>NC_143524.1:51302693-51602693 GCF_031878675.1 Megascapheus bottae
GATAGGCCATTTGTATACATTATTTGGAAAAAATGTCAATTCAGGTTCTCACTCTTTTTTGGGGGGGCGGGGGGGGGTGGTCATGGGGCTTAAACTCGGCCTGGGCATTGTCCCTGAGCTGTTCATCTCAAGTCTACCACCCTACCTCTGGGCCAAGGCCTACTTCCCATTTTCTAGAGGTTAATTGGAGTTAAGAGTCTCAGGTCCTTTTGTGCCCGGGCTGGCTTTGAACCTTGATCCTCAGATCTCAGCCTCTTGAGTAGCTAGGATTACAGGCATGAGCCATGGTACCCAGCTTCACTCATTTTTAACTGGAGTATACATCTTATTTGTGAGTTCTCAGAGTTCATTTTGTCTGAAAATAGTGGTACTTGCCTATACCTGTAATTCCATCATTCTAGAAGCTGAGGTAGGAGCATCATGAGTTCAAAGCTAGCCTGGGCTACATATAGTCCCTGTTTTAACAACAGCAGCAACAACAACAAAAGTTTGTTTTATATTCTGGATATAAGGCATCTATCAAATATATCATTTACAAACATTTTCTCCCATCCTGTAGATTGTTTTGTAACTTTACAGTAACATTTGCAATACAAAAGTTTCTTTTGGCGTGTGTGTGTGTGTGTGTGTGTGTGTGTGTGTGTGTGTGTGTGTGCATGCTAGTACCAGGGCTTTTTTCACTGAAGGCTGATGCTCTACTATTTAACCATACTTCAATTTCTGGTTTTTGTTTGTTTGTTTCTTTGTTTTTGTAGTTCATTGGAGACATGAGTATCACAGATTTATCTGCTCTGATTTTTTGTTGTTGTTGTTGTTGTTGTTTTGGTTTTTTTGTTTGTTTGTTTGTTTGTTTTATTTTTATTTATTTATTTATTTTGTGGGGCTTGGGGCTTGAACTCGGCCTGGGGGCTGCCCCTAAGCTCTTCAGCTCAAGGCGACTACCCTATCCCTGGGCCTGGGTGCTGTCCCTGAGCTCTTCAGCTCAAGGCTACCCAAGGCTACCCCCCTACCCTTGAGCCAAGCCCCACTTCCTGTTTTCTAGAGGATAATTGGAGATAAGAGTCTCAGGTTCTTTTGTGCCTGGGCTGGCTTTGAATCTTGAGTCTCAGATCTCAGCCTCCTGAGTAGCTAAGGTTACAGGCCCGAGCTACCTTGCCTGGCTCTGGCTGGTTTTAAACTCCAGTTCTCAGATTTCAGCCTCCTAAGTAACTAGGATTACAAGTGTAATGAAGTCCAATTTATCTATTTTTTAATTTTGGTGTTTATATTTCGGTATTGTATATAAGAAACTACTGCCAAGTTTCTGCCCATGAATATTTATTCCTATATTTTCTTCTAAGAGTTTTAGCTCTTCTATGTTGGTCTTTGATCCATTCTGAGTAAATGTTTTGGTATGAACTGAGAAAGGGATCCAATCTCCATTCTTTTGCATTAAATGTCCAGTTTTCAGAGTATCATTTGTTAGCAAAAACTATTATCCTTCAGTGAATTGTCTTGGCATTCCCACTGGGAATCAATTGACTAGGCATTCAAGAGTTAACTTGTGGACTCCCAATTCTCTTCCACTAATTGACATTTACTGACACAGTATTCACAGCTGTTACTGGGATAACTTTCATTCGAAAAGTTTAAGTTCTTCAAATTTGTTCTTCCTTTTCTTTTTCTTTTTTTTTTTTTTTGCCAGTCCTGGGCTTGACCTCAGGGCCTGAGCACTGTCCTTGGACTTTCTCAAGGCTAGAGCTCTACCACTTGAGCCTCAGCACCATTTCTGGCTTTTTTCTAAGTATGTGGTACCGAGGAATCGAACCCGGGTCTTCATGCATGCTAGGCAAGCACTTTAACCACTAGGCCAAACTCCCAGCCCTGTTCTTCCTTTTCAAGATAGGTTTAGCTATCTTGGGTCTCTTGCATTTCTATTCTTGTCCATTTGTGGGATTTTTGATAAGGATAGCACAGACTCTGTAGAGGGATGGGTTTGGGAAACACTACCATTTGTCATAAATGATTCAAGTTTCATGCCACCTGCTGCCTCTCTCACACCAGAAGCAAGACTCTGTCACTTTTGTGACTGTTTTTGGTTTTATGCATTCCTGACCCATATAAACAATAATGTGGACACTATAAAACATTACACAAATATATGCAATATAATCATAATAACTATCATACCTCTGTATGCACAAGAAACTTGAGTGCCTCAAAAGAAGTAAGTGAATCATGAAAATGGATATGACGGGCCAGGAGCATGGCCTTAGTGGAACAGTGCTTGGCTAGAATGCACATAGACCCGGGGTTCGATTCCTCAGTACCACACACACAGAAAATGCCAGAACTGCGGCTGTGGCTCAAGTGGTAGAGCACTAGCCTTGTGAAAACCCAAAGACAGTACTCAGGTCCTGAGTTCAAGCCCCAAGAGTGGTGAAAGAAAGAAAGAAGGAAGGAAGGGAGGGAGGGAGGAAGGGAAGGAAGAAAAGGAAGGAAGGAAGAAAAGGAAGGAAGGAAGAAAGGAAGGAAGGAAGGAAGGAAGGAAGGAAGGAAGGAAGGAAGGAAGGAAGGAAATGAGTATGAAAGTCTTCCCCATAAAAGCTTAGTCAGAATACTAACTGGAGCAAATTTATCTGGTCAAATGTGCAAGTTAAGTAAGAAAATAAATATAAACATTAAGATATATTAAGTATACATGTGGTTGAGAGACAATTTAAAATTCCAAAACCTAGTATCATACACATCTCTTTTTAATAAATAATACTTTGAATTGCAACTTAGTAAAATTATTCTCAAAAAAAGTTATTACCAAGTTGTACTTTTATGGTTTGATTAAAAACAAAAGGGAAATTGCCCATGCAAAACAGGGGTTTTCACTGCCAGATAAATATTTAACATAAACCACACAGACATCAAATTCTCTTACGTGAACAAATAGTCTTCATCATTGTTCCAATTTGACAGGCCCAACTCAGATAGGAAACTCTCCATTATTTGCAAAACAAAAAGCTTACCCAACAGCCACATAATAAGCAAACTGCATTTGATTTAAAAGGTCATCTGAAACAACCTAGTGGCTTAGCAACAGTGTTTGGAGTTGCTGAGAAACCTCAGATGCACATGGACTTGAATTTCTTGTTCCTAGACATGCTAACTCAATCATTGGGAAATTCACAAAATTGAAAAAAAAAATCCATCTGGCTTTCATGAGAGAAACTCTGAATGCCTGGGTAAAATTCCCAACAACCAGCCTTATTTAATCACTGGCAATAATTAATTTGCCTGAGAAGTAATGTTAAAACTAAGCAGCTCCTCAGGGACTGCCTTCTGAATTTATATTTACACAATGGAGAATGACAGTTGGTAAAATAATCTCCGGGCTTTGAACACAAAACTACTGTGCAAGGTTTTTTGTTTTTAAATGCTGGAATGGGACTATTGATATCTGCTAATTATTAAGGCCTCATTTATCCAACAAATAAATGTTTGCGGAGTGCCTAGGGTGTGTGTGTCAGATGTTCATTGGGCACTGGGGATTCAGCCAAGAATAAAACAGACAAATCTCTGCCATCGTGGTGTTTACTTCCATGACAATCTCTTCATTCCATAAATGACTCAGTTAGGTAGGCACTATCCTTTCCAAGTGATATAAACTGGCAATTTGCCCAAGGTCATCTAGCTAATTCAGGGAAGAAGCAGAAAGACATCTAGGTCTATAACTAGTCATTTATTTATTGTTATTATTTTTATTTTTTTGAAGACAAATTCCTACTACTTAGTCCAAGCTGGCATTGAACATAATATAAGCCTCTTGCCTTAGCCTCCAGGATACTTTTTTTTTTTTTTTTGGCCAGTCCTGGGGCTTGAACTCAGGGCCTGGGCACTGTCCCACATTTTGCTCAAGGCTAGTGCTCTGCCACTTGAGCCACAGCTCTGCTTCCAGCTTTTTGGTTTTTTACTGTGTTATGTGGTACCAAAGAATAAAGCCAGGACTTCATACATGCTAGGCAAGCAAACGACCACTAGGCTACACTCCCGGCCCCTCCAGGATATTTTGATTACAGGTTTATACGGTCACATCTGATTTTACTTAACACACCTTCAGTCTGACAATTCCAGAGTGAACTTTCCAATCAAAACAGCAAGAGTGCTGAGAGTTTGGCCTAATGGTAGAGTGCTTGCCTAACATGCATGAAGACCCAGTTTCAATTCCTCGGTACCACATACATAGAAACAAAAGCCAGAAAACGGAGATGTGGATCAAGTGGTAGAGCTCTAGCCTTGAGAAAGTCCAAGGACAATGCTCAGGCCCTGAGTTCAAGCCCTGGGAACTAGCAAAAATAAATAAATAAAAGCAAGAGCACACAGACTTGTGCAAGGGAAGCAGAAGAGAAACCTGAACACAAAGGTACCTGCCATGTGGGTCCTCGGACAGCTCCCATCGGAGCTCTTTTGCTTTAGGAGTGTACTTTCCTCAGAAAAGTGGTCCTATGACATTCCTGATAACCTTTTACATTGGCTTTTCCCTCCTATTAACTGGTAGTAAAAGATTTCTTTGTGCAATTAGACTTCAAGTACAGAAAGATAAGTGAACATCTTCACACTGCCTGCCAATCAACTTTCCCAGGCTTCAAGGATTTCCTGTGCTGTGTACTTCATTCCTCAGCCTCTCATGTGCATTTATTGGGCATCTTCTATGTGCTAATCAGGTAGTAGATGCTAGGTGCCTGGTGATTAACAGAAAGTAGCTGCCATTGAGAAATTCACCATCTCTTGGGGTAGATAGCAATAGGTAAATAGACGTAGACCAATCTCCTCAAAGGGCTGGGACCACAGAGGGAATCTATCCTTCCTGGAAGGGTCAGGGAAGATTTCCTGGAGGCCTGAGACTCATGTCAAATAGAAGAAGAGAAAGAAAAAGGATACTGAGAACAATTCTATGTTTCCTGCGACTAAAACATAAAGGGCAAGGTGGAAGGTGCATTTCTTGCACCAACAGTTTTGAGCATATATGTTTGTCAGGTCTGGGCCGAGTACACTGCTGGGTTAATGTTTTGTTTTGTTTTCCTATTGTGTTGTGTTGTGCAGGTACTGTGGCCTGAATTCACTGAACTCTCATTCTATTTGCTTGCTGATGACTGGTACTCTACCACTTGAGTCATGCCTCCAGTCTGGCTTTTTGCTGGTTAATTGGATATATGTTCTTGCAAACATCTCTGCCAGGTCTGGCTACTTGTGGTCTACCAACTTCAATCCTCAGATCTCAGCCTCCTGAGGAGCTAGGATTATAGGCATGAGTCACCTCTGCCTGGTCATAATTTAACTCTTTACAACATCACAGCAATTCTATGGAGTGAATGATATTATTATTCTCATTTTACAGCTAGTAAAACTGAGGATCAAAAAAAAAACTTAAAGAAGATAGATCATTATACCGTTGCACAGCTCTTATAAAGCACAGTTTCCTATACTGAACTATAATTTTTTTTTTGCCAGTCCTGGGCTTGAACTCAGGGCCTGAGCACTGTCCTTGGACTTTCTCAAGGCTAGCGCTCTACCACTTGAGCCTCAGCACCACTTCTGGCTTTTTTCTATGTATGTGGTACCAAGGAATCGAACCCAGTCTTCATGCATGCTAGGCAAGCACTTTAACCACTAGGCCAAACTCCTGGCCCCTATAATTTCTAATCTACCGACTTCCAGTCCTATTCCTGAAACTTTTCTCACAAAATCTACCCGTCTCCCATAAACATGATGATAATGATGATTTTAACTACAGACTAGGTTATAGGTGCTATAAAAGATTATATAGGTATTTATTATATCTACCTGTAATGGTTATATCCAATAAGACAGATGAATGTATTTGGCTGAAACTCATGTTTTAAAATCTCTTACAAAGATCAAAGATGTCATTGAATTTAATGGAAACAAAGCTACACAGTAGGGTCATATCTACACAGTAGGAGGTATGAATTCACAATTCAGAATGATAGAAATCCATATAATCCCTCCATGAAGTAAGCTCCTGAAGTCAAGAAAAATAACCAAGTAACTCCTCCCAGACCCACAGATGACTTAGACACAGCTATGTCTAAACAGCTCCAAAGTTCTGTGTTCCACTGGCTATCAGTAGACCACACCTGTAATCCCAGCTACTAGAGAGGCAGAGAGCTGAGAGTCACAGTTTTAAGTCAAGCTGGACAGGAAAGTCTATGAGAATCTTATCTCCACTTAACCACTGAGAAGCCAGAAGCAGAGCTGTGGTTCAGATGGTAGAATACTAGCCTTGAAGAAGGAAAAAAGAAAAAAAAAACCCTCAGGAACAGTGCCAGACTCTAAGTTTAAGCCCTAGTAACAGCATAAAAATAAAAAGGTATAATAAATATTTAAAATATATAATAAGAACAAAAGGTGATGTTTCATTTTTGTACTGGAGAAGTTTAAAAAAAACTATTTTAATTTTGTTGCCTTAAAAAAAAAAACTTTGAGCACACTCATAACAGCAGAAAACTCAACGGGCACTGCGTGGTGTATTATTTTATTTTGCTATATTAGTTCTATCTTTCTAGCGAGTCTCTAAGTAGCTCCAGCAGTCAAAATTTCTCTTCAGATTGGACAAAACCTCACCTGAAGATGATGTTTGAGTGTGAGCTGATGTTTTTGCCTCCATACATGGTGGTGATCCAGGAGGCCCGCGGTCTTACGCCCCACTGTTTAAAGCATTCATTCGAAAACTTCTTAAAGTCCCAGGACTGAGGTTCAAACATGTCATCAATACCATTCGTACAGAAGGGCATGACCATTTCTGTACAGGCCTATAAAGCAAACCAAGAGATGACTGACAAAAGAGCAGGAGGCCAGGAGTGCGCTTGAAATCAGGTCACTGAGAGATCTGTCCGGAACAGATCTCTCTGGCCCTTATTTACTGAAACCCCATAACCCCCCTTTCTAGTCAAAGAGAAGTTTGGCTAAGATATCATAGAAGCTGGGATTATGTACTCTATTTTTTGCAAATGACCTTCTTTCACATTAATATGGTACTTAATCCTCTGGACAGAAAGCACTACTTATCACTAGTAGTCTTACTGTATACATAGAGAAATAGGGACTGGGGGATCAAGGTTCAAGAAGTAATGTATGCACTACCTGGTGAATGTAACTGTAACCCCTCTACGCATTATCCCGACAATAAAATATAAATAAAAATAAATAAATAAAGGACTAGGGACTCAGAGAGAGTCCCATGAGACTCTCCTGCCTCCATGTGTCCGTATAATGCTTCCATAGAGGCTTTAGGAAAATTTATTACAATGTTACTTCACTTCACCTATCTTTCTATATTTGACAGTAAGATCATGTGTTATTTATATTTATATATGTGAAGCATGGAAAAGATTATTAACTCTCCCTGTATATTTGATGATGACTAAATACAGGGAGGGAGGGAGAAAAGGAAGGAAGGAAGGAAGGAAGGAAGGAAGGAAGGAAGGAAGGAAGGAAGGAAGGAAGGAAGGAAGGATGGAAGGAAGGAAGGATGGAAGGAAGGAAAGAAGGAGGGAAAAAGGGAAGGAGGGAGGGAGAAACACAGGGTGAAACTTGTCTTTAGTCTCAAGTATAACAGACTTGGATCTGCATTAGTGACAGAATCTTGTCTAGTTTCTGTTACAGCACAACTTTATTAGTGAAAAACAAATTCTGCTCAAAGAAATCACACATGCTTACCTGATAGCCCCAGCCCAGAGATCCCAGACTGCTAGTTGTTGTTTCTGACATATTCAAGCATTTTTTTTGGCCCGTATAATTGTAATATAGATTCAGAGCTTGGAAAACACTCTCCACTAGCTGTGCTTCAGATGAATCAGGATCTTTAAAATACTGGCACACTACCTGTCATTTTGGAGCAATAAACAGGAAAAGGGTTAGAATAGCAATTCTACACCTTAAACATAGTGACTAGGAAGCCTTTTGCATAATAACTTAAAAACAATAAAATAAATACACAAATGTTTAATTACAGCTTAATAACCCAAAGGAGAAATATAATTTTTAAAACATCTATAAGCCCCTCCCAACAAGGATAAATCTGTATGTGCTCATGCACACACACACACACACACACACACACACACACACACACACACACACACACACACGCTCATTCTGGGGACTTGAACTCTGGGCCTGGACACTGTCCCTGAGCTTTTTTTTGTTCAAGGCTAGCACTCTACCATTTGGGCCACAGCTCCACTTCCGGCTTCTCTCTGTGTGTGTAGTTAATTGACAGTAGGAGTTAGACAGACGACTTGCCTAGGCTAACTTCAATATCCACCCCCCAATTTCAGCCTCCTGGATAGCTAGGATCACAAGTATGTGCCACAGGCTCCTGACAAGAATAAATCTGTTAACACCTTCCCAGGCTACAGAAGTGAGGCAGAGTCACTCACACAGTATGCAAACTCCCCTCTACTTACCATTCCAGGTTCTAAGATACCCCCAAAACTCCCTTCTCCTCAACCCTGCCTGCTGCCCAGCTTAGAACTAAACCATACCTCCTTATCCCTTCCACCATACCCTGATCCAATTTCTCTTAGAACCTCACTTGGATTCTAGAAAAGTCTCCCCCTCTGCTGTTTACTGACTGAAGGACTACATGTTTTACAAAAATGAAAAACTTTATAAAAATTTCTTCCAGGGATTGATTCCTACCTTAAGTTCCACCGTTTGACATATTCAAGTACTTTGTTTGGCCTATATAATTATAATATAGATTCAGAGATTTAAAAACATTCTCTACCAGCACATTCTGCAGTTTCCCAATTTGCACCTACTCCCATTTGTTCTAGCCTATATGTCAGTGCCTGACATTCTAGCTGCAAAAATCACAGTCAATAATACTAAGTAAAATGTAAGCATCACAAACAAATACTGAATGCTCCTTGATGTCATTAAAGTTTAACTGTTTAGGGAGATGCCTGCAATTTATTTTGAAATGCATTTAAAAAAAATAAGATGGATGAAAGCATGAGTAACAGGGTCATGATTTAGAGGCCAAATGTTTAGGAGATAGGTAAAGGAAAGGATGGGAGAATGGGTATGCTCAAATTACAACACTATAAACGTGTGAAAGAGCATAACGAAACCCATTAAAAATTGTAAAAAAAAGGAAAAAAGAAAAAGATAAAAGGGAAAAGTGGAAAGAACCAAGGACATGGGTTGTGGGGAGAAGTTGGTGCTTCTAGCCTGAATTGCAATTAACATTCTGTGAAATGTTAATTGATACATTGAAAAAAATCTTTACAAAGTATTATGTTATTTTAGCAAAGTGAACAGTTTCTCTGACAGAAGGATTTCTCACAGCCTTTAACAATCTCAACTGAAAACTGATTTTCCAAAAGAATAAGTTTTTGGTAACAGTAAATGTGAGCAAAATCAGAGAAGACGATATCCAAACAACTTTAAAAAAAAAAAAAAGAAAAAAGTAACTGTGAGGTCACTGGAATATGGCCAAACCAATGTTCAGCATCAACGGGGAGAAATAGGACTGAGCCAAATGGAGAGCTTTGCCAATCTATTATACCTAAAACAAAAAGGAATTGGCAGGTAAAACTTGAAAGTCAAAACAATGTGTCATGTCTGTATTGCAAAAACCCTTGATTACTCATAGTAAATAAAATCTACCCAACATTTGCATAGCACCTTTTCTCAGAAAATGTTCCCAAGAAATAAAACCATCAGAAATACTTGAGACAATATGGAAGTGAAGGACCCATCCCCAGCTCTTGTCTATTGCCAAGAGCTGATCGGTATTCTGTCCTCTATCTGGTCAACAGCAGCAGACTCAGCTCTTTCCAAATGCAGCACAGAATTACAGACGAGATCAATGGAACACAGAGCATTATGTCAGAGCACAGCGTGGTGTAAGAGGCAGGTCACTGTGCTGGCTGGGCAAGAAAAAGGAAGTGCTGATATGTAACAAGTGCCCACGACTCTGGAAAAAGAACAGTAGCAAGTGAGTGTGACTCACATGCTGGCATTAGATCCCCTCTTAGAGCTGGAACACTGAACCTCTGTCAGGCAAAGAAAAGGAGTCCCATGAATAGCCTTCTCTGTAAAGAGCAGTTACCGTCACTCCTTAGAAGACACAAGCATGGCTGGAGGCCGGCACCAGCGGACAATACTTGGGTTTCAGTAGCCCCAGAACATCGTGGTCAGAAACTTGGCCTCTGCTGTTGATGGAAACTCCATGCCCAGATGAAGGAAAATCCTGGCTCTACGTCCTTGCAATGTCAGACCCCCATGAGAACTGGATCCAGTTTTGAGGACACTGACCAAAAGGAGAAAAATGTGGAGCTGCCCAGAATGAGGAGTTGAGGAACAAACAGGTAAAGCAATCCACCCGTCTGGTTCATTCTCAATCTTTCACCATTGCAAAGAAAACTACAAAAAACCCTAAGGCTATTTGTATTTATACATAGATATCATATATATGTAAAGACTCATATATGCATGTGATATATTACATATGTAAGCATGGATGCATACATGTGTATATATGATTATATACATGTATTCATAGTTTGCTTGAGATACATTCTTAGAAGAATTCCTTGTCCAAAGGAAATAGGTATTTTTAAGGTATTTGGTAGTTCCCGTCGAACTGCCTTTAAAGAAAAAAAAAAGTGCCAATTTAAAATCTGCAGATAAACTAGTGGCCAAGCCAGCTGTGATCTTTCTCCCTCAGATCCTTGAATGCCAGGATTACAGGTGTGTACATCCACACTCAGCTAAACAATCGCAACAAAAGGCCATACTTGTGCTGAAAGGGGAGCGGCTGGCACGGAAGCTGCTAGCACAACTCAGAGGAAAGCCCTTGAGAGGGAGTACTTTTTCCACTTCAACTCAGAGGCCTACATATTGAGTATCCCACGTCCCAGAGGAAAACAGGACTGGAGGTGTGGCTCAGATGTACCATGCTGGCCTAGCCCTGAGTATAAACTTCAGGAACACACACACACACACACACACACACACACACACACACACACACACACACACACACAATCATACAAAGGAAAAACAAGCTCAGAAATAACTGAGTACACAATTAGAAAACTGAAAAAAGTTTGGCACCTCCATTTTAGCCAGGTCAAGATCTGAATTCCTGATATAATAACAAGCTGTTTTTCTTATTATATATACCCTCCATTTCTTCTTTATTGTATAGCAGACCTTATAAAATACTGATATCTAATATAAACTTTGTAATTGTTATTACAGTCATTTCCACTTGCCAATGAGGAAACCACAGCACAGAGATTAAGTTACACAGAAAGGAAGTAGCAAAGCTGTAACTTGAACACAAAATCCCTGGATGTGTCATCTGTAACCACTGTAAATATTTGTATATTTGAAAGGTATAGTGTAAGAGAAAAGAACAATGTAAGCAATGCCTAATGAAAACAATGCCTGTCTTCTCATGCTTACCTTCTTAAATAAATATCGCTGTCTTTGATTATCTTTACTTTTTTTTTTTTTCTGAGCTTATCTGTTGTGGTGAGAACATAGAAGGGATTGAAACATCAAAAGTTTCAGCTACGGGCCTAGAGTTTGACCTAATGGTAGAGTGCTTGCCTAGCATAAATGAAGACTCGGGTTCGATTCCTCAGTACCACAAACATAGAAAAAGCTGGAAGTGATGCTATGGCTCAAGTGGTAGAGCTCTGGCCTTGAGAAAGCCCAAGGACAGTGATCAGGCCCTGAGTTCAAGGCCCAGGACTAGCCCCCCCCCCCTGCAAAAAAAAGTTTCAGCTATGCAATAGTAAATAGGAGGAAATTATAAAAACAGAAGAGCAATGTAAGGATGACCTCTGAACATGGGTAGATTTAACTCACTTTTTCTTTCTTAATATAAAAGTAAACAGTCAAGACACACTTAAAAAGTATAGGAGAAGTATACTGCAATAATTCGAGTTTTAAAGAATACAGTAATGGTGTGGAAATAGACCATTCACAAAACCTTTCATCCAAACTAATTTGATATACACCCAAATATGCAGTTCTATCTTTTACCCCTTTATACTTGTATACTAGAAAAGGTAAAGATAATGACTTGTTTAAAAGCTTTAAGTGTTCCTACCTAGAAAGATAAGCATTTGAATAAAAGGAAGAAAAGGAGAGTAAAGAGAATTTTTTTAAGAGGAAGAAAAGAAGATAGGTTAAAAAAAAAAAAAAGATCAATCTCCTCTCAGAGCATGGTCCATCCACATTAGAGAAAGGATTAAGCAGATACATTCAGCTTTTCTAACAGATTTTCTTTCTCTGGGGCTTCAATACCCCTCTCACACTCACTGAGATAATCACATTAGTTTTGTCATTAAAAGCTCCCTTTTCATAGCATGCACCTAAACCGCTTAAACCACCCAGAGAGGTCGCATACATTATCAAACACCAAGACAGACAAACGGAAGAGATTTTCCCTCTTATGTCTTATTATTCCTCTATACCTATCTGTGTGCTCAAAAGACTAAGCCAAAATACTCAGTTATCAGAGGAGGAGAAAAAAGTAAAAGATTCCAAAATGAACAGACTGCAGCATTCTTTAAAACAGCTCTTCAGGCTGAGAGACCTAGTAGTCTGGTCCTGATGTGGCCTGAAGAATCCAATGACAAGGGCTTTTCTATTTCCTTTTTCAATTCTTTCTCCTACTGGGCCAAGTCCATGATTATTTCTGCATGAATGTTGCAGCTTCTGTTAACAGTCAACGAAAGCAAATGGAGTCAGAGTGCAAAGCCTAATGACAAATGAAAAGAATCAATAGTTGAATTGACATGGAAAACGGCATTTCGTGGCTGTCTGTGGATCCTTCAGAATGATCTAATTCCAGAGAGAACTGAAAATCACTTGCTATTTTTTTTTTGCCATAACCCAACTGTTACATATTATCTCACCATCCCAAGCCAGAGTTACAGACTTAGAAAAGGAAGGCTGTTTGTCAGCCCTTTAAAAAGGAGGAAGTGTATCATAAGGAGGAGGAGTTCTGGCTAAATGGAACTATCCAAGTGAAAGGGCCGTCCCCAGCTGGGTAGTGTTCCAGGGATTAGTGGGTTGAGAGAACAGAGAGGAGGTCAAGAAAGGAGAAATAGAATGGGCAGTGAAAGAAAGTGATCTAAAGCTCAAAGATTGGGAGGGAAAGGCAATGGAAAACTCAGATGAGGGGCTAACTGTAGGAGGAAACAGAGACAATGGAAGTTGCTCAAGCAAGAGGCAAAAAAAAAAAAAAAATCACTGGTACAAACCAGAATCACAAGCATGTTATTAGCAATTAAAACTGTTTTTTGTTGTTGTTGTTGCAGAGGGGCGCTGACAGCTCACAACTATAATACTAACTACTCAGAAGGCTGAGATCTGAAGACCTCTGTTGGAAGCCAGCCTTGGCAAGAAAAGTCAGAGTTCCAAATAGCCATCAAAAATCCGGAAATGGAGATCTGCTTCAAGCAGTAGCATGCCAGTCTTGAGCATAAAAGGTAACTGAGAGCAGGAGACCCTGAGTTCAAGCTCCAGTACCAGTACACACACACACACACACACACACACACACACACACACAGGAGGAGGAGGAGGAGGAGATACAGCTGGAGATACAGCTTGGTATTGAGTGTTTGTCTGGTGTACCTGAGGTCTTGGGCTCTATAATCACAGTCTAAGCAACCCCAAAGAAGCCCTTAATATGTCAAGGAAAAGGATACTTCAGTAAGAAATGACTGCAGTGCATGGATAAAAGTAACAGGTAATTATGGGGGAAAGACAATGTTATCTAGCCTTAAAAATCAACTTTTAGAATATGGAGTATATACACAAATATATATATACATTATATATAAGAATTATGCTAAACCAAAACAATAAAGACAATAAAATATTTGAAGCATACTTTACTACTTCTAAGGAATTAAGAGTGAAGGACAAAAAAAAAACCAAAAAACTGCATCTAAAACTCAACAGCAAAACCCCTCAAATGGAACATTAAAGAAATGAAGAGTTGCCAGGAGCGTGGCCTAGTGGTAGAGTGCTTACCTAGCATGCACGAAGCTTCTGGGTTCGATTCCTTGGTACCACATTCATGGAAAAAGCCAGAAGTGTGCTATGGCTCAAATAATAGAGCACTAGCCTTGAGAAAGCCCAAGGACAGTGTCCCAGGAATGGAACAGGGGTGGGGGGGAGAAGAACTGGAGAGAAAAATCAAACTGCTCACAATTCTAAATAATGAAAAACCAACTAATATTAAAAAGCTATATTTCTCTGGATTTCTTCCCTGTTTTTAGAAATAATTATTGGATGGGTCAGGAGTGTGGCCTTGTGGTAGAGTGCTTGCCTCGCACACATGAAGCCCTGGGTGTGATTCCTCAGTACCACATACACAAGGAAAAGCCAAAAATAGTATTGTGGCTCAAGTGGTAGCATGCTAGCCGTGAGCGAAAGTACTGAAGGACAGTGCCCAGGGCGTGAGTATAAGCCCCAGGACTGGGGAAAAGAGAGAGAGAGAGAGAGAGAGAGAGAGAGAGAGAGAGAGAGAGAGAGAGAGAGAGAGAGAGAGAGAGAGAGAGAGAGAGAGAGAGAGAGAGAGAGAGAGAAAGGGAAGGATTGATTATTGGCTATCCTTACTTGTTGATGAATTCCCCATGGCTCTTTCAAAAAGCTACAGCTGCAGAATTGAGTGAGTCAGACACTATATGGTTCACAGAGTCTAAACACAGCCCCTTTCAGATAAAGTTTGCCCATTCCTCTTTTGGGCTTTTTTGTTTGTCTGTTTTAAGTTTTCTTATCTTTAAGAAGCTATACAAAGGAGTTTCCATTCAAAATATCAAATTATAAGTACAATGCATCCTTGTTTTAAATGATAAAGGAAATCCTGGTTTTTTCTATTGTCTGACAACACATTTGTTCTTCAAGTGGGCATAATGATGCCTGTCATTTCCACTTTGTTCAATGATATAATATAGGATTCCACTTGGTATTTGGATCCAAGTCATTAAAAAATGACTTATCAATCAATTCTCCATATTCAATTCAGTGCACAATTACCTCCAGCCTGGTATGTGTAAAACAGTAACTGTGTGCATGAAGGTAAATTAATAGCAAGTGGGCTTCTTTCCTTTAAAAATTACAAAGTGTCACCGGCCACGGTGGCTCATGCCTGTAATCCTAGCTCCTCAGGAGACTGAGATCTGAAGACCAAGGTTCAAAGACAGCCCAGACACTAAAGTCTGTCAGACTCTTTTCTCCAATTGATCACTAGAAAATCGGAAGTGGCACTGTGGCTCAAGCAGTAGGGTTGTAGCCTTGAGCTGGCTCAGGGACAGCACCTACGCCCAGAATTCAAGCCCCATGACTGACAAAATAAAAAAGAAAGTTTCAAACAAGCTGCATTAAATAGTTCAAAGCACCAGTTAATCTGAAGGTGTTTTTGAAACCTAGCTCTCTTATTACCGTTTCAATTTTATTTTCATTTCCAAGATTTATTTTAACTATAGAGTCAATCATATTCACAAAATGTAACCATCAAGATGGCCAGCATTTGATTTTAAAAACCAAGAGAAAAAAACTTAACAAAATCCATCCATCTATCTACAGATATATATACCTATACATACACATAGCTAGATAAATCTTGCTATAATATATAATCTATTTATAAAATGCATATATTTAGATGTATATATGTAAATATACATATACATATACATATATGTATATATACATATATGTATATATACACACATAGGCCCATGAGCCAAAAAAACTGCGCACGTACACACTAAGATATTGAGCTTGAACCTCAGGCCTGGGCACCCTCCCTTAGCTTTTTCCACTTAAAGCTGTCACTCTAACATTTAAGCCATAGCTCCTCTTCTGGCTTTTTACTGGTAAATTGAATCTAAGAGTCTCTTGGATTTGTCTGCCCTGCCTGGCTTCAAACAATGATCCTTAGATAACAGGCTCCTGAGTCTCTAAGATTACAGGTGTAAACCACTAGTACCTAGCCTCAATAAATATTTTTTTTGATCAGTTGTGAGGCTTGATCTCTGGGCCTGGGCATTGTACCTGAGCTCTTCAGTTCAAGGCTACCACCCTACTCTTGAGCCACAGTGCCACTTCCAGTTTTCCAGTGGCTAATTGGAGATAAGAGTCTCACGGACTCTTTCGTGCCCAAGCTGACTTTGAATCTCAGTCCTCAGACCTCCACCTCCAGAATAGCTAAGATTACAGGTGTGAGCCACCAGTGCCTGGCTCCAATAAATAATTTTAACATGGTAAGAACCCTGACAAATAGTAAAATAATTTGAAATTAGTATAATATGTTTTTACACTTGTAAAAGGACTTAAAAATGATATAATGTATCAATGTGTCTTTATACTTCTCAGACGCCATTTTGTTTTATTTTGTTTTTAAATTTAGTCTTCAACACAACCCCACATACCAACTACTATCTCGTTCCATGGAAGAGAACACAGGATCACACACTGGTCAGCAGGCCGTTCTGGGCTATCACTGACCTTGTGGATCTAAGATGAGCTCTTTCCCCTCTGCCATTCACCGTGAGTGTCACCCTTCATAATGCGTGTAGCATTTAAAATGCTTGATAGCTACCTGAATTGTAGTGCTGTAACAGCTGCCATTTGCAATGCATTAACCACACATTACATAGATCTAGGAATTATATGCCTATTACAAAGACTAAATTATTACATATACAAAGTGTGCAGCCCAGAATAGGCATAGTAATTACTCCATTAACAGCAACTATTAGTCTTATTTCCCATTCATATAGGTCTCAGTTTGCAAATGAGGGAAGTAAGACTCAAAAAGAAGCTCAGGGCTGGGACCGTAGCCTAGTAGTAGAATGCTTGCCTAGCATGAACAAAGCCCTGGCTTCAATCCCTCGGTACCACGTACACAGAAAAAGCCAGAAGTGGCACTGTGGCTCAAGTGGCAGACTGCTAGCTTGGAGCAAAAAGTGTCTAAGGACAATGCCCATGCCCTGAGTTCAAGCCTCAGGATTGGCAAAATCAAAGAAGCTTACATGTTCAAGGTTGGAAAAAAAACAAACAAACAGTAAGCAGATGAATCCAGGATTTTTGCTTAGCCTTGACTCACAGGAGCCTTCTATATCATTCTGATTTCCCTGGTGGTGTAAGTTTGAGAATATGTATGAAAAAAGAAAAGTAAAAAGTGTGTTTCCAAAAATGATGAGAAGCATTTTTTTTTCTGTTACCTGGATAGGCCAAGCAGGCAAAGGCTGCAAAAAGTTAGACTCGTATGGGTAGTTCACCATCGCCATATTGACCCAAGTTTCAGAGATCCAGTCTTTCAGACGGTCGATGTCATTGGAAGTTAAGGGGCTACACAGGTGAAAAGTCTCAGTGAGCCACAGCAGTCCACTGCCTGCGGGACAATCACAAGTGTGTGAATATGTCTTTACATATCATTGTTTGGTATCATAAAAGACATTGTTCTTTTTTTTTTTCTTTTTGCCAGTCCTGGGGCTTGAACTCCAAGCCTGGGCACTGCCCTAATTAGCTTTCTTACTCAAGGCTGGTACTCTACCATTTGTGTCCAAGTTCAAATTCTTTTAGGTGGTGAATTAGAGATACTCATGGATTCACTTCTCAGGTTGGCTTCAAACTGTGATCCTCAGATCTCAGTCTTCTGAGGAACTAGGATTATAGAAATTATGAGGTAGAGCACTAGGCTTGAGCAAAAGAGCTCAGTGGCAGCAGCACCCAGGCTCTGAGTTCAAGCTCCACAACCAGCAACAACAACAACAAATATATGAGAAGATAGACCTGAGTCCAACCTAGGCAACAAAGTTAACAAGACCTATATGAAAGAATAATCGTGGCCCGGTGATTCATATTTGTAATCCCAGCTACAAGGAAGACATCAGTTAGAGGACCACTGGTCTGGGCAAAGTGCAAGACCCTATCTGAAATACAAACAGACCAAAAAGAATCAGGGGGCAGGGTTTAGGTGGTAAAGCACTTATCTAACAAGTACAAGGTCCTATGTTTAAACTCCAATACTGCCAAAAATATAAATAAAAGGCAAAGGGTTGAATTTAATAAATAAGAGGTCAAAAAAGTATGTGCAGAATGTGAGTCTTTACTCCATTTCCTGCATGGGAAGCAGGAAATGTTTCTCCTCTTTCTTTTCCCATTTTTCCTTACTTTATCAAGTTAGACTAAAATAAATCCTTTCTTTAAAAAAAAAATGAAACAAATAAAGTCCTGTTAATTAAAGCTTACCTGAACCTGCAAGTCGATTGATGGCTTCCCAGGATTTCCGGATGCTCTGTGAACAATTTGGATTAGTTTTCTTAAAGTCTGCAGTCACAATCTTCATAAACACACCACAAGGAACCAAATCCTCAAAGTGCCAAATAGGGGCAGAAGCTGCAAGAGCTCTACAGAGGAGAAACCAACAATGAAACAACACTGCGTTAAAATGTAGAGAAAAAATGATGTGATGTTAATGAGAGAGAAACTAGAAATCTCAATAAGATAAAAGAGATATTTCTAGGCCAGGAGTTTTGCCTAGTGGTAGAGTGCTTGCCTAGCATGCACAAAGACCAGGGTTCAATTCCTTGGTACCACATACATAGAAAGAAAAAAGCCAGAAGTGGTGCTGAGGCTCAAGTGGTAGAGCTCTAGCCTTGAGAAAGTCCAAGGACAGTACTCAGGCCCTAAGCTCAAGCCCAGCACTGGCCAAAAAAAAAAAAAAAGATATTTCTTACCCCCAAACAAATATCTAGGTTTGCCTCGATGGTCAGTGAAAAGTGCTTAGATCCACTTATGTGCATACATGCACTTACCCAACTACTATATGAGGGTATTTCATCCTCAGCCAGGCCGCAAGCATGCCACCATAAGAGCCCCCTATGGCAATGACAGGTTGCTTTTCGGCTCCAGGGATTGCTCTTTTCAAGTATTTGATTAACTCTACAAAATCAACCAGGGCTTGTTCTGATGTCAGAAAATTCAAGTGTCTAGAATCCTAAAAGAAAAAGTGGGGCAAAGAGAGGAACACAGACCCACATAAGCTTTTCTTCAAATACAATTTCCAAGCAGTTGTGCTAACATGCCTAGTCAAAGCATTATGTGCTTGTCTGAAGGGAGTTGAGTTCTAATTTGTCTCCATTCCCCACAGCACAGTCCTGGTATGTCCCTATCACCTCAGACCCCGGGGCCACATCACAATCAGTAGGTTTATTTGTTAGGTATAACAATATTCTTTCCTTTCAAGCCTGTCATATAACACACCTGTGATTCCTCTTTCAAATGTAATTTCTATTGGCTGCTAGTTACTAAAGACCTTACTGAAACTGTAGAAATAATAGGAAAATATAAGTGACATTCAGCAACAAATGGGATAGAATAGAAAACTGAGCTGGGTGCTGATAGCTCACATCTATAATCCTAGCTACTCAGAAGACTGAGATCTGAGAATCACAGTCTAAAGCCAACCTGTGCAGGGAAGTCCATGAGAATCTATCTCCACTTCTCCAGCAAAAAGTTGGAATTGGAGCTTTTGACAAAAGTGGTAGAGCAGCAACAGCCTGGCGTGAGTAAGCTAATGGATAGTGCCCAGGGTCTGAGTTCCAGCCCCAGGACTGGCATACATGAACATACACAAGCACACGCGTGTACACACACTCACACACACAACATAAAGCTAAACTTAACAGCAAACTGTTGTAATTTTATTCTAAATCTTGACATATTTAAAATATCTGCAATGTAGCCACAGAGAAACTGAGATAAAGATCACTGGTAAAAATAAAATGTATCCCTCCCAGCATTGGTGGTTCATGCCTGTAATACTAGCTACTCAGGAGGCTGAGATCTGAGGATCCTTGTTCAAAGCCAGCCCTGGCAGGGAAGTCCATGAGACTCATCTCCAATGAACCACCAGAAAAACCTGAAGTGGTACTGTGGCTCAAAGTGGTAGAGTGTTAGCCTTGAGCTGAAGGACTCAGGGACAGTGCCCAGGCCCAGAGTTTAACCATCACAACCGACAAAACAACAACAACAACAACAACAAAAGAATGTATGTAGAAATTCATCACACAGCGGTGGAGTCTAATTCCACTCCCCTTAAACTTGGCCTAGACTGAGTGACTTGGTTTTAATGAAAACAACGAATAAAAATATTTTCCTTTACGATAAACATATACTTACCTTGAAGGAGTGCTCACCAAAAGGCAGGGATTTTCCATAGTATCGATGCTCAGCAAACACCAACATAGCATTCAGTTCTTCAGCCACATCCCACATGAACCCCTAGGAAAAGCTTGCCGGTTAAAATGAGGATGTGAAAAAAGCACCAATCACACCTTTCACAAACCATACAAAATAGCTGTGAACACAGACCAGCAAAAACTCTCTGGCTACTAAAGTGGCTCAAATGATAGGAGTGGTTAGTTAACAAGGAGTTCAAACCCTACAAAGAACTCTCTGAAAAGTTGCATGATTTGGCTTATTCCACAGACACATGACGGATTCATGTTTCATTCATTGTTATACACCAGGTTCATGCTGATAAGTTACTCGGATTCTTCTCATGACTCTCTGAAAAAGGAAAGGACTAGGGACCTCAAGTGGGAGAAAAAAATACCTATCCACAAGGACCTGGATTCAATCCCCAGTACTGTAGAAACAGGCACTGTGAGATTACAGACAAGAACACTGGAACTGTCCCCACCACCTGACCAATATAACTACAAGTCCTCTATACATCGTCCCAACAATAAAATACAATAAAAAATGTTTTAAACAAAAAGAACACTGGGACTTGAAATCATTTCTACATTCATACAACTTTTAAGTAGCAGAGCCAAGACTCTAATACAGGCTGCCTGGCTCCAAAGCACAGACACCAAGGGCCGCCAGGCTTCCTGGCTCTAGCACCCTATGTCTGGCCAGGAAATCACTCACTGTGTTTTCTTTTGCTTTTATTCTGAGCTCCGTTGTGGCCTCAAAATCCTTTAGAAAGCACCCCCAGCGCCAGTGTCAATGGATTTGATGATTGCGCAGTGATTAAAAAATGTCATTCTTTGAAGTGGTGCCATGACTCAAAGCGGTAGAGTGTTAGCCTTGAGCAAAAGAAGCATCTAGGGGGAGAACGGCAGCCATGGCTCTGCGCCGTGGGCGCCTCACCAAGCACACCATGTTCGTGCGGGACATGATCCGCGAGGTGAGCAGCGCGCCCAGGACAGCGCGAGGTGCCCAAGGACAAGCGGGTACTCGAGGTCAGCAGGAAGGGGGTGGGGACGCACGTCCACGCCTAGAGGAAGCGCGAGTTGCTGAGCAGCCGCCATGCGGAAGGCCGCCGCCAAGAAAGATTGAGATTCCTCCCCACCGGGCCCCCAATAAAAGTCTGCTCCCCTCAAAAAAAAAAAAAGAAAGAAAAGAAAAGAGAAGCATCTAGGGGCCACGGTTTTGGCCTAGCGGTAGAGTGCTTGCCTAGCATGCACGAAGACCCAGGTTCGATTCCTTGGTACCAAATACATAGAAAAAAACCCAGAAGTGGTGCTGAGGCTCAAGTGGTAGAGCTCCAGCCTTGAGAAAGTCCAAGGACAGTGCTCAGGCCCTGAGCTCAAGCCCAGGACTGGAAAAAAAGAAAAAAAAGAAAAAAAAGAAGCATCTAGGCCCTGAATTCAAGTCCCGGGACTAGCACATATGTGCGTGCACACATGCACACACACACACACACACATCATTCTTAATGCCTGTTCTTGCTTTTTAATGGATTATTCCCTAACAAGGGCTATCAACCTCAAAGCATTTGTTTGGGTCAACAGTAAGCAACAAAAAGAGCTGCAGGAACGTGAGCGTGGAGAATGTGACATGGTACCTGTGGAGGTGGTATCGCCTTGTTCACGCTGGACACGGGTGGCTTATGTCTGTAATCAGCCTAGCTACTCAGGAGGCTGAGATCTGAGAATAATGTGTTGAAGCCAGCCTGGGAGGACAGTATGGAAGTGGAGCTGTGACTCGGGCTCCAGCCTGAGGATGGATAAATGCTCAGGTGTTGAGTTTAAGCTCCAGCACCACTTTTCAAAGGAAAGTATTTCTTTCTAATTCTTTGAAGCTGAATACACAGGTATTCTTGGATATATCTGTTTTATCCTTTTGTGAACTGTCTACCATGCATTTTTGCTATTACTGAGTTTGTCTTTCGTGTTTTGTTTTGTTTTTAAAGAATTTCACATTTTAAGAACAGTAACATCTGGCCATCTACACTGAAAACATTTTTCCAGTTTATTGTAAGAAAAAGCAAATGTTTGAAGCGCAGGAATTTCACACTGGTACATACCGTATTATTGCTAAACCAGACAATGTCCCCTTCATTACCAGTGTAGAAAAGTATGGATCCACCATCTTCCTTCCAGTGTCTATCAGATATTAGGTACCGCTGTTTAAAGGTTTTCACATCACTAAATCCAAAATGATTAACCTATTATAGAAACAAGTGACATATTTCACAGGAATGAAATAAAATGATATCAACATAAAAGTGCTTCTCATATTAAAATCAACTATACTATAAAAAAATTTGATTTTCATTTTTTTAGTATTAACAGTAATATTGATGTAATTTTGAAAGTATTTTCTTTATATGGTTATTGCTGGAAAATATATTCAGTAGGCCAGGTGCTGATGGCTCATGCCTTGGTCTTAGCTACTGAGGAGGCTGAGATTTGAGGATCACATTCCAAGCCAGCCTGGGCAGCCGGGCACAAAAGTCCATGAGACTCTTATCCCCACCTAACCGCCATAAAACTGGAAGTGGTGCTGTGGCTCAAGGAGTAGGGTGGTGGCCTTGAGCTGAAGAACTCAGGGACAATGCCCAGGCCCAGGGTTCAAGCCCCACTACCAATAAAAAAATATATATGTATATATATATATATATATATAGTCAGTGGGAATGACAACAAATACCACAATAAACTCAAGTAGCTTTTTTTTTTCAAGTAGCTTTTTTTTAATTTTTTTTTCCCCAGTCCTGGGCTTGAGCTCAGGGCCTGAGCACTGTCCTTGGACTTTCTCAAGGCTAGAGCTCTACCACTTGAGCCTCAGCACCACTTCCAGCTTTTTTCTATGCATGTGGTACCGAGGAATCGAATCCGGATCTTCATACACACTAGGCAAGCACTCTACCAGTAGGCTAAACTCCGGGCCCCTCGAGTAGCTTTTTTAAAAGCACAATTATGCTGAAAATAGAACTGCTAATCTCTTATTTTCACACTTATTTTTGTTTGTTTTTTGACAAAAATTGTACACACAATGTACAGCATGACGTTTTGAAGTTCAGATACATTTATAGACTGACTAAGTGAATTAAAATAGGCATTACCTCACATATTTATCATTTGGGGAGATGAGAAGACTTAAAAGTGTACAATAGCCCATAAGTTTTCAAAATTAATACATTCCTTGTTATGTAAACTTTCATAGCCTTTCAATATGACCATTCAAAAGCCACACAGACCACTGACAAGGCCAATAAACATTACCACTCTAGCATACTCGAAATGCCAGGATTTGGACATTTAATACCATCCCAACAAAAGGAACTAGGGCTTAATAGTGATAGCTGGCTGGTATTTGGAACAAGAAAATAAGACTATACATATTGCTGAGCAAACAAAGAAATGCTCATAAATTCATAGCGTTAGATTAATAGATATAGAAACCAACTGTTTAATGCTTTAGTAAGCTGAATATAAAAAGAATAAAGATTGCAGTTGACTAAAATATTTAATATATGAAACATTATAGTGAATATGGGCATTTTTAACAAGCCAGGAAAATTTTCATTTCAAAAATAAAAGAATCTACCCAGGAATGGCCTAGTGGTAGAGTGCTTGCCTAGCATGCATGAAGCCCTGGTTTCGATTCCTCAGCACCTCATACACAGAAAAAGCCAGAAGTGGCACTGTGGCTTAAGTGGAAGAGTGCTAGTCTTGAGAAAACTCACAGTGCCCAGGCCCTGAGTTCAAGCCCCAGGAGTGGCTAATTAATTAATTCAACTCTTGGTCTTTTTTAATTTTTACATTTTGTATCTGTATCAATTAGTTGTACAAGAAAGTTCTGTTCTAACATGCTCGTTCATACATGCAAACCTTGCTCAGACTCACCCCATTACTCTCTTCCTCATCTTCTTTCCCACTTTCCCAACCAATGCCCACAAAGTAAAATACATAAAATATATTTTTTTGCCAGTCCTGGACTTGGGCTCAGGGCCTGAGCATTGTCCTTGGGTTTTCTCAAGGCTAGAACCCTACCACTTGAGCCACAGCACCACTTCTGGATTTTTTTCTGTGTATGTGCTTCTTAGGAATCGAACCCGGGTCTTCGTGCATGCTACCACTTGGTGTTAAAAGCTTCATGAGAATGGATGGCAGAACTTGAGAGAAGCAAAGGAGGAAGAAAATTAGGGAGAACAAAGGAAAGTGTAACACCGACCAAGAAGCATAGCAACCTAGCAAGCATGAGTTCCTGAGTTCAAACCCTAGTTTCATTACAAAACAAGCAAACAAACAAGGATCAGGCTGTCTTCACCTTAACCTAAGGACCAATACTCACAGCACTAATGGTGTGGAAGCCTTAGTACACAAAACCCAAAGCACATATCACTTAGGATGTACTCAACCATAAAATAGTCAATATTTATCATAACCCAAACTTTAGGTATAATGACAGAAGAAGGATGATTAAGTTGTAAGCTATTTGATGGAGCAAAGGACAGTGAAAATTAAATAAAGGTTAAGGAATTTAATAACCAGATGAACTGCATGATCCTACAATGACTCCTATCTTGAATAAGACAACCTGGAGACAAATGGGTTCATTTGAATATTAAAAGAAAAAGATATTAGATAATACTAAAGTTTTGTTAGAAGTGATATGTATTATTTTGGCTACTTGTCCTTTACAGCTGTACTCTGAAATAATGTGAACTGTAATTTCCTTGAACATACTTAAGTATAAAAAAAGGAAAGTGATGCTGGGAGTTTGGCCTAGTGGTAGAGTGCTTGCCTAGCATGCACAAAGACCTGGATTCGATTCCTTGGTACCACATACATTGAAAAAAGCCAGAAATGATGCTGAGGCTCAAGTGATAGAGCTCTAGCCTTGAGAAAGTCCAGGCCCTGAGCTCAAGCCCAGGACTGGCAAAAAAATAAAATAAACTAAGAAAGAGTATCAAACTATTTTAAACTTAAATTGAGCTTCGGATACATTTTTGATTATTTTTTTTGCCCTTTTAGATTTTAACTCCACTGTAAAAATATAACAATCCAATGCTTTACCATGATAAGATTTGTGTATTTATAAGGTGACCTGCAGTACAGAGCCCTGTGGCTTCAGGTTGGTGGAGGCTGAATTCCTAGGGTTTTGGAGAGATGGAGCCAGAGAGACCTCCCTAGCCATTATAAAACGGACGGGCTCCTCTACCCCCGCCTCCATTGCCATGCACAGGCGCACACTAAATAGACACGGATCCCCAAATCAAGTGTCTCAGATTTGCACTTAACCTACATGCTTTCTCATCTCTATCATCATCATTACAGGTACTCCTTAACTAAAAGCTACTTTCAAATACATAGAGACAGGCACTTCTGAGGAAAAATAAGCAGTTTATAGAGGCTAGGTATACAGGGGTGCACATGCTATACATTCCTCTTATCGCAGACACCAAGGTTCTCAACCACTCCATCAGTAAGAATGCATTGAGCTCCTGTTCTTGATCAAATGCAGAAGCAGGGGACACTAAGCAGCTGATCCACAACCCCTACATTTAAAGTCCATTCATTCAACTCTATCTAAAAATGAATGCACAGGGGAGAAACCATGGAGATGTGATTCTATCTGCTTCTATTCAGCTAGTGCAGGTTCTCCCCGAGAGCTCCCACCCCCTCTCAGCACCACCTGAGAACTTGTTCGAATCCCACACCTGCTGACTCTGACACTGCAAGAAAGCGTAGAACCTAGTAAGCCATGTTTTAACAAGCTCTTTGGATAACTGATATCTTGAAAGCCACTCAGTTGGAATAAGCAGCAATATAAGACATGAATGTGTTATTTATTCTCTTGATCTAGGTTTCATAGCTTGCTATGTTAAATAAGTTTCATGTATTTAATTACTACCTGACATTAGACCCCAGGCTAACTTGCAAGGATTATGGCAACTGTAGAACAAAAAAAAAAAAAGAAGAAGAAGAAGAAGGAGGAGGAGGAAGCCTTTCTGTGGAAGAAAAGCAACTGCAAGAGTTAACAGGCTGTCCTAGCTGTAAAATCAAATACTTAACAGCCCTGAACACCGGTGCCTTTCTATATACTATATAGATAATGTGTCACTCAAAGAATTGATGTAAGGATAGAAAAAAAACTATACTTGAAGTACCAAGTATAGTTTCTGATAAAAAAAAAAAAATAAGGACTTAGGGCTGGGAATGTGGCTTAGTGGTAGAATGCTTGCCTAGCGTGCATGAAGCCCGGGGTTCAATTTCTCAGTACCACATAAACAGAAAAGATCAGAAATGGCACTGTGGCTCTAGTGGTAGAGTGCTACCCTTGAGCAAATGAAGCTCAGGGACAGTGCCCAGTCCCTGAGTTCAAGCCCCAGGACTGGCAAGTAATAATAACAAAAATAACACAGTAAGGGCTCAATAAATGTAAGGTCTCTTCTCCATTTCATTTGCATAAGTAAGAGCAAATGGAGCACTTCAGAGAACTGCAGGAAACATTTGGAGAATGTTAAAATCTCTTAGTTTTCTAAGTGTTTCACCTTGGTGCTTAACAAGTTGAAATTTTGCCCAGTGAAATGCCCTTTGCACAACATGAATTTACAGAACTTTCTTGACTTCTTGCCATCAACTTCCAACTGCATAGATCAACTGTAGTTTTCACTAGCTCCTGATCTGCACACAAGGGGCAGTGGTGCCCTCTGCTGTTCAGAAATAAGACCCACATGCCACTTTCCTTTCTGTGATCCTGAAGGAAGATGTTATAAATCCCAACAAGAAAAGGCTTTAGAAATCATGTGATCTGCGGTGCTCAGCTCAAAGAGGACACACGATTTGATTGATGTCAAGTCAGAGCCGGAACTTTACCTTTACAATGTGATTTCTTAAAAGAACTGAAATAAATAACAGTGCTGTGAAACGAACACAAGCACAACTCCCAAATGGAAACCAACTTCTAGCCAGGCTGAACTGCTCTTGCTAAACTGTGGTCAAGGAAAATCCCAAAATGAAGAGGTGTTGGGTTGGGAGAGGTGAGGGAGAACGATGAAAGGGACCATCAAGTTGCACTGTATTCATAAACCCATTTACTGAATGGGTAACTGCTTTGTACAACTACTTAAAGGAAGGAGGAGGAGCAGCAGCAGCAGAAACAACAGCACACTTGTAATCCTCACTACTCAGTAGGCCGAGATCTGTGGATGACAGCTCGAAGCCAGCCCAAGCAGGAAAGTTCATAAGATTCTCATGTCCAGGGCCGGGAGTTTGGCCTAGTGGTTAAAGTGCTTGCCTAGCATGTATGAAGACCCAGGTTCAATTCCTCGGTACCACATACATAGAAAAAAGCCGGAAGTGGTGCTGAGGCTCAAGTGGTAGAGTTCTAGCCTTGAGAAAGTCCAAGGACAGTGCTCAGGCCCTGAGCTCAAGCCCAGGACTGGCAAAAAAAAAAAAAAAAAAAAAAAAAGATTCTCATGTCCAGTTAACCACCGAGAAAACCAGAAGTGGCCCTGTGGCTCAAAGTGGTAGAATGCTAGCCTTGTGCAAAAAGAGCTCAGGAACAGCACCCAGGCTGTGAGTTCAAACCCCACAACCAACCAAAAAAAAAAGAAAAAAGGAGGAGAAGGAGAAAAAGAAAAATCCTTGTCTGGCAGGAAAACTAATAAGGAAACTGGGAAGTCTTCAAGTTACAAAGCATCTGAAAATGCTGCATTGGATGTGAACGTGGCCAAGGCAGAAAGTGAGACTCAGAGACCCTGAATGAAGTCCAGACTTTTAGGGATGCCTGAGGCCAATGTCATTACTGCGAAAGCCAGGCTGGGGCAGTGAAATGGAGCTTGTGTCAAACATTTGCACCAGATTTCCTCTATTAGAGTTATTAAGTAGAGACTAACATTTCTGGACAAGCTTAATACAGGAGGGTGGCAAGTTCACAGACTAAGGTTACAAATTCCAGAAGGAAGGGGAATTTCAGCAGGATTTAGGTTTACCCCTAGAGGGTAGATGTCTAGAGAGGAGTCCCACGAGGGGGTTTCTCACAAAGGGTAGCCGTAGACCTACCATAAGATTAGAGACCAACGCCACTTATCCTGCCTCAAATCAGTGGCTGCTTATTTTCACTTTATTATGTCAAGGCCTTAAATGTTCTGCTCTTATTCCCGTGTACAATGAGGATGTGGGAAGGATGTGGAGGCTTGATTTGACTTAAAGAATTAGGAAGGAAACCATGTCTCCTGATGCTAGTGTGACTATAACAAGGAAATGAATCTTTCTAAGAGGAAGAGGACTCTGAGAAACGGGAACCGTCCTTTCTGTCTCTTCCTTGCCAAGCCCAGAGACCTAGTTTCCAATGTTTGTTTGGTTTGGTATCAGGGAATACATGCCACCTCACTGAGCTGCATCCCCAGCCCTTTTCACTGTAATGAAGAACATTTCCTCAGAAATACCCTTCTAATGAAACAATCCTTTTATGTAATAAGATCCTAGTCTTCGCACATTCTTTTTTCTTTTTCTTTTCTTTTCCTTTTGGTCAGTCCTGGGTCTTGAACTCAGGGCCTGGGTGCTGTCCCTGAACTTTGTTGTTCAAACTAGTGCTCTACCACTTCAGCTATAACTCCACTTCCAGCTTTTTGGTGGTTAATTGGAGATAAGAGTCTCACAGGCTTTTCTACTTGGGCTGGCTTTGAACCGGGATCCTCAGATCTCAGCTTCCTCAGTAGTTAGGATTTATAGACATGAGCCATCTGCACTTTCATAGATGCAGTGCAATTTGAATAACTAGTGCTTGAGAAAATGTGATAGTAAATTCAACAGGGGTGAGTATAAGTAGCTAATTACATTTTTTTAAGTAATTATCTGCTCCTAAGAGAGTATACCCAAACACCCTATCCAGCCCTGCAGTGCTCAGAATTTCCCTGACCAAAGACCATTGGCCAAAGGGAAAATCACCCTCTTCACTGATGTGTTAAAAAAAATCAAAGCAGTCCTAACCTACTGCTAGAACAGAGAGGGAGCATCCTGCCCTTGGGACACCTAAAACATTCCACTAAACCAAGGTATAAACACACTTTGTTTAAAAGTTAATAGTTCTATCAGAAGAAGATTCTGGAATCACCGTGTCTAAACAGCTCAGCTCTCACACGAAGGAAGCTCCAGGCTGGACCTACCTGGTCTCAACTTCAGCTCTGAAACTGAAGAGCCCTTGGCATTGGAAACTGATTGACCACTAGAAGGCGCTGTTGGCTAAGCTGTGATGTGGGAGAGTCCTTCTGGACAGGATGGAAGCTAGACCTTCAAGGCTGAATGCTTAGATTCTAATCTGATATCCAGATGTTAATTGTTTTATTACTAAAGAACGTGTTCAAGTCTCTGAAATGCATAAAGTACCGTCCTTTTGTTTTTCCTGGTGCTAGTGATGGGGCCGCACACATGATAGGCAAGAGATACCCAGCCAATGGACTTCTTTAGAATTGAGGTATGCTGTGCAGCTCAGGCTGGCCTCCAACTGAAAAGCCTCCACTCTCTGCCTCCCGAGAGCTGGGATTCTATTAGAGAATCGCCATGCGTTACATATCCCTTTCTTTTTAAGTTAGGGTTTCAATGTATGCCTTAGAAGTCAAGATAATGGTTTACTGTAGGAGCAGTGACTCTAAAAACAAACCTAAATAACTATCATCTTAACTTCAATAATTTGGTTAGGATGATATATATTCCTACAGAATAATAAAATAGTTTACAAACCTACCTGTGAACAGTCACAATTTCATTTAACAAAGAATGCTACAATATGCATATGATGTTTACATTTTGATTACACTTGAATCACATGTAAATTGTAGTATAATAAAACACCACAGTATTATTTTTTATTTTAAAATGTTTTTCATTTAAAATAAAAATATTTGGCTGGGAGTTTGGTCTAGTGGTAAAGTGCTTGCCTAGCATGCATGAAGACCTGGGTTCGATTCCACATACATAGAGAAAAGCCAGAAATGGTGCAGTGGCTCAAGTGGCAGAGTGCTAGCCTTGAGAAAGCCCAAAGACAGTGCTCAGGCCCTGAGTTCAAGCCCCACGACTGGCAAAAAATAAAAAGGAGTCTCACAGATATAAAAAAGAAAATATTTATGTAGCTCTTTAAAGAAAGAACTGAATAAGGCATAATTCCTTCTTTCAAGTTCTGGTCCTAACAAAAGTCATGAAAATACCAACAAGCAACTGCACAATGGGTGGTTAAAGTGCTGGGAGAGGAGCCATCCTTTGGGAGGAAATCCTGGAAGCCTTCTTGGAGCAGAGAATATGTAAGCTGACCTTTGAAGCATAACAAGAATGTTTGAAAGTAGAAAAGAGATAGAAGAGCGTTTCAAGCAGAGAGCACACACCAGTGCAATGTTACAATTGACTGTGCTAAGCAGCTTAAACTTCTAACATTACGTTTTCTAATATATACTTGACATTGTGACAAGGTATAGTCAGTGCTTATAAGGCTGAAAGACAATAAAGGTATGCTCTCAGCCAGAGCTCTATAATTTGACCTGAATAACAGTACTCTAAAAAAAAAAAGTAGGACCGGGAAGCCGGGCAAAGTGGCTCATGCCTGTAATCCTAGCTACTCAGGAGGCTGAGATCTGAGGATCAAGGTTCAAAGCCAGCCTGGGCACAAAAGGACCCGAGACTCTTATCTCCAATTAACCCCTAGAAAACGGGAAGTGAGGCTTGGCTTAAGGGTAGAGCAATAGCCTTGAGCTGAAGAGCTCAGGGTCAGTGCCCAGACCGAGTTCAAGCCCCATGACCCACAAAAAAAAAAGAAAGAAAGAAAGAAAAGAAAAGAAAAAGTAGGACTGAGAGTTTGTCCTAGTGGTAGAGTGCTCACCTAGCATGCATGAAGATCTGGGTTCGATTCTTCAGTACCACATATATAGAAAAGGCTGAAAGTGGTGCTGGGACTCAAATGGTAGAGTGCTCACCTTAAGGAAGCCCAAGGACAGTGCTCAGGCCCTGAGTTCAAGCCCCAGGACTGGCAAAAGAAAAGGTAAATCATAATGGTTAATTCCACAGCACACTAGTACTGAGATAAATTATATGACAGGAATGGAAGAAATAGGAGACCAGATTAGATTCAGGCTGGCATCAGATTTAGAGAAAAATCTTCTTGTAAAGACAAACAATTTTAAATCTGAAATCTTTTCTCTAAACCAACAGTGAATAAACAGAACCACTAGAAACAGAGACCCACCAATAAAACCTTTGTCTGTCTGATGCTCAGTCACCTGAAACTAGAGCAACACTGCACAGACGAGCAATGAATACACAGACTGGAAAAATGCATGGGTTCCCATTCTGTCATCCTTATGAAAAAAGACCCATTTAAGCCTGGGGGAGGGGCATAAAAAAGCATGAGTCAAGATAAAAGAAAGGGAGTACAAAGTTCTCAAGGAGAGCAGATTTGTGCACGTAGATTTACTGTTTGAGAGAGCTGCAAAACACTGGAATTGGATATGCCTTTTGCCCTATGACAAATCACATGTGTTAGGAAGAACCCAAGCCTAAAATCTAAGACCAAACAGTTTGGTCTTCCCAGGCTAATTAGGAAGCAGAAACTGCCTGCCTTCCACTACAGAGAGAAACAGTGAGATGATTAAATAACAACAAAAATTACAGACAGCATGGGGAGAGATGAATAATAAGCATTCTTCCCAAGTACATTATAAGGTTGGAAATCCCTTAAAAATGGGGCTTTCAACTGTGTTGTATGACTCTCACACAACACAGAGCATCCTATCAAATGTATGCCATACGGGTTCATTCAGTAGTAAACCAATGTTTGACCAACTCAAGCATTCCAGAAAATGTTGGGGGATTATTTGTTTTCATTTTTATTTAAGTAATCGTGCAAAGGGGCTTCACTTCAACAAGTCTGATTATGAGTACAATGCATCTTAAGGTCACCCCTTCCATTATTCTCCCCATCTTTCTCACTCATTCTCCTCCAGAAAATATTGGGTTTGGGTTTTTTTGTTTTTGTTTTGCCAGTTCTGAAGTTTGAACTCTGAGCCTCAATGCTGTCCCCGACCTTCTTTTGCTCAAGGCTAGCACTCTATCACTTGAGCCACAGCACCACTTCCAGCTTTTTCTGTGACTAATTGGAGATGAGAGTCTCTTTCCTACCCAGGCTGGTTTCAAACCTCAATCCTCAGATCTCAGCTTCCTGGGTAGCTAGAAATACAGGTATGAGCCACTGGTGCCTGGCTCAGAAAATGTTGTTTAAACAACATGGGAATACACTTTCCAACAACACAGTGAAATGGAGAAACCTGGGAAAGGTATAATGCCAATTGATAGGTGGTCAGTCGAGTTGGACACTGGTGGCTCACGCCTTTGAGCCTAGTTACTCAGGAGGCTGAGAGCTGAGGACCGAAGCCAGTCCAAACAAGAAAATCAGTGAAACTCTTAACCTCCAATTAATCACCAGAAAGTGCAGTGGAGTTGTGACGCAAATAGTAGAGCACTAGCCTTGAACAGAAAAAGCTCAGTGACAGTGTCCAGCCCCTGAGTTCAAGCCCCAGGAACACGCCTGAAGTAGGGAGAATCTGAAATGGTGAAGGCATGGTCCATGCCTAAATGGCGGAGGGATTTGACTTGGGCAAAAGGAGTAATCCCTTCTCCACTTGAAACAGGTGTACCCAGAAGGAATTACCCTTCTAGGAAAGCAGACATGCCTCCCATACAACACCTTCATTTCTTCTTTTTGTTGTTGTTCTGTTCTTTGAACTGAAGGCCTTGTGCTTGCTAGATAGATAGTATCTGAACAACAAACCATTCCTAAGTTTCTCAGTCACTAGAATAAAGTTATTTATTAAAAAGGAGGATGAAGCAATGATTTAGAGGTAAAGGTTCTCATGCAGTATAGAAAGATCTAACATCTCAGCATTTATAGAATCCAGAGGCTGGAAACTAAATCTGCAGACATATGCACCACTGTCCAGTTGTAAGCTTGCTTCAGCAGAGACACACACCCCAAGGCAGAAGCAGAGATAATTAAAGGTTGGACAAAACTAGTCTGAGAGAAGACAGGGACAAGAGAGTTGAGGTCACTTCTGGTCTCCAGGCTGCTGAACTGCCCAGAAGTACACGATCCTCCTGACAGACTGCTTGCAAATCAGAATGCAAGAAAGAACTCTTTGCTTGCAGAAATAGATGCTTCACCAGGCAAGGACATCTGTCCACAGCTAAGTCACCTGTGTCTGCAAGCATGGCTGGTATATAGTAAATCAGGGACAACGCAGTCAGCGAATGCTTTGCATTCCTTGCAAGCACTCTGAATTATGTTGGATCTAATCCATTTTAAAGAGCAAAAATTCTTCCCAGATCACAAACACACAAAACATAAGCACTTCAAAGATAACTCTAAAAGTACATTACAAACATGACAAGCTTCTATTTTCTTGTTTGGTTAAACATAAGATGGTATCTCACTGAGGTTTTTGTGTTAGGAATTGTTATTCTTATTTACCACTGTTATGATCATATACGATGCTCTAACTGCTAAGAAATGGAGGCTCATGTCTGGTATAATGGAAGAGATTAAGGACACTTGAATGCTCTGCAAGACACTCAGGCTTCTCACACATCCAAGCACAGGCCTTTAATGGGATAACTTAATCCCCTCTTGCAATCCATACTTCCCAAATCTCCACTTGAGAAGTCTGTTCCTTTCTGTTCCCCACACAATACCGTCTCTGGTTTAACCCTACTCACACCCCAGCTGAGTAAGCATCTTGTTATGGATGGCGCACCCAAGACTGAACAGCAGACATGACCCAAGGTTCAACAAACCACCTGCTCAGAAATTCATTCAAGAGGCACCTCCACTAACACAACTCCAAGGCAAGGAAAGCAGACTGAGTTGAAGAGCATTCCCTCCCAAGTTCCTGTCTCTCCTGGGACCCCTGAATGGTGCAGGAGTTTGGCCTAGTGGTAGAGTGCTTGCCTAGCATGCACAAAGATCCGGGTTCGATTCCCCATTACCACATACATAGAAAAAGCTGGAGATGGTGCTGTGGCTCCACTGGAAGAGCTCTAGGCTTGAGAAAGCCCAAGGACAGTGCTCAGGCCCTGAATTCAAGCCCCAGGACTGGCAAAAAAAAAATGTGAGTGCTTGCCTCGCATGCATGAAAACTGTGGTACTCATGCCTATAATCCTAGCTACTCAGGAGACCAATATCTGAGGATTGAGGTTCAAAACCAGCCCAAGCAGGAAAGTTTGTTAGACTCTTATCCCTAGTTAAGCACCAAAACAAGCCAGAAATTGTGCTGTGGCTCAAGTGGGAGAGTACTAGCCTTGAGTAAAAGCTCAAGGACAGTGCCCCGGAGTTTAAGCCCCAGGACCAGCACAAAGAGAGAGAGAGACGGACAGACAGAGGACAGAGACAGAAAGAGACAGAGAGAGAGAGAGAGAGAGAGAGAGAGAGAGAGAGAGAGAGAGAGAGAGAGAGAGAGAGAGAGAGAGAACACCAAAGGAGAATGCTATATGAAAGTACAGGTACACAGCAAGAAGATGCTCATGTGACAATGAATGGAGTCAAGCCAAGATACACCAAGAATCAGCAATGGCCACCAGAAGCCTGGAGACAGCCATGGAACAGTCTCCCCCTGAGTGACCAGGGAGGAAAAAGGAATTTATTCTGCCCACATCTTGAATTCAGCATGTGGTCTCCTGACTGAGAATACATTTCCATTGTTTTGGCCTCTCAGTCTGAAGATCTTTCCTACAGCTTCCTTAACAAACTAATAGGGCCAGCACTAGTAACTCATACCTGTAATCGTAGGTGGCCAGATTGCTTAGATTGAGGATCAAGGTTTGGAGCCAGCACAATTAATCAGCAAAAATTAAAGCCAGTAGCCAGGTGCAGTGGCTCACGCCTGTAATCCCAGCTACTCAGGAGGCTGAGATCTGAGAATCAAGGTTCAAAGTCAGCCCAGGCACAAAAGGACCTGAGACTCTTATCTCCAATTAACCTCTAGAAAACAGGAAGTGGGGCTTGCTTGGCTCAAGGGTAGGTGGTAGCCTTGAGCTGAAGAGCTCAGGAACAGCACCCAGGCCAAGTTTAAGCCCCACAATTCACCAAAAAAAGTAATTAATTTAATTTAATTTAACCAAGCCAGAAATGAAGGTATGGCTCAAGTGGTAGAATATCAGCCTTGAGCAAAAAAGCCAAGTAAGAGCACAAGGTCCTAAATTCAAGCTCCAGTAACATCACAAACACAAAAAGAAAAAAAAGAAAAAGAAAAAGAAAGAAAATAATACAGAAAACCTCTCCAAGGAAGCGGCATTGTAGCTGAAGCCTGAAGGAGCCAACCAAGGAAACTTCTAGAGAGAAAGAAAAGAAAATATAAAGCCTTAGAGACCAGGAAGGGCTTGGCAGGCCTTAGAAATAGAACAAGACCACAGTGCAGTGTGGTAAACAAGGAGAGGGGTTATAATATAAGGCTTGGGCTGATTCAAACCCACTATGGTGGGTAATTATACCGGCATCAGGAACCCATGTAGCGTGTTAAGACATACTCTGATCTATTTGAAGAAGATCCCTCCAGCAGCCCTGTGGAAAGCAGTCCAGCGGGAAGCAGAGGGCCACTGAACAGTCCAGGTGCAAGATAATAAGAATGAGCAGGTTTCAAAACAAGGACTCTCATAGACATAAAAATGTATGACTCTATAGACATAATATTTTATTACATAGATTAATATGTACCTATGACATACAAATCCTCAGCCTAATTTTAATTATGTTCTAAAATCTAAGTGCCAGTGATTGTATATAGAGATTCCCTTCTTGAATACTCATTTGTTAAACACGTCATTTGAAATATGAGGTAAAAGTCAATGTTAATAAATTATTTAAATTAAAAAATTGCAAGAAAAATAAAAATTAAATAAATAAATAAATGAATAAAACAAGGACTCTCTTCAGTGGTCACAAATATAGCAATGTTTATTTTGCAAAATCATAATACCGAAGAATGAGCAACAGTGACAAAGGAGCCAGTGTACAACGTCAACATTCAGCAAAAGGATGTGCTTTGTACAGTGGCAGCCACTACCATTCCCCATTCATAAGTGATTCTGCAAGGCCCTGACTGTGAGGACCCTGCTAAACTGCAAAGGCTGAAGGCTCTTGACTAGTAGTTGACCGATGTTAACAAAACATATTCTCGGGCTGGGAATGTAGCTTAGTGATAGAGTGCTTGCCTAGCATGCATGAAGCCCTGGGTTCGATTCCTTAGGACCACATACACAGAAAAAGGCTGGAGGGGGCACTGTGCTTCGAGTGATAGAGAGCTAGCCTTAAGCAAAAGAAGTTCAGAGACAGTGCCCAGGCCCAGGCCTGGCCAATGTGTGTGTGTGTGTATATACACACACACACATATATATACATATATATATATACATATATATACATATATATACACACATATATATACATATATATATATTCTGTTTCTATTCCCTTTTTCCAAAACAGTTTCAAGAAACTGATAGAGGAATACCCTAATTGCTCTCAAACATATGGTCCATGTTCCACTCCCATGAGAAAAAGAATACCTGGAACTATAATCTTCATCTAGTTACTTTTGCTGACTTAGGAAACTACATGGGGGGGGCCGGGAGTTTGGCCTAGTGGTAGAGTGCTTGCCCAGCATGCATGAGGACCTGGGTTCAATTCCTCAGTACCACATACATAGGGGAAAAAAAATCTGGAAGTGGTGCTGAGGCTCAAGTGGTACAGCTCTAGCCTTGAGAAAGTTCAGGAAAGTGCTCAGGCCCTGAGCTCAAGCCCAGGACTGGAAAAAAAAAAAAAGAAAGAAAGAAAGAGAGAAAGAAAGAAAGAGAGAAAGAAAAGAAGAAAAAGAAAGAAAGAAAGAAAGAAAGAGAGAAAGAAAGAAAGAGAGAAAGAAAAGAAGAAAAAGAAAGAAAGAAAGAAAGAAAGAAAGAAAGAAAGAAAGAAAGAAAGAAAGAAAAGAAAGAAAGAAAAGAAAGAAAGAAAAGAAAGAAAGAAAGAGAAGAAACTACATAGACTGGAAGTCTGGCCTAGTGAGTAGAGTGCTTGCCTAGCATGCACAAAGACTGGGATTCAATTCCTCGGTACCACATACATAAAAAAAGGCTGGAAATGTGCTGTTGTGGCTCAAGTGGTAGAATGCCCAAGGACAGTGCTCAGCCCTAGTTCAAGCCCCAGGGCTGGCAAAGAGAAGGAGGAGGAGAAGGAGGGGGGTGGACTACGTTTTGTGTGCATGTGCGTGTGCGTATGTATGTATGTATGTATGTATGTATGTATGTGTGCCAGTCCAGACTTAAAGCTGTCTCTAAAGTTTTTGTACTCAAAGCTAGTGCTCTCCCACCGGAGCCACAGCTCCAGATCTGCCTTTTTTTTTTTTTTTTTTTTTTTTAAGATAAGAGTCTCCCAGACTGTTCTGCCTGGGTTGGCTTCAAACTTCTGTCCTTAGATCTCAGCCTCCTGAATAGGATTACACGTGTGAACCACCAGCAACCAGCAAGAAACTACTTTTTTTTTTTTGCTAGCTTGCTTGATTCTGTTTTGTTTTGGTTAAAATATAACTCATCTTCTCCTAGGCATGATTTTCTGTAAATCACAGAGTGGGAACCACTGAAATAGAAAAACCCATAATGTTTTCTTTTAGAAATGGTTTTAAAATAAAGTGGTTTCATTGCATTGCAAAATAAGTGATTTTGAAGGGCTGGGGGGGGGCGGAAAGTAAACTTTACAGAGCCCCCACATGAATCATAACCACAAAAGGAAACAACTAAAGAAAGTAATGCCTAAGTTTTTTCCTCCCAGGGGAAACTCCAACATCGTATTTTCAGTTCTGATTTCACTACAAAATGGTCTCCAGGGATTTCTTATCATCCTCTTCAACATACCCGCTACAAACACTCTACATTGTTTTCCAAAAAGATGACGGAAGGGGGGGAAAAAAGGATATCCTCAGCTGAAAGCAAAAGGCTCAGAACAATCACAGCAAGTTCAAATGCAATCAAGTGGCTTCCGTTGATGATTTCCAGGTGTCCTCACCCCAGACACCCTCGCGCCCTTTTGGCTGAAGACAGCCCAGTGCCAATGGGACAAACAGATGGTGAGTGGTCACATGTACTCACCTGAGCACTGCCTGCCAACAACCACATGGCCACTGATCTCACAGGGCTTAGTGCTTGCTGACAGAACCCAAGCAACAAGACGCAATCTGTACTTAGCCGTCAGTACAGTCATGGCACAGGCGTTGTGACAGCAGCAGAGGCAAGCCTTCCTTTTGAGTGGGTAGCTGGAGAAGGATATTGGTAGAGATGACAGCTCAGCTTTTCACACTCAAATGGTAAGGAAAGGCCTTGGCATTCTATCTGGTGTCACTTCATACAGGAACTAGTCCTGTTCTAAGGTTAGCAGCTCTATTTCTATTATAAAGTGTTTAGGTTTGCCCTTCACTGTAGTTACTTCTAGATGCATGCCTTGTAACTACTACACTATTATAAACTCCAAGGCAGCCAGATTGTAAGTTAGATGGCACCACATCTGGATGGCTACCCCTTCTGGAATTCTTCAGGGGCTGCCCTGGGCTCCAGGCACAATACTACTACTTCATTTGTTCTTCACGGGGGCTCTGGGAAGGGGTGAAGTTATGTGTTTCCCATCATGCCACAAACCCTCCCCCCTTCTGTGTCAACTCACTGCACAAAACACCACGCATACAAGCCCTTGAGCCATCAATGACCATGGACTTGAACAGAGGAGAAGTGTGGCTCAGAGTGGCTTTAGCCAACACTGGACACATGTGCCTGGTCTCTTGGGACCATGAATGAGACTCAATTATCTCTCCCTCACATCGTAGTACATCAACCTAGGGATATTTGAACAGATCCTGACAATGTCAATTAACCCTGAACTCAACCTGGACGATGCTAAAGAGTAGTAAACACAGGTGATTCCCACTGAGACAGACCCTTCCCCACAGCACAAAGCTGTCTTCCTCTGACCCCATTCTCAGTGTCTCAGCAATCCTGGAAACAAAGATAAAGGGCACACTCTTTGGTCTCAAAGAAGACAGGGTGTGGAAGGGCTCTGGAGATTGGCAACCCAAAATTTCTGAACATGAAAGGCATAGGACAAGCGGTGCTGTAGATCACACCTGTGATCCTAGCCGCCTCAGCCCGAGACCCAGAGGATCACAGTGTAATTGTAAAGCCAGGCTGGACACACAGGTCAAGTGGTAGTGTGCCAGTGGTGAGCAGCAAGCCAGGTGAGCACTAGGCCATAAATTGAAGCCCTGGTCCTGACCAAAAAAAAGGGGGGGGGGAGGAAAAAAAAAAGGAAATGTGCATTATAAATGAGAGTAGGAACAAAGTATTCATTTGACAAGTGATCCATACCAGTAATCATGGCAGAAATCTGAGGCTGAGATCTGAAGACCGTAGTTCAAAGCCACCTGAAGCAGGAAAGTCCATGAGACTCTTATCTCCAATTAGTCATAGAAAAAGTGGGAAGTAGAGCTGTAGCTCAAGTGGTAGAGCATGAGCCTTGAACAAACAGAAGCTCAGGGACAGTGCCCAGGACCTAAGTTCAAGCCCCAGGACTAGCAAAAAAACAAACAAACAAAAAAAAAAAAAAAGCAAAGAGGAGAAACAACCTAACCAAGTGGTGGCTGCAGAGATAGATTAAAGGCAAACCCCAAGGAGCTGAGGCCTGTCCTGGGACCCTCCTCTTCTCCACATTGTCCATCTCCCCATTTGTATCTTAGAAATCTGTGGTAGAACAGATAGCTGGATTTCCTCCAAACAGAACGTCTTGCAAAAGGCGATCTCATCCTCCAATCGCCCCCACCCCCACCCCGCCATCCCACCCCAGTTCTGTCTCCTCTGCACAGCCTGCTAGGACAAGTCTAGGCCCCACAGAGGGTATTCCTTCGTCTCCTCCCATGCTCTTTCAGTTTCCAGCATCGCAGCCACCCTGCTCTGTGGCAAGAGTCACTGCATGCAATGCTGACTGTGGCACATTTCTAACTAGAAGATGTCCTGGTCTGTCAAACTCTTCCCACGTCTGAATCTGTGTTGCCTTATTTATAAAAGAGGCTATTAACACTTCCCTCACAGAGCTACCAACATTCCAGGGAGTGTATGTACAAGTATGAGCACAGCAAAGGCCCAAAACTTGGTCAGATTATAACAAACAAGCTGATGATTGATTGCCATCAAGTGTTGTGTAGTGTGGTATTAATAAAAAGACATCACAACCACATGGACATTTTCAGATTTGGCATGTGATTCTGGTGAAAGTGAAACACAGGTACACTTCTGTGTTTATTGAGGCAAGCAAAACTAAGGAACTGTTCAATATAGAAAAGAGTACAACTAGGGAAAACTCTTCCACAAAGAGTAAATAAATAAACAAGTAAATCGGTGGAAAAGCAGCAGCATATTCTGAAGCAAATTGACTCAGGGCCAGTAATTATAGTCTGCCAACAGTACAGGACCCCTGGTTTTACAATTACATTCTTGCATCCCATAATAACAAGATAATTACAACTATTCACAAGGGGTAGTGTTTCCATCCCCTAGCCTCAAACTTCATGGAATCCTCCACTTCGGAGATGGTCTTTTTAGTCATCCACTAAACAGATGCGCATTGAACAAAGATGCAAGTCTCTCTCTGGTGTTTTGTTCACTCTTGTTAGTGTTTGGAAGCACAAAGCAAGTCAGAAAACCTCAGGGAACTCTCTCAAGCACATGAATTCTGGGAGGAAAAATAAGATGATAAATTTAAAAAAAAAAAAGAACACCTAAGGAAGGGCATAAACTGAGGGCTCATGGTAGTAATCTCAATTGTGCAGGGATGAGATAGGAAAAAGTGAATCTTTAAGCCAGCCCAGGCAAAATGTCAGTGAGACCATATCTCAATCAACAAGCTAGGAATGACAATTCACATCTATAATCCCAACTGCCCAGAAGAAATAGGATTATAGTCTAAAACAACAAAAACAAAAACAACTAGAGTAAAAACTAAAGAGAAGGAAATGAATGTGTGCTGTTCCCACCTATGATGGGTTAGTTATTTCTTTTCCTTTCTCTCCCTCCCTCCTTCCCTCTCCCTCGACCCCCACCCAACCAAGGTCACAGACAGGGACTTGAGCTGGGTTCCTGCTGCTTTCCCTCATTGGCTAGCACTCTATCAATTAGCCACACCTCCAACCCATCTTTATTATGAAAGAAATGTCCACCTTTGTAGGCCTATACAGTTAGGTCAATATTAGCAAAATCAACATTGTAAATCAATAGTGTGTCAGAAACTCAGCTGAGCAGGTTTTCTTTTTTTTTTTAATAAACTTGCATACTAGTGAGCAACCAAGCTTCAGAATTTGAAATTAATTCTATTTTTTTATTTATCTAAATGGCTGAATCTTTACGCCCTTATGAGTGTGATAATTCTACTTGAAGAACACTCTGAGATACAATTTCTTTTCAGGCAACTCACCCAGTAGAACACAGGTAATAGTTAAATAAATGCTGCAGATAGTAAGTAATAGGGAACTAGAGGAAAGATAGCTTATACCAGCATCAGTCAATTGAAGAAGTGGGGTTTAAGTAGAGTCCAGTAAGGCTGGACTGGAAGGGAAAGAGGAAATACCCCACAGTGCAGCTGGCCTGAACTGAAGCTCAAAGACAGGGTAAGGGCAGGGCAGGCAGGCAGGGCAGGGCACGGAAGGGGACATCAGATAAGCCAATAACACAGTAGCATGTACACAATTATGAGGTGACTAATGTGGAATGCCTGGCACACATAATAGTCCATATCAGAGATGTTTTTTTTTTCCCCTAGTAATTTTTTTCAAGGTTGATCTTTGTGTTGTTGTTTGGGGATTTTGATGATTATTATCTTTCAATAGTTGAGGTTTTAGTTCAGCATGTCCATTTGTGAGTACAATTCATCTGATCAACATCACAAAGGTGGATCTCAAAATCACAGCATTCTCTAAGCCGACACGAGGTGAGCAAGGGATGATGGAGAATCAAGCTGTCCTGCTTCACTGAGCATGCAGCACAACATCAACTCCAGCTCTCCTACAGCAGAGACGAGCCTTGGTGCTCATGTTGGTCAGTCTCTGGTAAGAAAGGTGGGAGGCTGCTGCCCTCAGAGTCACCGAGATGCACAGCACAGACTCAAGTGACCCAATCAGCAAGAAAACAAAGGACACCACAACTAAGCCAAATCAAAGAAGTGTTTATGGAGGCCTCCATGCGCCATAAAACCAGGCCAAGACAGTTCAGAGCTACTCTTTTAAACACACAAACTGCATTTTTTTCCCTTCTGTTGTGTTGCAGAAGTGAAATGAATCATTGTTGGTAAATTTACACTTACTTTCTAAAATACAGGGCTGGAACAGTCTGAGGCAATTTTTTTTTTTTTTAAAGAACTTGCTGAAGGGTATCAATGTATGTGAAGTAATGTACCTTCTATCTGGTGAATATAATGTAACCCTTCTATTATTCACAATAAAAAAATACATGGAAAAAATAAAGTAAAAGCTAAAAAAGAAACTTGCTGAACTGTATTATTTATAAAAATCTGCTTAAGCAAGCAACAGTTCTGAGGTCAGGGGTCTTTCTCCCGAGGGGATAAAGTGTGTAATTTCTGTCAGGCTTCAGGCCTAAGGACATAAGCTACTTCAATAGCAATGTTTCCCTTTTAAATCTACATACAGAAATGTATACATACATATTATAAACATATTATATAAAATATGCTAATATTAACATATTACACAGAAACATTATATATATAAATGTTTCTATATAGAAATGTCTTTTATATATAGAAACACTCCTCCCCCACCCCCACACACACACATATACACACATATATAGAGCTGAGAATGTGGCTTAGTGGTAAAGTGCTTGCCTAGCATGCATGAAGCCCTGGGTTTAATTTCTCAGTACCATATAAACAAAAAAAGCTGGAAATGGCTCTGCAGCTCTAGTGGTAGAGTGCTAGCCTTAAGCAAATAGAAGCTTTGGGACAGTGCCCTGATTAAGCCCCAAGACTGGGAGTGGGAGGTAAGGAGGGTGGAGGGATGGGGGAATATATATTTGTATATAGAGAGAGACATATATACCACAAATGGTATATATATATATATATGTGTGTATATATATATATATATATATATATATATATATATATATCTGTCTCCATAACCTGTTGATAGTCATTTAAAGCCAATTGTTCAGCTGGACCTCAGTGGCTCATGCCTACAATCCTACCTCCACAGGGGACTAAGATCTGAGGATTGTGATTCAAAGCCAATCTGGGCAGAAAAGTTTATCAGATTCCATATCCAAATAACCACAAAAGAGCCAGGCTGGCGTTTTGATCCAGGGAAAGGAAGCTGTTCAGCACCAAGGAGAGTTGTCGCCCTGGCTTTTCCACTAGAGCAGCTCCCTCAGCGGAAGAAGCCATTGGTGTGAGGAAGTGGCAGAGGTTTCCGACAGCTTTAAAGGACAGTGTCTGCAGCGTGACCCCATGGCTCAAACTGTGTAAAAATAAAAATTTACTGGCAAAGGATAACAAGTACTTCCTTACTTTCTTATTGGATGAATCAAAGCTATTGTTCGTTTTCTAATTCCTTTTTTAAAATTGGGTTATTAAATCACAATGACGGGCCAAACATACTAATCATGTGCTTATCAGGAAAGTCTACAAAAAGTGCCAGTTTATCTGTTTGGGGAAGTGTAATGTGGAGCACAGAAATGGTGGGACTTAGGGTGAACAAATGCAGCTGTGATACTCACTGGACACTGTGCTGAAAATGAACTGGACAACTTGTGGGGGGTCAGGAGGGAAGTAACTGGGAGAAAATAAGGGAAGAGGTGACACTGTTCAAAAAGAACTGAACTCATTATCTGACCTATGTAAATGTAACCCCTTTGTACACCACCTTCACAATAACAGCTTTTAAAGGGTTAAAAAAAAACGCCAGTCATAGCAAAGGCTTAAATACCACAACCACCTCCACCCCCCCACACACACACTTAGAAAATGCATCTCAGACCAATGGTATTAAAACAATTTTTTTTTCTGTGGTTCATAGGGCTTGAACTCAGCCTGGGCACCGTCCCTGAGCTCTTCAGTTCAAGGCTACCACCCTACCCTTGAGCCAAGCCCTACTTCCCATTTTCTAGAGGTTAACTGGAGATAAGAGTCTCAGGTCCTTTTGTGCCCGGCCTGGCTTTGAATCTTAATCCTCAGATCTCCGCCGGCTGAGTAGCTAGGATTACAGACATGAGCCACCACACCGGCTATTTAAAACAAATTTTAAGAACCTTTAAAAACCTTTTCTGGCCAGGAGTATGGCCTAGTGGTAGAATGCTTGCCTAGCATGCATGAAGCCCGGGGTTTGATTCCTTGGTACCACATACACAGAAAATACCAGAAGTGATGCTGTAGCTCAAGTGGTAGAGCACTACCTTGAGAAAGCCCAAGGACAGTGCCTAGGCCCCTGAATTCAAACCCAAGCACTGGCAAAACACACACACACACACACACACACACACATATACTTTCTACTTCTGGAAACCACAATGTTCTATGAGTAGGAAAAGGATTATAATTAGAAGATAGCCCCATGTCTGAGGGCCAACTTCTTTATTTAATAGCTATCTGAACTTGAATAAGTTACTCCATGTCTTCAGGCTCATTTTCTGATCCACAAAAATTTAAAAACAAAGGGTGAGCAAATACAGCCGTTGTACTCAGTAGACAAGATGTTGAATAAATACAATTTGTGGGTGGGGATGGAAGCAGGAAGAGGTGATACTGCCCTAAAAGGAAGTTACTCATTACCTGACATGAAACAGTAACTCCTTTGTACATCACCTTAATAACAACAAAAATTTTAATTAAAAAAGTAAGGATTGGGTACACAAATAATGAGTCCTCGCTCTTGTACTGTTTCGATCTAATAGCCACATATTAAGGATACCATGAGCCTTTTGTTCCTTTGGTCTTGACTTGTCTCACTCAACATGATTCGCTCTAGATTCATCCACTTCCCTGCGAATGCCGTTATTTTATCTTGTCTGTTGGCTATGTAGAATTTCATTGTATATACATACCACATACCCAATACTATGGACATGGTATTAAAAATATAAACACAGCTACATAGGTATAAAGTTTATGACTCTATAAACATAATGTTTTATTAAATAGATTAATACAAATCTATGACATACAAACCCTCAGCCTAATTTTAATTATATTCTAAAATCTAAGTGCCAGTGCTTGTATATAGAGATTCCCTTCTTGAATACTTGTTTGTTAAATACATCATTTGAAATATGATGTAAAAATCAATGTTAATAAATTCTTTAATTAAAAAAATGTAAGGATGGTGCTTGCTTCGGCAGCACATATACTACAATTGGAATGAAGCATAGAAGATTAGCATGTCCCCCACACAAGGATACACGGAAATTCATGAAGCGTTCCATATTTTAAAAAAAAAGTAAGGATAATGTACATGTGTAAGTGCTAAGCAAGAGTCTGAAGGAAGTGGAGTTTTGGTTTATTATTCATATATTTTGTAAGTATAACCAGCACACATTTCCTAAAACTGAAACCACTGCCAAACACATGTACAAATAGTTTGTATTATGTCTAGAATTGCCATTTAAAAGTAAGAATGGCTTTATTTTTTGCCAGTCCTGGGGCTTGACTCAGCGCCTTGACACTGTCTTTGAGTTTATTTTACTCAAGGCTAGTGCTCTACCACTCAAGCTACAGCACCACATCTGCCTTTTTCTGTATATGTGGTAATGAGGAATTGAACCCAGGGCTTCGTGCATGCTAGGCCCTAAGCCACCTTCTCAACCCAAGAATGACTTTTTTAATTGGAAAAATATGCTGTGAATATTCACTTGGATGTTCACTTTAGCAGGCACTGGTGACTCATGCCTATAATCCTAGCTATTCAAGAGGCTGAGATCTGAGGATCCATGTTCAACCCAGCCCTGGAACCATGAGACTCTTATCTCCAATTAACCACTAGAAAACCAGAAGTGGTTCAAAGGGTAGAGCACTAGCCTTGAACTGAAGAGCTCAGGGACAATGCCCAGGCCCAGAGTTGAAGCCCCATGACCCACCAAAAAAAAAAAAAAAAAAAAAGACTCGAATGGGAATGATAAAGCAGCTAGAGGTCAACAGACATTCCAGACAAAGGGAACAATGTGGGCTAAAGAACAGTGACAGGAAAGCCTGTGTGGAGAATAGATAAGCAAAAGGTGGGCTGGGGTCATAGTGAAAGGCTGTGAATAATACAGCAAACAATAAAGACTGATATAGGCTCTGAGCAGAAGAGTGACCAGAATAGCAGAGAGGTGACAACCCAGGGAAGCAGGCTAGAAGGGGCTCTGCAGAAAGCTGGGAGTGTGGGAGCAGTAATAGATGACTGCCACAGGGGCCACACCCACACCAGTGAAAAATAACAGATAAGGACAGGAGTGACCCAAACTGATCACAGGACCACAGGAGAAAGAAGAGCCACACAGAACTGATATTTCAAGGCAGAGGGGTTTCATTTCTCCTTCCTCTCAGGTCCGATGTCCCTTCCTCATAAAAACCTTCCTCATGTGAAAGTATACATATTTCATCCCGCTTATTTCCTTCAAGCATTGTCATTTGCCATCTTATTTATTGGCTTGTTATGTTTGGATTACGCACCCAGAGTCACAGGGACTGTATACCTGTAGTCTCCAGTGTCTGGTATAGGCAGAATGCCTATGGGGCTTCCCCCAGGCCCTGAGAGGAAGGAGACTCTCCCTACACTATCATTTTGCCTGATATGTTTTTCTTTTGTAAATATGAAGTTCAAAATTTCTGCACCTCCTCCTCCTTCCTGCTGTGTACCTGAAGTTGTATTTTTAGATACATGGACACAAAAGAAAGGTCTGGGTGTCTTAATTGGCCATTTTCCCTCTCTTTCCACCTTTCTTCTGAACCCAACTCAAATATCATGTCTGGAAGCAAGTTCTGCATCTCCTTCCCTTACTTTTGCAGCCTTCTGCATCACAGAAAACAGCAATCCCATCTTCCAACGGATTGTCCTGCAGTCATCCTCTGCTCTTCTTTATCTCATACTGTGCCTCGAATCTCTCTACTCCTCTCGGCTATCTCTTAAAAAATACTCTGGGGAACAGGGCGGTGGCTCACGCCTGTAATCCTAGCTACTCCGGAGGCTGAGATCTGAGGATCAAGGTTGAAAGCCAGCCCGGGCACAAAAGGACCTGAGACTCTTATCTCCAATTAACCTCTAGAAAATGGGAAGTGGGGCTTGGCTCAAGGGTAGGGTGGTAGCCTTAAGCTGAAGAGCTCAGGGACAGCACTCAGGCCAAGTTCAAGCCCCATGACCCACAGAAAAAAAAAAAAACTTAGTGGGCCGGGCGAGGTGGCTCACACCTATAATCCTAGCTCTTCAGGAGGCTGAGATTTGAAGATAATGGTTCAAAGCCAGCCTGAGCACTAAAGAAAGGAGAAAAGGTAGGAAAGAGGGGAAGGCTGTGAGAAATAAAGCTATTGCCGAGCGCAGTAGCTCACACCTGTAATCCTAGCTACTTAGGCTGAGATCTAAGGATCATGGTTCATAGCCAGCCCAGGCACTAAAGTCCATGAGACTCTTATCCACCAGAAAACCGGAAGTGGTGCAGTGGCTCATGGAGTAAGGCAGTGCCCAGGCCCAGAGTTCAAGCCCCATGAACGACAAAAAAAAAAAAAAGAAAGTTAAAGTCTATCACATATTTGCAGTGTTTTAAATTATTGAATAAATATAAACAAGTTCCTTGTTATCATGTGTCTTAACATATATATATATATATCATCTTACTCAGACACACCTTACTTAAAGAGACACACCTTATAGCCATATGAACACTAAGAAATTACAAAACTTTTGAGTGCTTTTCCATGTTTTTCAGATTCAAGTTTGAGTCTAGACAATTCTCCAATATGAGGTCGTTCCAAATGGAAGCATCTCCACCTCCCCTGGACCAAGCCCAGTGCCTGATATGGAAAAGAAGCATCAAGTAGGCAGACAGGTGGAGAAGTGACTGGTAGAGTCAGATAATCATTAGTGCCATCTCTTCTTCGAGGCACTCCAACACCAGCATTTTCTGTCTCCCGCTCTGGGATTAGGTGGAGTCATGTAACCAGTTCTGTTCCAAGGAACTGGGAAAGAAGATGGTGGGTATCATTGGCAAGTATTGATGGTAGACCTTCCACATTCCTTTTCCAGAGATACAGCCATGAAAACATGCTGACAAGAAGCCTTCATCAACCACCCAATCTCTGAGTGAAAAAGTAGAGACTCCTCACTCCATTGGAAATACAGCAAGACTCATATATTTTTCTTGGATTCAATCACTAAAATTACGGAGGTTTTTTTGTTTGTTTGGGGTTTTTTGCCTGGAGACTCTGGGCAGTACTGGGCTAGAGGGCTAGCTAGGTCCTTCCCCTTGTTAGTCAGGTATTCTACTTGAAAATAACCAGCTTAGTAAGTGCAGGGCCCTGAGTTCAAACCTCAGAAGCACCAAATATTAAAAAATGGAACTAACAATAATTACCTCATGGGATGGTAATAGGGATTAAGTAAGTGAGTGGGCAGGTAAAATTTTCAATAAATAATAGGCGTTAATCATTACCAATGTATTAGACACTTCTAGGTTGTGTAATTCATTTTATTCTTCTGTGTATTACTCTTTATTGCAATTTAGGCTCATCTTTATTCCCCCATTCAAAAAATTTTATTAAGAATCACCATGTCAAAAAGACAAAAAATATAAAAAGAACTACCAAGATGTAGACATTATAAAAGGCACCAGAATGGAGTTAAGTAAGAAATATTGTCAAGTTGCGTGCAAGCGTACACAAATGTATTAACCAAAATAAGTTACTTGCAAGGGAGAATTCAAATGGTGTAATTCCCAAGAAAAATTAACTCACAGTCCAGCAAAATGAATACCAGGAAACTGATACTTGAAAGGTAGGGGGAGGGGTGACAAAGGAAGAGAGATAGACTAATGAAGACAGGAAGTAGAGAAGATAGTCATAATATTCAACGTCTCTCCTGCAAAATTAAGAAAATTGGAGGGAAGGATAAGGTTAGGAGAGATGGGGGAGAATGATAAGAGGGTGATGTTATTTAAGATGCATCGTATTCATAAACTGATCTGCTCCTTTGTAAAACTTCTGAAGGATAATAAAAATATTGTTGAAGTCTTTTCATTACTTATAATACTTTTTTCTTCCCTAATCTGCCTATAATCAAGAACATTTTAAAATTTTAAATATGTTCTTTGCCATACATAAACATTATATCAGAGGTAGAATAGCTAATTTTCAATGTAAATATACTTTATAAGATGTGGATCTGTCCAGACACCTCGTGGCTCAGGCTTGTAATCCTAGCTACTCAGGATGCTGAGATCTGAGGATTAGTTTGAAGCCAGCCTGGACAGGAAAGTCCATAGAATCTTATCTTTGATAAACTTCTGAAAAAAGCAAGCAGAAGTAGCACTGTGGCTCAAGTGGTAGAGCTCTAGCCTTGAGGAAAGCCAAAGACAGTGCTCAGGCCATGAGTACAAGCCCCAGGATTGGCAAAATATATATATATATATATGTTATTTATGAACAGAGGCATTCAATTGCATATTTTACAGAATAACTTTTAGAAATTATTTAACTATTATAATCTGAATAGAGAGGTAGTAAACAAACACATTGAGAAACTGCATAACATAAATAATAATTAAATATTCATTGACTGCTAAGATACGCATTGTGCAAGTTAACACAAACATACCCCTTCATTCCACAGCAAATCTGTGAATGGGAAGTATCATTATACCTATTTTGCTGACCATAAAATCAGCTGCCTCAGAGTAATTTGACAAGTTACTTAGGTAATGGCAAAAACAAAATTCATTCTCAAGGTGGTCTCTGAAGACTGTTGCTCTTAACTACTATCATATGCAAGTTCTATCAAGTCTCACCATAATTTAGATCAAAGTCAATCCATCACATCTAAGAGATGGGTTACATGACCACTAAGACTATAATCCAAGAACAAAATCATTTCAGAATTCACATATTTATAATTGTAAACTCCAGGCCCAAGAGCAAGTCCATCAGTACAAACCAATCACGAGAAGGGGAGAAATACAAAGAGGAAAGAAAAAAGAAAAAGGTCAATATTAATGTTCTTCTAGTGCACCCAAAGCAGATACATTTCACTAGACACCAAGGCTGTGTGGCAAAAGTAGAAAGAGGAACCCAGACAGAAACTGAAAAAAAACGGTAAATAAGTCAAAACAACTTACCACAATCACATGATTACCCTGACACTACGGAAGGAGTTGTGGAGGCCTGCAAAATGCAGTGGCCCTGAGTATAATGTTGATCCAAGATGCAAGAGACTTCTAACGCAAATACGTGGAGTTAAACAGGAATAGTCTGCTACATAAGACGGACCACTGGTTTCCAGAAGAGCCATTAATTACCACAGCAGTCACATATGTGGATCAGTCAGAAATGCAAAATCACTAGGAAGAATGTGGTTTTAGGACAGAGAAGGAGAGAAACTAGCACTTTCTTTATTAAGTTCCTCTAATTTTTTTCCATGTTCCAGACTCTGTGCATGTTATTTTCAATGTCACCCCATTTAATACTGAGAACGTTGGTAGATGTGATGGCTACTTTTTATTTGTCAACTTGTCAGGCCATGATGCCCTGATAGTGAGTCCAACACTATCTTGGATATGTTCAAGAAAGTGGGGGATTTGTTTTGGATGTAACTAACACATAAATCAATGGACCCTGAGTCAAGGAGACTGCTCTCCCAATTTGGTTGAGCCTTATCCAATCAGTTTAAGGCCTGAGTAACTTTTAGCAAGAAGGCCAATTGAGCCAGCAGACTGCCTAACCAGCAGATTTGGATTTACAAAACTTCCACAATCAGTCAGTGGCTCACACCGATAATCTAGCTACTCAGGAGGCTGAGATCTGAGGATAGTGGTTGGAAGCCAGCCTGGGCAGAAAAGTCTGTGTGATTCTTATAGCCAATAAACTACTCAGAAGAAGCCAGAAGTGGCACTGTGGCTCAAGTGATAGAGTGCTGCCTTGAGCACAAAGAGACTTGGGGACAGAGCCCAGGCCCTGATTTCTAGCCCCAGGAAGGGACTGGCCAAAAAAAAAAAAAAAAAATCCTCAACTGTTGGGTTAGTAGATTAGTAGGAGTATTTGATTTGTTTTTACCTGACATAACTGCATAAGGATACCAGAGGAAGGATGTGCCCACGTCACTCTGGGTACCTGTGGTGCCTGGGTCATAATGGGATTTCTATCATACCTGGCTAGTAAGAGCAGTGCTTCATTGCTTATTGGTCTATTTACTTATTGTGCTGATTCTAGACCTTGACCTTGGGGCCTAGACCCTGCCCCAGAGCTTTTTTTTTCCCCCCCTAGTCCTGGGGCTTGAACTCAGGGCCTGGGCAACTGTCCTGGAACTTCTTTTGCTCAAGGAGCCACAGTACCCCTTCCGGCTTTTTCTGTTTATGTGGTACTGAGAAATCGAACCCAGGGTTTCATGTATGCTAGGCAAGCACTCTACCACTAGGCTATATTCCCAGCCTGCTTTGTGCTTTTGTGGCTATTTTAGCCCAGGCTGGTCTCAATGCCTCCTGTGTCATTCTCCTCAGATTGCAATTACATGTGTGGATCACTACTAGTTTATTCCTTTGTGTGTGTTTGTTTTAAACATATAAGTGTGGGGACTGTGAGTTTGGCCTAGTGGTAGAATGCTTGCTTAGCATGCACGAAGACCCAGGTTCAATTCCTCGGTACCACATACACAGAAAAATCTGGAAGTGGTACTGTGGTTCAAGTGGTAGAGCTCTAGCCTTGAGAAAGCCCAAGGACAGTGCTCAGACCCTGAGTTCAAGGCCCAGGATTGGCAAATGTGTAACACATATGCGTGTGTGTGTGTGTGTGTGTGTGTGTGTGTGTGTGTGTGTGTGTGTGTGTCTGGTCTTAAATGTGCAGTCCTACTATCTCTGCTTTCCAAGGTCTGGGATTACAGGCTCTTTTACCTCACCCAGCAAATATGTATTCTAAATGTTTAACATGTTCCAAAACACTTCCTTCTAGCCATAGGTGGCAAGAGAGGCAATGACATGGAATCCAGTTGTTAAATAAGAATCAAGGGTCACCGCGCTCTCAGGCATAAGAAATGCTTTTTGCCATATTCCTTGATGATACAATAAGCAAACAAGACTTTCCACCTCTCCCCAATACACTTTTCTCCCTAAAAGTCCTCATCGTTTTGTTTCTGCTTCAAAGCCATATTTCACTCATTTCCATGGTCTGCTGCTTGAGGTTTTAGGAGCTGCTTGTTCTTGCCATCTCTGTGTTAGATATGTGCTGGTCCTTCTCCAACCCTCCTCCAAAACTGGAAATGGAAGACCCTTACTTTTTAAATAAGCTTTCCTGGGAACTAAAGCGTGCAATATAGCTGGAGAGACACACAGAGAAACTAGTTTGTGGGGAAAATGAAAAAGGACAAACTAATTTTCCCTAAAGAAGACAAGGATGAGACCAGGAGGTTAGTCTAGTGGTAGAGTGCCTGCCTAGCATGCACAAAGACCAGGGTTCAAGTCCTCAGTACTACATGCATAGAAAAAAGTGAGAAGTGATGTTGTGGCTCAAGTGGTAGAGCTCTAGCCTTGAGAAAGCCCAAGGAGAGTGCTCAGGCTCTGAGTTCAAGACCCAGGACTGGAAAAAAAAAAAAAGACAGGAATGAATTAAGTGTAGAGGAGAGGTGGCATTGCAGACAGGATTTTTCCAGGAATAAATTTCACAGGAATCTGCTGGTTCATGTTGCTAAGAGGAAGTGTGAGAGAGTTGGGCCAGCGTGTGGGAGGCTACCTCAAGGCACCAAGCTGGAAAGGCAAGTTGGTGTTGCGCAGTGAGCACCAATAGATTCACTGCCAGCAAGCTTCAGTCTTTATCTGCAATCATAGTTATGAAAGAATGCTAAGGAGTGGATAGACAACTCCATGGATTAAGTCTATTTACAGAAGCCATTCCATAAAAGGCCCTTCATGGGCCAGTAAAGAAAGATAGGAAAGAGATAGAAGCAGGGCAGGGCGGGGTGAAGTAGCTCATGCCTTTAATCCTATCTACTCAGGAGGCTGAGATCTGAGAATCAAGACTCAAAGCCAGCTCACACTAAAGATCCTGAGACTCTTATCTCCAATTAATCTCTAGAAAATGAAAAGTGGGGCTGTGGCTTGGTGTAGGGCAGCAGCCTTGAGCTGAAGAGTTCAGGAACAATGCCCAGACCCAGAGTTCAAGCCCCATGAGCCACCCCTCCCCCAAAAAAGAGAGAGAGATGGGCAAGCTTGTGACCAGGACAGATATAACAAACCATGATAATGTCTGTTGAAAATAAAATCTTAACTGAGCCTTAATAATTTTATTATTAAAGGCATAGAAAAGTTTGGTATAGTAATGCACACCCATAATTCCCAAGCATGGGAGTCAGAGGCAGGAAAATTACTAAGTTCAAGGCCATCCTGAGCTCCATAGTAAGGCTCTATATCTCAAATAAAAGCCAAAGGCTAGAGATGTGCCTAGTGATGTTTGCTTCATATTTGCAAGGCCTTAGTTTGATCCCAATCACTACAAATTAAATTTAAGTTACACCCAGTCCAAACGAAAAATCCATGGTCCAGCAATGGACAACTACTCTGAGTATATAATGAAAAGATATGTGTAAAGTTTTTGTAATGTAATAAAAGTCAATTAGAGCTGATGTAAGGAAATTATTATGGTAATAAGTATATATGGGGAATGGGTGTCTAAAGTACAAAAGTAATACAGAACTAGGCAAAGGTAAGCTAAGTAAACCCAAACACAATTTGGAAACCACCTAAAGTAGACAAAAAACCACTTTTAAATTGTATTTCTAACGAGTGAAAGGGCCAGCAAAAGAAACTGAAACAAAGAACTACAGATCAGGGGCTGGGAGTTTGGCCTAGAGGTAGAGTGCTTGCCTAGCATGCACAAAGACCCGGGTTCGATTCCTCAGTACCCCACATACATAGCAAAAAGCTGGAAGTGGTGCTGAGGCTCAAGTGGTAGAGTGCTAGCCTTGAGAAAGTCCAAGGACAGTGCTCAGGCCCTGAGCCCAGTCCCAGGACTGGCAGGAAAAAAAAAAAAAGAACTACAGATCAGGAATAAGCCATTAATTCCCTTGTAGTTTTTCTGTTGATTGTTTCTCTTCATCATTCCCAGATATATAGATTGATCTTCTATTCCAATAGTTTTACCTTCAATTTTACTTTTAGTAATAAAATACTGCAAATAGCTGTGCAAAACTTACCAGTCTCTGAAGATAGATAAATTTTGTATTATAAAATTTATTATCATAACTCCTAATTTTGATGTATTCATGGAAATGTGGGAGTTTTTGGTTGTTTTGTGTGTGTGTGTGTGTGTGTGTGTGTGTGTGTGTGTGTTATAATTCTCAGCAGAAAGCCAGTGTCCCAAGCCTAAAATCCTAGCTATTCAAACTGAGATTTAAGGATTGCAGTTCAAAGCCAGCCTGGGCAGACAAATCCGAGATAAGTCTTATCTCCAATTAACTGGCCAAAAAAAAAAACAAAAGGCAGAAAGTCTGAGAGAGGGAAAAAAAAAATGAAGCAGGAAGTGGATGTTGGCTCAAATTTATGTGCAAAAATGCCAAGGGAGAACATGAGGTCCTAAATTCAAACAATAGTATCAGCCCCACAATCAACAAGGGCAAACTAATCTACAATTCCAGACTGGAGACAGGGACCCTGCCACACCTCAAAAACTGACCAGTGCCTAAAACTTAATGAGTACAGGCTGTATGGGTTTAGTCATATATATATATAAAAAAAAGAGGAACTGTCAAAAAAATTTTAAAGTGGGGAGCATAAAATCAACTTCTAGCTGATGCTGATTAGACAGGCTGCCGCTTTGCAATACTACTCTACATTATCTACTAGGAAAAGGCATGATTCCCGGTCAGGGTTGCCTTTTGGCAGGAGCCAGAGATGGTCAAAGTCCAAGGAGTTTAGATGTGGAGAAAGTGCAAGGAGTTTGGATTGAGGTATCCTCGAAGAAGGAAAAGTTCAGGAACGAGATTAAAAGAAAGATCTAGGCTGAGAGAGATTCGCGGAGCGCTAGGATGGCTCTCAAATGACCGGTAAGGGCAGGATCCACGGTGAGCAGACGGACCTGACCACCTGTTGGACGGTGTGAACCACGGGCAGAAGAGGTTCCGTGGCATGGGGCCGGGGGTTGTCAGGACCCTGAGCGGGCTCCGGCCCCCGGCGGTTGAGATCGGGGCCCCGGCACCCCCCCACCCCGCCCCTTACCTTCTGATGGAAGTAACGAACTGAGTAGTTCCTCGCTCTCGTGGGGTGGGGTGGGGAGTAGTTTCTTAAGTGGAGGGTGCCGAGGGCCCTCAAAGCCGGGTGGACGGCGGTAGCGGCCTCCGATGCCAGGAAAGGCAGGAGCAGCAGCAGCAGGCCCGGGGGACCCATGGCTCTGGCCGGCGGTGGCAACGCGGACCGGGCGGGCTGGAGGAGCGATCCGCCGCAGCAGCGCGCGGCCTGAAGCCCGGCCCAGCCCCGCAGCTCCGCCCGTCGCAGACCCGCTCCACCCCCGGGAAGCCCACAGCCCGCGCCGCCGCCTCCACCACCGTCCCCGAGGGCGCCGCCTCCACGCCACTTCCCTCTCGTGCCACTCCCTCCCACCCCACCCCACCCCGGCCACACCCCGGCCCCCCGCAGACCCCGACGACGCTCACACCACCACGGCGGGCACAACAGTTTATTGGCAGCTCCTTAGAGTCGGCCGGTCACGAGAGCGCAGACACCGATCGCTCCGTCCTAACCTGCGGCGCCCGGCCCGCCGGGGTCTCAGGAGGCACGGCCACCACCCCCCCCCTCACCCGCCCGCCCGGCTCCCCATGAGGAGGGGAATCCGGGCTCGGAGACGCGGGAACCACGCAGGTTCTCAGGAGCGCAGCGCGGCTCCACAGATCCCCATCTCCACTCGAAAGGCTCGGTTCCGGGCACCTGTCACCACCACGCCCGCCCAACCGCTCCCACGGCGCTCGGTTCCGCGGCCAGCCGGAGCACCCACGCCGCCAGCGCAACCGGACCCCACGCGCGGCCCCCGCCCCTCCGCCGGCCCCGCCCCTCCTCAGGCCCCGCCCCTCTACGAGGGCCCGCCCCTCAGCCCCTCCGTGCTTCCGGTAGCCATCTCCGACCGTGCGGCCCGCTGCCGCAGATCGAGGGCCCTGTTTTCAGATCGAGTCCAGCCTTACTCTGTCTACCCGCCCTAGGATGAAAATGGTGGCTCCCTCAAGCCCAATCTCTCCCCGCAGTTTGACGAAAATGGTCGCTCCCGAGCGCTCGCACGCTTTGGCGACTACGCTCCTCCCCCTAGCCTTTTCTGATTGGCTCTGAGAAAGCCACGCCCTGGCGTCATTTCCGGCGGAAGGGGACGCGGGAGATTCGATTGGAAGGAGTTTGTAAAGCTACCGGGTTCAGTCGGCCGGGGCCTTTGCTCGGGCGGCTCCCCAGTTCTCTGCCTCAGGTGAGGAGCTTAAGGAAAGGGGTTCTTGGGGATCACGAGGATGGCTGACACCGAGCCAGGCGCCCAATGTCCTGGGAGTCTCTCCGAGTCCGCGTCTCCTTTGGGGCGGCCATGACGGTCAAGGGTTCAGTCCTTCCTTCAGCGCGCGTGTGTTGAACGCGTCCCGGGCTGGACGGATGTTTTGCAGACCGGTAAGAGCTGGCCACCACACGAGAAGGAAAAAGGCTCGGCTCGTTTTGTGGGCTGTGTGCAGATGAATACAGAGAAGCGAGATCTTTTCCAGTCTGCTTTGAGAGGAAGGGCCCGAGCGAGGTGTTTGCTCAGAGCAGAAGCCCCTGCCTCACCTCTCACGTCCGCAGTCAAGTCCGTTTTCCCATCTCCACTGGCCTAGCGGTGGGTAGTGGCCTCCCAGCTGTTTCTCTTGCCTTCTCTGGCTGCGTTCCAGGTCTCCCTCCGCTTTGATTACCTGACGCGGTGCAACTTTGATCCTGATACTATGCATTTCAAGCCTTTCAGCTGTTGCCTTCTCTGGTGTGAGGCTAACGCCCTTATGTACTTTACAAGCCCTTCTTGTCTGCCTCTCCAGCTTCAGAGATGTCCTACGTGTTCTAGCCGGTCTGTTCATTATTGATATTGATGTGAGGAAATAGGAGGACTGAAGGATGAGTTCCCACATATCTGGCCTTGTTACTTTTAGAAAAATAGTACCATTTGCGAACATAGAGAACATTTTTTAGAAAGATTTGAGGGGAAAGGATTCAGGTTTTATTACCATTTACACATTGCAGTATCAGTGAGATAAAAATGGCTCTTGGATAAGTAGTTGCAATTTAGAAGTCTAAAGTTTGTATATAATTTTTGTGGGGGGAGTTATGGGGATCTTGTTATTGTTTGGGAGTTTTTATTGTTTCTTTCTTTTTTTAACTTTTTGTGGGTCATGGGGCTTGAACTCTGGACCTGGGCACTTTACCTGAGCTCTTCAGCTCAAGGCTGCTGGCCCTACCCTTGAGCCCAGCCCCACTTCTCTTTTCTAGAGGTTAATTAGAGATAAGAGTCTCTCTGTCTTTTTGTGCCCGGGCTGGCTTTGAACCTTGATCCTCAGATCTCAGCTTCCTGAGTAGCTAGGATTACAGGTGTGAGCCACCAGCGTCCGGCTTATTTCATTTGTTTCTGTGTCTTCATTGACAGTCAAACATTGTCTGAGCCCCATAAATCATAAATTCCTTGAACACTAAAACCTAGTTTTGTTTCTTTTTTGAGATTTTGTTGGGTTTTTGTTGTTGTTGAGGTTCGTTTGTCAGGTAAAATAAGCAAAATAAACTTAATAGTGGCCTTTTCAGTTCGCGAGTTGATTAGTTTTTAGACATATTTACTTAGTCCACTAGAGGGCAGTAAACCCTTAAATATATGTTAAGACAGTTTAACCTTCAAAATACAGCATTAATGCTTCCATAATTGATTTACAAACAATCCCAATATCTAATGCTTGTTTATATTTATACGTTAGTAACCCCTGTGTCCAATTATGCAGCAAACATTTTTTCTCAAATTTTTTTATGGTGATTAATAGAAGGGTTACATGATATTCACCAGATAGAAGGTGCATAACTTAACAAACCCTTTCTTATGATATGATCCCCATTTCCCTTCCACCCTCCCCTGCAGCAAACATTTTAACATCAGAAATGTCTAACTAGCCAACCACACTTAACATGGTTTCTAGTCATTTTACAGATTTGATCCGTTTTCTAAAGCTAGCATTTGATAACCATCAGTAAAGAATAGTTGCAGGGGCCAGGAGTTTGGCCTAGTGGTAGCGTGCCACCTAGCATGCACAAAAACCCAGGTTCAATTCCTCCGTGCCACACACATAGTAAAAAGCTAGAAGTGGTGCTGTGGCTCAAGTGGTAGAGCTCTAGCCTTGAGAAAGTCCAAGGACAGTGCTCAAGTCCTGAGCTCAAGCCAAGACTGCAAAAAAAAAAAGTGTCTTGGGCGGGGAGTTTGGCCTAGGGGTAGAGTGCTTGCCTAGCATACACGAAGACCCGCCTTTGATTCCTCGGTGCCACCGACATAGAAAAAAGCCGGAAGTGGTTCTGTGGCTCAAATGGTGGAGCTCTAACCTACAGAAAGCCCAAGGACAATGCTTAGGCCCTAAGTCAAGCCAGGACTGGCCAAAAAAAAGGATAGTTGCAGAACAATATAGAATCTGTTTTAAAGCCCTAAAGAAGATAGTCTGCCTTCACAATATAAGCACTGTTATGAAAAAATTAGGCATATGCAATTAGCTGTATCAAGTACTATACATGAAATTCCTCTGTATATGCCAGATGCAAATGTAAGATAATTTTGTGATTTTGTAAAGTTGTATTTTATAACCAATGGTTTATAGAGAAAAATAGCTGAGGAATAGACAAGTAAAAAATGATAAGGTAGATAGCTATGTTAGATTGACAATTTTTTACACCTGGCACCTGAGATAGAAATGATCTTTTTAAGATTTTTATTCTAATTATGGAAAATGGCATGAAACAGATCTATGTACCATAATGTGCCAAGTGTAAGAAAACAGGATCATTTCACCTGAGAAAACTTTATAGATAAGTCTCCTATTAATAATTTTTAAAAATAACCGAGAAGCATAAGCATTTTTGGATAGGAGAAGAAAATGTGCCAGGCGCATTGGCTCATGCCTGTAATCCTATGCCTGTGATCTGAGGATCACAGTTCATAGCCAGCCTGGACACTAAAGACTGTGAGACTCTTGTCTCCAGTTAACCACTAGAAAAGCAGAAGTGGTACTGTGGCTCAAGGGGTAGGGGTGGTAGCCTTGAGCTGAAGAGCTCAAGGACAAAGCCCAGGCCCAGAGTTCAAGTCCCACAACCAATTGGGGGCGGGGGAGAACCAGTGTAAGTACAACAATGTCGATTTCTTGGGCAGGAGGTGAGGAACGCAAGTCAATACCATTTGCTTTTTCCTTTTTTCTTCCTTTTTTTTTTTTTTAAATCTATGCCTGGGACTCAAACTTGGTACTTAGTACTTTTACTCTAACAACTAAGTCACACTTTCAACACCCAGAATACCACTATGTATTCCTGATAATATAAATTGTTAGCATATAAAGACCAAGGAAGAAAATTAAGAGAAAAAGCAATTGGCAAACAGCCAAGCAAGCAAGAGGTCCAGAGTGCAAACTCTATAGTTTGAATTGCCTCCCCACAAAGAAATTGGTAGAAAAATAAAACTAAACAGAAGAAATAAGAAAAAAGAGAAGACTTCAGAAATAGTTATTTTAAAAAGCAATAGCTAAAAGAAGACTTTTTTTTTTCTTAATGAAGACTTTAGGCATGCTGTGCCTAAGGGTATACATGACTGCATTGGACTGAAAATTACAAGATTCTGCTTATTTTCTTTCAGAGAGTATTCATTGTACTTATGTGGTAAGCACTGGAGTAGAGTACAAAATAGACCACTTACTGTCTTTATGAAGTCTTAGGGATTAGCATGGAATAGAACAAACATGAATAAATTCATCTAAAGGATTATTAATAGTGGGTATAATTAGATAAAACAGGTGATGTCATAAAAACTAAGGACGGGAATGTGTGCTTATATAAAATGGGGCTATGACTAGGTAACATTACAGACTGAAGGGCCCACTATATTAAGGCCTACGGGAGAACATTCTAGGCAAAGGAGTTCTGAGCCCAAAAGTCTTGAGAAGAAAAAGTCATTTCATATATGTGAAAGGAATCAGAGAAGGTGAGCTTGACAACCTATAGAAGAAAGGTAGCCTCTTCAACAGTGGTGCTGGGAAAACTGGCTACCTAGTGCAGACGACTGAAACTAGACCTGTCATTCACACTACAAGAACCAATTCAAATGAATTGAAGATCTTTAGTGTAAGACTTGAAACTATGAAAACAGGGAAAACTGGATGATACAGACATAGTTGATTTTCTGAGTAGTACTCCCAATTTTTTAGGAAATGAAAGCAAGAATTGACAAATGAGACTGTCTCAAATTAAGATTTTGTACAACAAAAGAAACAATTATCAGAACCAAGAGATACCAAGATGGAGATAATCTCAACTATTGAATAAAGGACAAATATCCAAAAATATATGATGTATTTAAAAGAATTATCTAATTCATAAGGGAGCAAACAACTGGAACAGTTCTCAGATTAAGAAATAAAACTACTGGGCTGAGAGCATAACCTAATGGTAGATTGCTCGCCTAGCATGCACGAAGCCTAGGGTTTGATTCCTTGGTACCACATACTCAGAAAAGACCAGAAGTGGTTCTGTGGCTCAAGTGGCGAGGTGCTAGCCTTAAGCAAAAAGTGTCCAAGGACAATGCCCAAGCCCTGAGTTCAAGCCCCAGGACTGGCAAAAAAAGAAAGAAAAAAAAAACAACCTGCCATTCATGCCTAAAATTGTAGCTACACAGAAGGCTGATGTCTGAGGGTCAAAGTTCAGCCCCAGCAGCAAAGTCCATGAGATTCTTACCTCCAATTTAAACACCAAAAAGTCAAAAATAAAGTTGTTGCTCAAGTGGTAAAGCTCTAACCTTGAGCATGAAAACTCAAGGACAGCCCCAGGGCTGGCATTAAAGGAAAAAAAAAATAGTAGGGCCGGGAGTTTAGCTTAGTGGTAGAATTCTTGCCTAGCATGCATGAATGCCCGGGTTCGATTTCAGAAAAAAGCTGGAAGTGGTGCCGTGACTCAAGTGCTAGAGTGCTAGCCTTAAGAAAGTCCAAGGACAGTGCTCAGGCCCTGAGCTCAAGACCAGAACTGGCAAAAAAAAAAAAAAAACAATAAATATATGAAGAATTGCTCAACATTCTGAACCATAATGGAAATGTAAGTCAAAACTATGCTAAGGGCCAGGTGCAGTGGCTCATACCTGTAATCCAGGCTACTCAGGAGGCTGAGACCTGAGTATCTCAGTTCAAAACCAGCCTGAGGACTAAACCCCAATTAACCACGAGAAAATGGGAAATGGGGCTGAGGCTCTAGGGGTAGGGCAATAGCCTTGAGCTGAAGAGCTCAGAGTACAAAGCCCCATGACCCACAAAACAAGCCAAAAAGAACTTTGCTAAAATGACTCAATCATATCCAAGTCAAACTGACAAGAAAGTAGCAAATACTGGTGAGAATGAGGATTGGGTGAAGAAATACTCAGAACACTGTTAGTAGAAATATAGACTTGTGCCACAACTATGAAAATCATGAAAGTTTTTCAAAAACCTAAAAACCACCTTATTACTTTGCCATACCATGGCATATATCTGAAAAAGTCAATATACAAAAATATGCCTGCATACCCATGTTAATATGAATATATAAATATTTATGTAATATAATTTAATGTATAATATTTGTTGCAATATTTGTTGGGTATTGTTCACAATGCCCAAACAAGAATCAGCTGACATGACCAATGAATAAAGAAAATAATGGTACACATTTATTGACCATAAAAAATGGAAATTATGGGGGCCGGAAGTGTGGCCTAGTAGTAGAGTGCTTGCCTAGCATGCACTAGGCCCTCAGTTCAGTTCCTTGGTACCACATACACAGAAAAGGCCAGAAGTGGTTTTGTGGCTCAAGCCTTGGGAAAGCCCAAGGACAGTGTCCAGGCTCTGAGCTCAAGCCCCACGGCTTGCAAAAATAAAAGCATGCTAGCCATGAGCAAGAAAAACTGAGTGAGAATGCAAAACACTTGTGTTCAAGCGCCAGCAGGCATACCTGAGAATGAGAGATTTTTGTATAGAGCTGGGCATTGTGGTATATACCTGTATTCCCAACCTACTTATGAGTGTAGGTCAGGAGGATCAGTTAAGCCTATGAGTTTGAGACTAGCCTGATCAACATAGGGAGGCTAGGCAGTAGGAGAAATGAGATGCGTGTAACATCTTCCTGTAAAGCACACCTTCTTTATCTTATAAAGGTGTAAAGGATCTGATACTGTTCCTACACTACTGTAATGGAGCATTTGTTCAAATATAGTGTTTGCTTGAGCCACATTCTCCAATTTGATTTTCAACTAAACAGGAAAAGGTTAATTTTCCAGTTACACTTGTTGCCTTTCAGACAATTGCTACCTTCACGTTGGAAGTACATACAACCGAAGAAACTTAGCTAAAGTGGTTTTCCTTAGAAGGGATATGCATATATGATTAGAAATTTGCTATTCATTCTTATGGTTATTTTGTGTTGTAGGTTACAGTATAAACGCATGAATAGAAGGAGAAAATTTCTTCTTGCCTCAGTGCTTGCTCTCCACAATTCAAGTTTTACATATCCATCATGTCAGAAGTGCTTCTCTCGGATAATCCTTGTTTCCAAAAGGTAAATAAATAAAAGTATTCACTACAGACTTCCCCTGGCTCAAGGTCAACTGAGGACTAAATCACAGTACCAGTACGGGGTTCCCTCAGGGATTCTTGGTTCTCCTGTAAATCCCAGAATAGAATTGGCTGGTAATCCACTTTCTAGAGGAGAGTTTCAAGTTACTGCCAACACTTTGCCTAATACCTACCTTAGAGAAGAAAATATAACTTCTCAAAGACCAAATCCCAGTCTTGGTGTAAAGTCATAGCCCACTTTTGTTTGTTTTGTTTTTATTTACCACTCCTGGGACTTGAAATCAGAGCCTGGGCACTGTCTCTGAGCCTGTACCACTTGCGCCACAGCACCCCTTCCAGCTTTTTCTGAGTAGTTCATTGGAATAAGTCTCACAGGTTTTTCCTTTCCTAAGCAAGCCTTAAACCAGGATCCTCAGATCTCACCCTCCTGAGTAGCGAGGATTACAGATGTGAGCCACTGACACCTGGCTCATAGTTTATATTATATCTCTGAAAATAAATAGGAGTTTTATCTTCTTTATTTTTTGCATGATTCTCACATCTGTTTTATTGTCACTGAAGTAAAAAACATAAAAGCAGGGACTGTGTCATCACTGTTGAGTATACATTATCTGAAATGCCTGAGACCAGAAATGTCCTTAATTTCAAAATTTTTCACATTTACTGATATTTCCATATACTTTCCTGGTTTAGTATTCCAAACCAAAAACTGCAAAATCAAGATGTTCCAAAATCCAAAACTTCTAAAATGACCTGTCAGTGTTTAAAATGTTTCAGAATTGGAAGCATTTTGAATTTCAGAGTTTTAAATTCTGGATTCTCAGCCTGTAGTAAGTAATCTCTTTCAGGAGCTCAAATGATGTTTGACACATAATTCTTTATTAGGGTATTGAGTGAAAGCCATCTACAGCTGAGAGCTTAGGATGTACTTCTGGTCTTTGTAGAGAAGAGGTTAGGTTTGGCATTTCTCACAAGCATTTTCTCACTGGAGATAGGATAAACAAGTCTAAGTGCCTAGTAGTAATGAGCCAGCCACTCCCAAATGGCCTTTTTTTCTAGTTAGAAATGATTGCAAAGCTGGGTACTGGTGGTTTGTGTTGTAATTCTGGCTACTTAGGAGGCTGAGATCTGAGAATCGATATTCAGGGCCAGCTTAGGTACAAAAGTCCATGTCTCTTAACCCCATTAACTAGTAGAAAGCCAAAAGTGGATAAATGGCTCAAGAGGTAGAGCACCAGATTTGAGCAAAAAGCCAAGCAAGAGTGAAACCCCTAAGTTCAAGCCCCAGTTCCCCCCCCCTGCCCCACCCCAAAAATAAAAAGAACTGACTGTGAATGGAGAGGGATTAGCAGTTCTGTCTCACATCTAGTCATCCTCAAAATAGTTACTACTGTTCCTATGTCAGTCCACTCAAGTTCTTATTCGTAAGTTCTGGAAGAAAGAACTTTATCTTATTGGCCATTAATCTTTGGCATCAGCCTAGACCTTGATTCATAGAAAATGTCTAATAAATGTTTACTAAATGAATAAGTGACAGTTTGATAATATCTCAATTGTAATAGGTTCAGCCATTTTTATGTTCCTGCCTGTTACTGGAAATGACTGAAAATCATGGACTACCAAGATCTATTCTTAGAAGTAGTGTAGTATAATTGTTAACAGTTTCAAGTTTCAAAATCCACAACAGGTTGCAGGTAGGCTCTAGTACTAATTGTATGACTCAATAGGCTCTGGTACTAATTGTATTTAACTTCTGAGAGTTTAGTCATTCATTTGTAAAATGAATAGTAATATCTACAATGTAGAATAATTGCAAGGAAAATACACAGAAATCTCTTGGTACAATACATGACATGCTAAAACTTCCAGAATAATAAGGTTTTTTTTTTCATTAAAAATATTTTATAAACATTCCTCATCTATGCAGTACATCATGAAGATTAAAAACAATTCTGTGGAGCCAAATTACCTGGATTCATATCCTAACCCTGCCTCTCACAGCTTTGTAGATTAGGCAATAAGCCTAAAAATGGAGACAGTAATAATTAACTGACTAATAGGGTTGTAAAAGATCAAGTCAATTACTCTATATAACATAAATAAAACTTTTCTGTAATAGTCAGTAATATATATGTAATATTGTAGATGTGATGTTTTTAACTCTGGGATTCTTCACATTGTTAATCTTTAGCAAAAATTTAGATAGAAGTATGCCACTGTTACCTCTTATAGTAGTGATGCCAATATATAACATTTATGATAACTGGAAGTGTAGCTTAAGTGACTACCACCTGAATAGCAAGTACACTGCCCAGAGTCTAAACCCTAGTACCAAAAGATTATTTTGCTGTGGGACTCCAGCGTGGAGTACCTGCCTAGCGCGCATCAGACTTTGAGTTCAGACTGCAGATAGATAGACAGACAGACAGACAGATAGATAGATAGATAGATAGATAGATAGATAGATAGATAGATAGATAGATAGATAGATAGGGGAATGGGAGGGGGCAATCCTGGGGCTTGAATTCAGGATCTGGGCACTGTTCTTAGGGGGTTTTGTTTTTGTTTTTGTGGATCATGGGGCTTGAACTCAGCCTGGGCGCTGTCCCTGAGCTCTTCTGCTCAAGCTACTGCCCTACCCCTGGGCCTGGGTGTTGTCCTTGAGCTCTTCTGCTCAAAGGTACCACTCTACCCTTGGAGCCACTGCCCCACTTCCTGTTTTCTAGAGGTTAATTGGAGATAAGAGTCTTGTGCCAGTCTAACTTTGAACCTTGATCCTCAGATCTCAGCCTCCTGAGTAGCTAGGATTATAGCATGAGCCACTGTGTCCAGCTCTTATACTTTAGTTCAAGGCTAGCACTCTACCATTTGAGCCATAGCTCTACTTCCTGCTTTTTTATATTTAGAGAGAATAGTCTTACAGATTTCCTACTCCAGCTGTCTTTGAACTGTGATTCTCAGATCACAGCCTCCTGAGTAGGATTTCATTTGTGGGGGAAAAAACATTTTTAATAAATGTTTGATACATGCTACAGCACTATGTTAGAACCTTTATAAATATTAATATTTTTAACAAAACATTTAATGCTGTTAACATCAACTTCCAAGGATACAACTACAGCTTAGAAAAGCATCTTGCCTCAAATCACACAATTAGCTCATTAGGAGCAGAAACATTCAAGACTAATTTGACTGCTGTCTACATTTATAACCATAATATTACCTCCACATTAGCAGTGAATTTGTACTTGAATCCCAAGGAATGAGATCTAACTAGACCATGTAGGCCCATGAAATCCCCACAACAGTTGGTCATTTCCTGGGGAAACACAGTCCACAGAACCTGTTCTCTATAAACACTGCATTGACAATACTGCAGGAGTATTCCCCTAACATCTGGTGCTTTTCCTTTATTGCTGTTTTTGGGTTTTTTTGTTTGGTTGGTTTTTTTTCTTCCTTGGAATGTTTTTTTTATTTCTGGGAATCAGCCAGCATGGGAAAGAAATTCCTCACTTTCGGTTCCCCACAGCTGTCACACATTAAGTTTATAAAAGAATACTACACTAGCCTTTGCAGAAGATCTTTTCCAATTTATTGAGGATGGCTTTGTATGCTAAGCCTTGAAGGACAGTGCTTTCAATTTTTTTTTTTACCTCAAAGAAATGGTGTGCAAAATAGCATGTGTATAATGTATAATGTATACATGTGCTTTCCTAAAAAAAATTATGGGCAAGAAGCCTACAGTACCTTTAGTCTAGATTTCTGTCTCTGGCCCTGATTTTGTTATTGTTGAGGTACTGGGTTTTTGTTTTTGTTTTGTTTTGTTTTGTTTGCCAGTCCTGGGGCTTGAACTCAAGGCCTGGACAGCGTTCTTGAATTTCCTTAAGGATAGCACTCTACCACTTGAACCATAGCACCACTTCCAGCATTTTCTATGTATGTGGTACTGAGGAATTGAACCCAGGGCTTTGTGCATGCTAGGCAAACATTGCCTAGTAGTAGTAGGCCACACTCTCTGCCCCTGTACTGAATCATAGAGGCTTACTCAGATGGCACTGAACCACTCGAGCCATGCCTCTAGACCTTTGCTGTTCAATTAAAGATGGTGTCCAACAAACTTTTCTGCCCAGCCTGGTCTCAAACTGAGATCTTGTTATCAGCCTCCTAAAGAGCTAAAATTACAGATGTGAGCCACCCATGTTCAATACTGACCCACCCATGTTCAATGCTGATAACTTTTCCTATCTTAAAAAGGAAATCAAGACTCTTACCTCCAATTAACCTCTAGAAAACAGGATGTGGGGCTGTGGCTCAAGAGTAGGATGGGGGGGAGGGGGCTGAGCTGAAGAGCTCTGGGAAAGTGCCCAGGCCCAGAGTTCAAGCCCCATGACCCACAAAAAAAAAAAAAAAAAAGAGCCTGTGATCCTAGCTACTCGAGAGGCTGAGATCTGAGGATCAAGGTCAAAGCCAGCCCCAGCACAAAAAGACTTGAGACTCTTCTCTCTAATTAACCTCTAGAAAATGGGAAGTGGGGCTTGGCTCAAAGGTAAGACTTAGCCTTGAGTTGATGCACTCAGGGAGAATGCCCTAGCCCAGCAGTAGGTTGGTAGCCTTGAGCTGAAGAGCTCAGGGACAGCGCCCAAGCAGAGTTCAAGCCCCATAACCCACCAAAAAAAAAATGAAGTTCATTAAGTATTTGTTTTCAAGATATTACTTTCCTTACATGCACACAATTTTTCATCAGCTTCCTATCAATTCAATATGAATAATGTGATACTACTTAATTTAAATCAATAGTCGAGTGTTATGAATAGAGAAACACCAAAGGTGTCGATCATAATTTATGAAGACTGTTACATTATTAAGAACATTTATAAAAAAATGTATTTTTTTATATTTTTTATCTTTTCAGGATTAATTTTCAACAAATGAAAAAGGATTTTAATACTCAACTTTGTATTTTCTTCTCCCCCACTCTTCTAGGTTTAATTGTCCAAAATGTGGCTCTACTAGTGAAGCTGAGAATGCCAGTTACAGATATAAACTTTCTGTAAAAGTTGCAGAATCAAACAAATTGTTTGTCATCACTGTATTTGGGAGCTGCTTAGATAGATTTTTTGGTCTTACTGCCACTGCTTTGCATAGGTAAGAATATTTGAAACATGGGCCGGGAGTTTGGCCTAGTGGTTAAAGTGCTTGCCTAGCATGCATGAAGACCCGGGTTCGATTCCTCGGTACCACATACATAGAAAAAAGCCGGAAGTGGTGCTGAGGCTCAAGTGGTAGAGCTCTAGCCTTGAGAAAGTCCAAGGACAGTGCTCAGGCCCTGAGCTCAAGCCCAGGGCTGGCAAAAAAAAAGAATATTTGAAACATTCCTTTTCCTCTACTACATCAATAGAATTGGAAATGTTTCAAGGTAATGTAAATTCAATAAAAAGATAACCTTTTGATTCAAAGTCATCAATTCCCTTAGATAATCAGATGAGGGCCGGGAGTTTGGCCTAGTTGGTAGAGTGCTTGTCTAGCATGCACAAAGACCCAGGTTCAATGCTTTGTTACCACATACATAGAAAAAGCTGGAAATAGTGCTGTGGCTCAAGTGGTAGAGCTCTAGCTTTGAGAAAGCCCAAGGACAGTGCTCAGGCCCTGAGTTCAAGCTCCAGGACTGGCAAAATAATTAATTAATTAATAATCAGATGAGCCCTGCATATGGCGGCTCTCATCATAATTGCAGCTACTTGAGAAGCTAAGATCAAGACGGTTGGTTCTAGGCTATTTCTAGAAAAAAGATCATGAGACCTTCCATGTCAGTCCAAAAGTTTGAATGTGATAATAGTACACTGGCTATGAGGGGTGTCTAAATTGAAGGCTCCGAGCATAAAAACATGAGACCCTGTTTGACAAATTTAAAGCAGAAAGGGCTTGGTGCTTGGTTCAAGTGGTAGAGTGGCTATCTAGCAATATGAGATCTTGAATTCATACTTCGTACCACCAAAATTAAAAAAGGTAACTGGAAGAGAAAATGATGTTTATCTTCTGATACGTACCATGTTCTTATACCATTTATTGTTACTTTTTTTTTTTTGCTAGTCCTGGGGTTGAACTCAGGGCCTAAGCACTGTCCTTGGGCTTTCTCAAGGCTAGAGCTCTACCACTTGAGCCACAGCACTACTTCCAGCTTTTACTGTGTATGTTGTATTGACGAATTGAATCACAGTCTTCGAACATACTAGGCAAGCACTCTACCATTAGGTCAGACTCCCAGCCCTATTGCTGTTACATCTGTCAATCAGAGTAACTTTTCATGAAAGTATTACAAAACTTCAATTTAGAGAAATTTAGATAGTAAGTTATAATCGTGTGTGTCTGTGCGTCCGTGTCCCCTGCACCATGAACTCAAGCCTAGGCACTGTCTCTGAGCTTCTTTTGCTCAAAACTAGTATTCTACCCCTTGAACCACAGCTCCATTTCCAGTTTTTTTATAGTTTATTGTTGATAAAAGTGTTATGGGCTTTCCTTCCTGGATTGACTTCAAACCACAATCTTCAGATCTCAGCTAGGGTTACAGGTGTGAGTGATCATGTTCCTCTGTATGTAATTTAGAAGGATCATGTTGCATTTTTTAATCCATCATTATTTTATTCAAAGTGGAGTACATTATTTTTTTATTAAAGAATTTATTAAGATGGATTTTTACATCACATTTCAAATGACGTGTTTAACAAACAAGTGTTCAAGAAGGGAATCTCTATATACAATCACTGGCACTTAGTTTTTAGAACATAATCAAAATTAGGCTAAGAGTTTGTATATCATAGACACATATTAATCTATGTAATAAAACATTATGTCTATAGAGTTATAGGTTTGTATGTCTATGTGGTTGTGTTTATATTTCCAATACCATGTCCATAGCATTGGGTATACAAATATTGAGTCCTCGCTCTTGTACTGTTTCGATCTAATAGCCACATATTAAGGATACCATGCGCCTTTTGTTCCTTTGGTCTTGATTTGTCTCACTCAACATGATTCACTCTAGATTCATCCACTTCCCTGCAAATGCCATTATTTTTTTTATATTTTTTATTGTAATTAATAAAAGGGTTACATGATATTTGCCAGATAGAAGGGGCATTAATTCACATACATTGATACCCTTTCACATGTCTTGGTACCCATTACCCTCCCCCTACCCACCACCCACCCCCCCAAATGACATTATTTTATCTTGTCTGTGGGCTGTGTAGAATTCCATTGTGTGTGTGTGTGTGTGTATATATATATCACATTCATCTTCAGTAAGGCATCTGGATTGTTTGCATCGCCTGGCTATTGTGAATAGTGCAGAGATAAACATAGCTGAACAGGTGTCCTTATATCTTGGGTTATGTTGTTCAGGGTAGATGCCCAGAAGTGGTATGGTGAGATCGTAGGGAAGGTCAATTTTCAGTTCTTTAAGAAACCTCCACACTGCTTTCCAGAGTGGCAGAACTAGTGTACAATGCCACCAGCAGTGTAGTAAGGTTCTTTCTTCTCCACAACCCCGCCAGCATCTGTCATTGAATTCAAAATCTTAGCCATTCTTGTTGGGGTAAGGTGGTATCTTAGGGTTGTTTTTATTTGCATTTCCTTTATGACCATAGATGATGAACATTTTCTCATATGCTTTTCTGCCATTTTAATCTCTTTTGATAAGTCTCTCTTTAGTTCCCTTGCCCATTTAGTGAATGGTTTGTTGGGTTTGGGGGGGGATTAGTTTCTTGAGTTCCCTGTAGATACTGGATATTAAGCATTTGTCTGATGTATTATTGGTAAATATCTTTTCCCAGTTGGTTGGCTGTCTCTCTACTTTTGTGGCTATGCTTTTATCTGTGCAGAACATGTTGCATTTTTTAAACTAATAAGTCTTCTGACTTTATTACAACTTAAAATTTCAAAGCTTCTCTCTCCACTATTTTTATTTTCCTTCCAAGGTATATTCAAGATCTTAATAAAATTCCAAAGGTATTGGATGGTGATACAACTCAGAGCCTGTTAACTAAAGCAGTTGAAACATGCTTTCTTGGACAAAGCTTTCTTTTTGGAGTGACGGTAATTAAAACTAGCTTTCTTTTTTGCATTCTGCTAGTTGCCTTTGAATGAAATAATTTGTCCAATGTCATTTTAAGGTGTTGTATAAATTTGAAGATGTATAGAAGTATTTTTAAAATATCCTATAGGTGATCTATCTAAACTTCATAGGTGACAACGTCCTTGTTAAAAAGTCCAAAACACCCAGGCCAAATGTTTTCAGAGTTTTAAAAGTATGAATCTTAGAAATTCAGAAAAGTGTTAGATATTTAATATTGATATTTGGTTTTTTATTTCACTCTGATTTTCTTAAACATATCAGCTCTCTAACTTTTAATTTGATCATATATGAAAGGAAAGGGAAGAGTAACACTACAGAAAAAAATCTTTGAATATTGATAAAATATTAAGAAAAAAATATTAAGAGACTAAACTGTCTTATAATTGTCTTAATTATAAAAGGGACCATAGAAAGTTACATACAGACTACACTGATTCTGAAGGAATAATAGTTTCAACTAGAGGGAACAAATGGAGATACCTGTAAAATCAAGATTTTAAAATGAGAGAATAAAGCAATTCACAACTGAACAACAATGAAAAAATTAAGATAAAAAGAGTTATAGAGCTTTACTTGTTTGAAATCATAGGTTTGCTTTTCAGTTTTTTTTCTCTCAAATATAGTGGTAGTTGCTATTTTACAAATGTTGTTTGGTGAGAACTGTTCTGTTTTATTGTTAAACAAGTCATTATTTTGTAAATGAGCTCAAAATGGTTAAATAACTTGCCAGAAAGTGCTGGAACTAGGACTTGAAGATGTCTCTTTATTCCAGGGTTTATATTCTTTTACATGTGCTATTCTGCTTATAACACTAAAGGAAATTAGAAGCATTATGGTTGTATTTCATTAAGCCTTTTAAATCCTTGTTTCTTCATTTGAATCAGAGGAAGAAGTTGTTATTCTCATTTAAATCCACTTACTCTTTTATAGAATTTTGAAAAACAATACGGACATGATTCAGATTCCAGTAACTTCCTACACCAGTACTGTGACCACAAAAGAGAAGTTCAAGCACTAGCGGCTTGCCAGATTGTTCATCCAGACCCACATGTTTCAGGCTTCACTGTTATTGATTACTTCCATCATCTGTTGCAGTCATCCAATTTACAGGAACCCAAAGGCCACTTACTTGCTTTAAATCACTCAGAAAGTGATCTCAGCAGTATACGTGGCTCGGATAGCACTTCCTATCTTTTGGAGCCCCACAGCGATAATAATTTTTCAACATTCTGGCAGCCATCACTCGAACTCACTTCCATTGCCTCAGAACTAACAGAAAATAATGAATTTTCACCATCAGAACAAAGCATGGCCATCGGGATTCTTCACCAAAACGTCAAGTGTGCCTCCTTTGCTGAGATCACTGGTGCCAATAGTGGCCATGATCCCATCCAGGGTTCATGGAGCTTTGTTTCATATATGGACGAAAATAGTACAGCAGAAAAGATGGGTGAAGAACTTGACTTGAAAGCTAACCAAATGAATACAGTTCTCAGGAGTCATCATAAAACTGGAGTTACTAACTCTACTTCATTCCCTCTGAAAATTCAGGAGAACTTTGAGTCAAGTAATACAGCAGAATTTAACAATAGCCATTCCCGGTATGATCAGCCTTATCACCAGCATTTTGATGTAGATACCACTACTGGCCTTCACAGGGAATCTGCATGCTGTTCGCTTTCATCACTCAAACCTGAACAGATAGCAGGCCATTGTCAGGACTGTGATTCCATGATTTGGGATGATCTGCCATTGTCTGAAAGCCTGAACAAGTTTCTGGCTGTTATTGAAGGTGAGATTGCTGTAACCCCAACAGATGGCAAAAGTAATAAGTATACTGTAGGAGGTAACACCCATAAATGTTATGCTGACCACAGTGGATCCTCTGTGACTTTGCAGATTACTACTGAAGCAGCACCCCCTATATCTTCATCATTAGTCACAAGAGTCAAAGAAAACTCCAGCAAAAATCACTGCTTTTCCAACAGTGAAGCAAATGCTATTGCTAATATTCAAAAGGATTTATACCCAGGTAACACAGCAGACCCAGTTTCTTTAAGCAGTAATGAAAGAAATACTTCAGAATATTTTCTATCAAAAACTTACCTAGCAGCTCAGTTTCCTCCTTCAAATGATTCAGAAACAACAGTTATTCTTGAAAAGACTTTCAGGATTCTATCACATAGGGATGAAGCTTCCATTCGGCCCCATACTTCAGTCAGTGCTAAATGCCTTAGTGGATGTAGAGAAGAATCACATTCAGAAACCAGTGAAATGTTGACAATGGTGTGTCCCAAAGAGAGCTATGATGTTTCTGGTCTTTGCAAATTGGAAAAGATACAATATTACAGGTGGCCAGAGAACCAAAGTGACAGTTTTACAATTTGTAAAAAACTTACCTATCCTTTAGAAACTCTTTGTGTTAGTCCAAATAGAAGTATAAATACATTGAAAGAAAAGCCTTATGGACATATCACTCCTACCTTACCACAAAGCTGTTCCGCTGATCCTGAAGGTAGCTACAATGCTTCTGCCGATCTCTTTGATAATAGTGCCAAAAATATGGATACTGAAGCAGAAATTACAGGGAGATCGTGGGAAACACCTTTGCGTGAAAATCACCCTGCAGAGTTTGATTTGTCACCAAGAACACTTTCTTCAAACTCTAGCCAGTCTTCACAAAAAGTCACCTTACAAAGCCTGTCAGCCTCCCGCTCTCCAAGAATGTGCTCACCTCCCCCGCAGTTGCAGTCAGCCTATGATTTTGAAGCCAGTCAAGACTTTGTTCCGTGTTCACAGTCAACACCAGTTGCAGGGTTCCACCGCACAAGAATCCACGGGATAAATGGAACTTTCAGAAACTTAACTGCCTTCTACTGCAATGGTGATACTAACTTAAAAAAAATACAGATTCCTCTTGAAAGTGACAAGCAACAAATCATTCCAAGCAGTCCAAAACAGTTTAGAACACCTACCCAGAAATCCAGAAGTCCTGTTATATCGAGTATTACACCATCAGAAGTTTTCTTTTGCTCTCCAGTTGTTGAGTGCCTTGAGGCCAATAGTGATGACTGGGTACCTCCTACCACACAAAAAGGACTTGTTTCAGATAGGCTTAGATTCCCAGTCAAGGCTCTAAGGAAATGCCTTGCTGCCAGAACTTCCTCTGATCAAAAAGATTTACCAAGAAAGAAATTGAAAAATGTCAAACAAAGAAGCAGTATGTGTTTAATTAAGAAGGAATTTAAAAATAGGGTTAAAGCAATCGATGTAAAAGAGAAAACTCCTCAATGTAACTCTAAAAGGTCAGTCTGGATTTCCAAAGAGTCAGTTCTTGGACTTGATTCTTTTTCAGAGGTCAGGTGTCGCCACCCATTTTCAGAAAACTGCCCACCTTTCATGGCTGAGAGTGCCTGGTCACCTGAATTGTTTTCATAAGAACTCAGCACGCAGTGTTTGGAAACTGCCTCCACTGATATAGGGGGTAATTCTTTACATTTCAAACTCTTGGAAAGAACAGAAACTTAGGGGGAAATACTGATCCTTGAAAAATTTGAATGTTTCCCCTGACTTTGCACTTTAGCTTATACGGTTGACTACAACTCACAAAATGCAGTTACATATAGAAATAAAGCCTTTGCAAAACAAACATGAAGTCTTAATTCTTTCTGCTGACGTCAGAAAACAGCAGCTGTGTGGTAAATCAACTGTTCTCAGTTTGTGATATAAAGCTACAAGACCACTTATTTGAAAAGATTTTGATGTACCACGTAAGACAGGCGGGTAAGCAGAATTTTAATGCAGAAAAAGAGACCCTTTACTGAAGGTTTGCTCTAATAGAGGCAAAATACACAGATGGTGGGAAGCTTGTATATTCTATAGCAGGTAGTTTGGAGTGAGAACAGGGCCCAAATCAGCCGTTTCCAGACTCTCCTCTGCACCTGTGAAATCTCTTACCTATTCCTTACTTTTTTCTCCAGTAACTATGCCAAATCTTCACTCTTCATCCACCAGCTAGTTGTATTCTCCTTGTCCTGCCTCATGGGGAATTATGGGAACACCTGACATTCCTTCACCTCATACCTGGGCATACTCAATCAGGATTCCACTACCTCTAGTCTCAAAGGGATATACACCATTTTAGTGTGTGCACTAGTGAATCATTGCCTACATCTCTTTTGGAAACTAGTCACACCCCTGGCCCCTCCACATTCAGTATTTTTATTTTTATTTATTTATGTACTTATTTATTTATTTGCCAATCCTGGGACTTGAACTCGGCCTGAGCTGGAGCCTCAGCACCACTTCTGGCTTTTTCTGTGTATGTGGTACTGAGATATAGAACCCAGGCTTCATGCATGCTAGGCAAGCACTCTACCACTAGGCCACACTCCAGCCCCTCCACGTCCAATCTTATTTTTTTATTTTTTTTTTTATTTTTGGTTGGACATGTGGCTTGAATTCTAGGCCTGGATGCTGTCCCTCAGCTCTTCAGCTCAAGGCTACCACCCTACCCCTGGAGCCACAGCCCCACTTCTGATTTTATAGTGGTTAATTGGAAATAAGAGTCTCACTGACTTCAGTGCCCTAGCTGGCTTAGAACTGAGATCCTCAGATCTTAGCCTCCTGAGTAGCTAGGATTACAGGTGAGAGCCACCGTGCCCAGCCTATCTTATTTTAATAATTTACAAATTAAAGAGTTTACCTGGATTCACTCATTCTCAACATCTTGGCTTTTGTATATTCGCATATATGCTGTCTAGATAAATAATTTTAGTTTTGCTGAATTATTTAGTGCTAATAAGTCAGACATTTTACCCCCCCTTTTTTTTAATACAAATTTCCTTCGATGTGGGCTTCTTTCTACATTGTTATAATGTGATCATTACATTAAAAAAAAAAATAGGGCCGGGAGTTTGGCCTAGTGGTTAAAGTGCTTGCCTAGCATGCATGAAGACCCGGGTTCGATTCCTTGGTACCACATACATAGAAAAAAGCCGGAAGTGGTGCTGAGGCTCAAGTGGTAGAGCTCTAGCCTTGAGAAAAGTCCAAGGACAGTGCTCAGGCCATGAGCTCAAGCCCAGGACTGGCAAAAAAAAAAAAAAAATAGAGCCAGGGGCTGGGAGTGTGGGGTAGTGGTGGTAGAGTGCTTGCCTAGCATGCATGAAGCCCTGGGCTGGATTCCTCGGTACCACATACACAGAAAATTCTGGAAGTGGTGTTATGGCTCAAGCCATAGAGCAAAAAAAAAAAGCGCTGGGCACCAGTGGCTCATGCCTATAATCTTAGCTACTCAGGAGGCTGAGATCTGAGGATCGCAGTTTGAAGCCAGCCTGGGGAGAAATGACTTGAGACTCTTACCTCTAGCTAACCACTCAAAATCTGAAAGTGGCATTGTGGCCCAAGTGGTAGAGCATTAACCTTCAGCACAGAGGCTTAGGGTTAGCCTCCAGGCTCTGAATTCAGGCCCCACAATCAACTAAAAACAAACAAACAAAAAAAGAAATTTTTCAAGATTCTTCTATAGTTTTTGGTTATCTTCCCCTAGCCTCTGGGTTGTTTGTTTTTGCAAGTCCTGGGCTTTAAAATCTGGCCCATGGTGCTGTCCTTGAGCTTTTGTTCAAGGCTAACACTCTACTACTTGAGTCATTTGGCCTTTTTTGTGTGATGAATTGGAGTGTCAGGGGCGGGGGCTGGCCTCAAAGCGCAGTGCTCTACCCTCTGAGTAGAGAGAATAACCATTGGGAATCACTGCGCCCAGCTATTTGTTTATCTTTGTTCTCTTATTCCTGCAAGTCTTTTTTTTCCTCATTCTATCTTTATAGAGAAAAATCAAAACAGTTCTGCAAAGTTGTGTGTTCTAAATCGGAACATTTGCTTCCTTATGCTTTCAATATCTTATTCCTCTGTTCTTCAGTATGTCTCATTGGGAGGCATAGCATAATGTTATGTTGCATTTTTTCCCTCTTAATAGTAAAGCACCTATATTGTCAACTACTAGCGATCATGAATGAGATTTGTGGGTTTTTTTTTTTTTTTCCCTTCCCATCACTGTGGACTCAAGAATTTTGGGGACAACATGGCCTGGTGGTAGAGTGTTTGCCTAGCATGCACAAAGACCCAGGTTCAATTCCTCGGTACCACATACACAGAAAAAGCCAGAAGTATATTTGTGACTCAAGAGGTAGATCACTATCCTTGAGCAAAAAAGCTCAGGGACACAGCCCAGATCTTGAGTTCAAGCCCTAGAATCAGCCCCTCTCCTCTCCCCAACCCCCCCCCCCATATCCCAGTTACAAATCCATGTAAGGTAGAATGTTTTATCAATAGAAAGCAAAATGCACATGTTTATTGCCCAAACTGTATGTAAAGCCTCTTAATAAGTAGGCATCATATGATATACTCTGTTCTTGTGTTTATTTTTCACCACTGACAAAATAGCTCACAAAACAACTTTAAGGGAAGAAGGATCTTGGCTCACTTTTTTGTTGTTTTGGTTTGGGTTTTGTTTTTGTTTTTTGCCAGCCGTGGCTTAAACTCAGGGCCTGAGCACTGTCGTTGGGCCATAATAAACTTGCTCCATTGCTTTTATGCCTACAACAAAGGGAAAATAGCAAAGGAAAACTACTTACGGCATCCAGGAAGCACAGAGAAAACTAGGCAGACCCAAGGATAAGATAAACATTATAGCCTCAGTGACCCACTTGCTCAACCAGATTACCTCCTACCCTGCCTCCTCCCAGTGCCATCAAGTTATGAAGCCATCACTGGATGAGTCCATTGATTAGGCTAGAACCCTCATGATCCAATCATTTCATGAAGTTCCTCACTGACATTGCATTAGGGATCAAGCCTTCACATGAGCCTTTCTCGAGGGCTGCACATCTCTCACTGCTACTCTAGTGAACACTAATTCACAAGGCCATAGCTTTTCAGAACCCACTGACACTGGACTGCGTAAATTTTGTCATTGCAATTTCCTGATACCTTTTTCTCAATGCTGATTACATCATCCATAAAGTGATATTCGTTGTACCCCTGGAAATACTGCCTTCCAATGACTCAGTTTATTAACTATTTCATTGGTGAGTTTGAAAATGCATGTTCTATTCAGTGTGCTTGAAAATTTATTTACACTTCTGTAGCACAGACATTAACTTGTAAGCCAACAATATCCTCTCAAGTTTCTTAGGTTACAATACAAAAGACTTGGTACCATGGGCACATGGTTCCAGGGAGACTGCTCTTGAAAAACTACATGAGTTCAGTATTGTAATGTGGGTGCTTGATTTATTTTTCCCATAAATCTGCCTTTCAGCAAATTTAAAATTTTGACTTTAGCACTTACATTAATTACACAACACATCCTTATGGCTTAGGGGAATTATCCTAATTTTTGCCTGGCTTTTTAGACACCACATGCTTTTTGGAGGCATGGGGGGCGGGTTGTTTGTTTTTTGTTTTTTTACAAAATTAAGGACAGGGAAGTAGCAGATCACCCACTTTAAGCACCGTTAGCGGTAATATGGAGCTTGCCTGGTAGCTCCATGTATTAAGCATGAGTGAGAATTGAAAGTTTTTAATTTGCATTTTGTTTGATTCTTTTTATTTTTTGACTGTGCTTGGTCAAAATTACATGTAATCAATCAGCTAATAAGACAGACTTGCTGCCCGAAATTCTTAGACACCGATCTCCAGATGGAAGAACAGCAAAAGGCTCACAAGTGGAAGAAGATTCCATTGGTCCTAGGAAGGTCTATCCTGTCAGCTTAAGCCCAAACTTATAAAGGCACAGTGTCATCATCAACTAAAGAGGACGCTGCGGTCTCAGGAGTACACATCACCTGACAAATGCAGAACCTACAGGAGGAAGGTTAACTTCTCTGGTGGTAGTTTTGGAAGGCAGACAAAGTAGAGATGTTATCGTATTTATAGAGCAAAGAAAACCCACAAATGGGCCCCAGATCACTCAGTCCTAAAGGTCAGTAGTGAGCTTTTGTTCACCTGATATCTTCAAAGCATCTTATGACTAATGTGACAATCACCTGAAATGTGTCAAAACCACATAGTGAAAGAATGCTTCGGCCAGTGAGAACGATCTCTTTTGCCCCAGGATGGTTCCCTAGGCACAGATCTCGGAGCTTTTAAGCACATATAGTACATACTAAGCACACAGAGGTTTAGGGAGAAATTGCAATTGCACGGACAGCAGCAAAAGGGAGGCCTACAAAATTTCACGGGAGACATTTGTGGCAACCTGGCTCTACATGAGATCAGGTCTGATTTTAGTTAGTTCCAGGCAGCAGAGAAGATTTTTTTTTTTAATCTTAAGGACCTCATTCCAAACACAGTATAGAGACCTTAACAAGTCTTGAAGATAATTTATTATCATATCCTCATTGTTATGCTTTACTTACTCTTTGTATTACTATAAATAATAAAGCATGGTTCTCTGAGTTTTCTATTACTGCCTCTTCTCTACATGGACTCCCTAAATAAATTTATCCCTTAACTACTCATAGACTACGTAATTCAAGAAGCCTTTCATATCTGTAGACTCTCCAGAGACTAAAGTTGTATGTTAGCTTTTTGTCTTCATTCAATTGAAAGTATTTTATAATTTCCTTCTGCTTTCTTTAATCCATTAAAATGTGATTCCCAAAACATGAAAGGCTTTTTCTGATTATCTCTTTGTGAATGATATTTGTCTAAATTATTCCGTATCTAGCGTATTTCAAGTAGGTACAATAATCATTGTTCAGATTACTTGTATCTCTACTGATTATTCCCTATACTATCAAAAGAGAGTTAACAGGGATGTTAAAATCTCCCCCAAGCAACTGTTAAACTTCTAAATACTACAAGTGGTTTTGAAACATTTTAGAACTTGAGAGAATATTGGAAATTATCTAAACTGATAGTTCTTATCCATTCAAATCACACAGATATTTTATAAACACTGGGACAAGAAGTGTAACTCAGTGTTAGAATGCTAAAATGTTTAAACTCCTAGGTTCCAGCCCCAAGACCAGAAACAAAATTGATTAAAACAATACATAATGGGGCTGGGAGTTTGGCCTAGTGGCAAGAGTGCTTGCCTAGCAGGCACAAAGGGGAAAAAACAAAACTGCAAGTGTGATGTGCCAAGATTGTCCCATGTTCTGGGAATGAACCCTCCTTCCCCCCCACCCCCTTGCTCAGGGCCCATGTGCTAGGAATCAAAAACACATTTTCCCGGAACTAGCCTGGACTTGAACCCCAGGTGGCAACAGCCCAATGCTCAGTGGTTAGACACCTGAGCTCTGACCAATCCTGAAGCAACCAGTGGTTCGTAGTTACCAAACAGCCAATCAGGTGATTGTAACTATGGAATTCCCCTAAAACTTGTTTGTATAAAAGCTGTGTAAAACCTTTGTTCAGGGCCTCTTAGCGTTGCCGGCTACGGGTTCGCGGAGGTCCAAGTTCAAACTTGTAATAAATGACCCTTGCTTCTTTGCTTTGACTTCAGCCTCTGGTGGTTCTTTCGGGGTCCTAGAATTCGGGTACAACAATTGGAGCTATGGTTCAAAGTGGTAGAGTACTAGTCTTGAACAAAAGTGCTCACAGCACCTAGGCCCTGAATTCAAGCTCCACAAATGACAAAAGGAAAAAAAGAAAGATGTAAGGTTAGGTGAGGATGTAGCTCAGTGGAAAAGTACCTTACCTAGCATGCCAAGCCCTTGGTTTGTACCAGGAAAAAAAATAGTGGCTCAGCTAGGTGTGTGGTCACATGCCTATCAACTCCAGGACTCGGGAGGTAGGGGGAAGGATATTAATTTCAAGATCAGCCTAGACTTCTTATCTAGACCTTGTTTCAAATGAAAATAAAAGATCTACTTACTATTCACACACACACACACACACACACACACACACACACACACACACACACACGATCTTTAATGAGATCTTTAACCCTCAAGATATGTTTCCTTATCTATGAAGCTTAGATCTGCATCGTTTTGCCATATGTTAGAATCACCTAGACAGGTTTAAAGAAATATTGATATATGACATCTGTCCTATGAAATTCTGACAAATTTGGTCTGCAATAAAATCCAAGTGTCATTATGTATTTTTTGTTTTGTTTTTTCTTTTTGCTAGTCTTGGGGCTTGAACCTAGGGCCTGAGCACTGTCCTTAGGCTTTTCTCAAGGCTAGCACTTTGCCACTTGAGCCACAGCACCACTTCTGGCTTTTTTCTATGTATGTGGTACTGAGGAATCGAACCCAGGTCTTCGTGCATACTAAGCAAGCACTCTACCACCAGGCCCTGCTCCCAGCCCCCAGTTTGTTTGTTTTTTGTTGTTGTTGTTTTGGTTTTTTGGTGGGTTGTGGGGCTTGAACTCTAGGTCTAGGCGCTGTCCTCGAGCTCTTCAGCTCAAGGCTATACCGCTCTACCCCTTGAGCCACAGAGCCACTTTCCATTTTTCTAGTGGTTAATTGGAGATGAGTCTCAAACCACGCTCCTCAGATCTCAGTCCCCTGAGGAGCTAGGATTACAGGCCCACTTCCTATTTTTGAGTGGTTAATTGGAGATAAGAGTATTACAAGGACTTTTCTTCCCCAGCTGGCTAAGAACTGTGATCCTTAGATCTCAGCTTCCTGAGTAGCTAGAATTACAAGTAGTGAGCCACCAGTGCCCAGCTCTAACCTTACATCTTAATCCAAAATTCTATTGCCCATTCTGCCTCCTTTTACACATTGATCAAAGGCTGGTAACAGATTTCTTTGAATTCAGAGTCTGTACGACAAATCCATGTTTCCATGTGACCAAATGAACAGAAAAGTAGACACTGGAAACCTGAGGTTGGAAGGATAGCTGGTAGAAAAGTATAAAGATTATTTAGGGACCGGGAGTGTGGCCTAAGTGGTAGAGTACTTGCCTAGCATACATGAAGCTCTGGGTTTGATTCCTCAGTACCACATACACAGAAAAAAGCCAGAAGTGGTGCTGTGGCTCAAGTGGTAGATGCTAGCCTTGAGAAAGCTCAGATAGTGTCCCAGTCCTGAGTTCAGGCCCCAAAACTGGCAAAAAAAAAATTAGATATAGAGAATCATAGTGTGTAATTTGTTATACACCTTTGTACAATTAGTACACACTATAAGAGAAGCAAGAAAGAACAGATAAATGTTATTTAATTGTGATTTTTCCTTTTGTCGGTCATGGGCCTTGAACTCAGGGCCTGGGTGCTGACCCTGAGCTCTTCAGCTCAAGGCTAGGGCTCTACCACTTGAACCACAGGGACACTAATAGTTTTCCTGTGGCTAATTGGAGATGAGAGTCTCATGGACTTTCATGCTTTGAACTGGCTTAGAGTTCTTAGCCTCCTGAGTAGGATTATAGGTGGGAGTCACTGATGCCTGGCTTCTGCAATATTTTTTCTCCGATTAGTCACTTGCCTTTCAACCTGAAGTAATGTATAATATAATGAGAGAAAATTGTCTCTCGTGGAAAGAAATGAATTACCTGTTTTTGTTTTTCCTTGTAGTAGCATCCAGTCTTGCATTTCCTTTTAGGTGCTGAGCAGGATAGCCTAGAGAAAATGAGGTATGGTAACTGGCTGCAAAACTGGATTCAAAGACTCAAGCTTCCAGCTTGTCCATATACTTCCCTTCAGATTAAGGGAACAAAAAGAAATGAAGCAAAATAACTTAAGGAAATTGACACCTGGTGAATGCAAGTCCAAAATACGGTGTTACAAACACAGAAGTTAGGGCCAGGAGTTTAGTCTACTGGTAGAGTGCTTGCCTAGTATGCATGAAGACCCAAGTTCAATTTCTGTTTAACACATACATAGAAAATGCTGGAAAATGTGCAGTGGCTCAAGTGGTAGAGCTCTAGCCTTGAGAAAGTCTAAGGACAGTGCTCAGGCTCTTAGTTCAAGCCTCAGGACTGGCACAAACAAAAAAAATTGAAGTGCCATCTTTGCTTCAAACAGAAATAATAGGATGCCTGCCTTCCTGAGAAAAATACTTTCCCAAACTTAAGCCGCCTGCCCCAAAATGCAGATAGTAGGGCACCTCCTGTCTCAAGGATAAGTCTCTGTTTTATGGCAGGATGCATTCTTACTCAGAGAATTATGCCATGTATGATTAAAGCAATGACAAAGAACCAAGTTTTGTAAAACTTTGAAGCCAGACCCCCTGCCTTTACCCTATAAATACCCCAGCAGTCCAAGCAACTGTATGTCTGTTTGGGTGTCTCCTTGTGTCCCTCCCTGGGTCTGTCTCTGTGTGTGTATGCATATATATATATATATATATATATATATGTCTCTCTTTTCATGTGTCTCTCCGCATGTTTGTCTCTCTGTGTCTCTATCTCCCTATGAGAACACCCACACTTTGTTAGAGTATGCCCCTACCTTTCTGTCTGTCTGTTTTCCTGTTTGTTTATTTACTCAAGCTCTGCCAAGTTTTCTTACCATTGTGACTTGTGCAGAATTCTTATTCTGCGATCCATCAAAGTCAAGGACCTTAAGTGAAGAGCTCCTACATTTAAAGGAACACTTCACTAAACCTCACCTCTGTCCACTGACAGTGCTAAGCTGAAATACCTGAGCATTTGGCCTTTCTGCCTTACAGCTCTCTTCACAAGCTGAAGCATTTTCTGCTGACAAACTAGAGGCACCAGCTCAGCCCAGAGTTAAGTGTTGGTACATTCCTCGCCTGCTTTGGTAAGTCATGATTTTATAAAAACCCAGGACTAATTAGCAGCCTTTCATTTTGTATTAACTTACTGCAAGGGCTCCTGGCCAGGTTGGCAAATATAACTGTACTCAGATGCAGGTGCTATATATGTTTACTACTGATTATGACTTCAGTTAAGTACAAGATCAATCAAAAACATTGTGAAAACGGATACTATCCAAGAAGACTAAAATAGAGCTGCACAAACCAGTCGGGGCTCAAGAAAAAAAAAATCCCACTTTGAAGAACTGAATATAAGCTGTGTGTATTTGACAAAATAGATATCTACTTTTCACTAAGCCCTAAGAAGATTATCTTTCCTAGAGATTTCAGTCTGGCTGGTAACAGATCAGGGAAGATTGACTAAAAACATCTGAGCAAATATTACTTTGAAAATAAACTAAAAGAACATGATAAACTGCAGTCAGTGCCACTGACAATATGCTATAGCTCTTCTCCCTTTTTCTGGAGGTTTATCTTTCTTAACACAGGGCATATGGACACAGTCCCTGATATTAAATCTATAAGAAACCCAACTAGCCAACAGACCTGATTACCTAACTAAATACTAAATACTCAGTAGCCTACTAGATGATTACTTTTTAAATTTATTTTACATATGTAGTATGTTATTATTCATTGTGTATCTGTTATATTCCAGACACTGATATTTTGCCTGTGATATTTCATGTATTCTCAGAATACATGTAGTAGGGAGATTAGCTTAGCTTTACAGAAGAAAAACTGAGGCACAGAGGTAAAGAAATTGTTTGTGGTCACAGTTGGCATAAGATACAGCTAGAATTCAATCTTATCTGTAAAACTATGTTCTTGCCATAAATGTTAAGGCAATTGAGCTGAAGAGCTCAGGGACAGTAGCCAGAGCCAGAGTCCAAACTCCATAACCAAAAAAGAGTTCTATAATAATGTTAAGGCAAAAGTTGCCAACTACCTACTCTAATGCATGTTCTCTTTTCTTCTTTGTGGAAAAACAAAAAAATTATGTTAGGCAGGGAATTCTGTCTAGTGGTAGAGTGCTTGTCTAGCATACATGAAGACCCAAGTTTGATTCCTCAGTACCATATTCATAGAAAAAGCTAGAAGTGGTGCTGTGGCTCAGGTGGTAGAGCTCTAGCCTTGAGAAAGCCCCTAGGACTGGCAAAAAATAGATTATTTTATTCAGGGTACTGATATAGTAGCAGTGACTATATATAACCTGGCACAAAGCAAGCATCAGATACTCATTTCATACATGAGAAAGCTGAGGTTAAAAGGGGTTAAGTAACTTGTCAAAAATAATAAGATACTTTGGCCTAAAGCCTTTGCACTCTTCGTTCCCTTTGTCCAGAATGCTTTCAGTCTTCAACACAGCATATGAATCTTTGTCTTCCTTTAAAACCTGTTCCCTTCCTGCTCAGTAAGGAGCTTCCTTCCATAAATTTTCTTTCCTTGCAAAGTAAGTTATAAAAGCTATAAAGAGGAAGTGGTACTATACCTCAAGTGGTAAAGTATTAGCCTTGACCTGAAGAAGTCAGAGACAATGCCCAGGCCCAGAGTTCAAGCCCCACTGACCAAAGAACAAAACAAAACAAAACAAAAAAACCTCTAAAGAGGCCAGGAACATAGCAGTACAGTGTCTGCCTAGCATGCACGAAGCCCTGGGTTCGATTCCTTGGTACCACATACACAGAAAAGTCCAGAAGTGGTGCTGTGGCTCAAGTGGCAGAGCACTTGTTTTGAGTAAGATATGTCCAAGAACAGTGCCCAGGCCCTGAGTTCAAGCTCCACTACTGGCAAAAAAAAAAAAAAAAGCAGTAAGGAGGGGCTGGGAGTTTGGCCTAGTGGTGGAGTGCTTGCCTAGCATGCACAAAGACCAGAGTTCAATTCCTGGGTATCACATACATAGAAAAAGCTGGAAGTGGTGCGGTGGCATAAGTGGTAGAACTCTAGACTTAAGGAATGTAGGCCTCATATAGCTCCTAGTTTTATTTTTGTTGTTGTTGTGGGACTTGAACTCAGAACCTGTGTGTGGTCACTGAGTGTTTTTGCTCAAGGCTACCACTCTATCACTTTGAAACAGCACCACTTCTGGTTTCTGATTCTGGCTAATTAGAGATAAGAGTCTCAAGGATTTTCCTGCCTAGGGTTGACCTTGAACCTTGATCCTCAGATCTCAGCCTTCTGAATAGCTAGAATTACAGGTGTGAGCCACTGGCATCCATTTCCAGTTCTTTTTTAATTGTTGTTTAGAGGCGATGTACTGTGGGGTTACCTTTACATATGTCAGGCGATAAGTACATTTCTTTCCTTTTGCTTAGAATCTTCTGTTTCCAGTTCAGTTTTTAGAAAGCAACATTTTTTATTGGGAGGGGGGAGAGGAAATCATGGGGCTTGAATTTAAAGCCTGAGCATTGTGTCTGAGCCGAGTTGTTTTTTGCTTAAGCCTAGAGCTCTACCTCTTTGAGCCACAGCTCCACTTCCAGTTTTCTGATGGTTAATTGGAGTTAACAGTCTCAAGACTTCCCCAGGCTGGCTTTGAACCTTGATTCTCAGATCTCAACCTCCTCTATGGCTAGAATTACACGTGTGAGCCCAGCCACAATTTCACTCTTATTTATAGCTATGTAACACTGCATTGTATATATATATGTACTGTATTTTCTTTATCCATTCTTCATTTGGAGACACATAAGTTGACTCCATAGCTTGACTATTATTGTATATAGTGCTGCCTATAAAAAGAGATATGCAGGCCGGGAGTTTGGCCTAGTGGTTAAAGTGCTTGCCTAGCATGCATGAAGACCCGGGTTCGATTCCTCGGTACCACATACATAGAAAAAAGCCGGAAGTGGTGCTGAGGCTCAAGTGGTAGAGCTCTAGCCTTGAGAAAGTCCAAGGACAGTGCTCAGGCCCTGAGCTCAAGCCCAGGACTGGCAAAAAAAAAAAAAAAAAGAAAAAAAAAGAGATATGCAGGTGTCTCTATTGTATGTTCATTTATATTCCTTCTGATGTATTCCCGAGTGGTATAATAGCATCATAAAATTGTTGTGATTTTAGTCTCTTGGTAAGCCACTGTTATGATTTTTCATAGGGCCTACACTAACTTGCATTCCCACTAAGGGTTCCCACCCCTACCCCATCCTCTACAGCATCTGTGTGTTGTCTTCAGGGCAGCCATGCTGATTAGGGTGTGATGTAATCTGTTATCTTGATTTTCATTTTCTTTAGAGCCAGGGGATGCTGAACATTTCTCAATATATGTTTGCATTTTAGAACTGTCTATTCCGATGAATTATTCCTTTTGGAATTTAATACCATTTTGAGCTTTTAGCCAGTGAATGGCTTGCAAAGATGTTTTTTCCCATTCTGTGGGTTATCTTTTTATACTCTCCTATTTCTTCTGCTGTGCAAAAGGTTTATGATTTAACACAATACATCTGTCAGTTGTTATTGTTACTTTTTACACCAGTCCTAGGATTTGAACTCAGGGCCTGGGCACTGACCCTGAACTTACTTTTGTCAAGGCTAGCAATCTACCACTTGAGCTACACCTCTACTTCCAACTTATTTGGTAGTTTATCTCATGGCAGCTGGGTGCCAGTAGTTTATGTTTGTAATCCTAGCTACTCTGGAGGCTGACATCTGAGGATTGTGGTTCAAAGCTAGCCCAGGCACAGAACTCCATGAGACTCTTATCTCCAACTAACCATGAGAAAACTTGAAGTGGCGCTGTGGATGAAAGTGGTATTGAGCAGTAGCCTTTAGCTGAAGACCTTAGGGGTCAGGGTGCAGTCTCTGAAGCCCCACAATTGACAAAACAAAACAACCCAGTCTCATAGCTTTCTTGCTCAGGCTGGCTTTGAACTGCAATCCTCATATCTCGGCCTGAGCAGCTAGGATTACAGGCATGAGCCACCAATGCCTGGCCCATTTGTCAGTTTTTGTTCCGATTTCCAAAGTACTTAGAGTTCTATTCAGAAAGTCATTACTTGTGCCTGTATATTAAAGTGTTCTCATGATGTTTTCCTCTAGTGGTTTTAAAGTGTTAGATATTAATATGGTTTCTTGCAAGTAATAGAAATAGAATATTTCAGTTCCTTAGTTGTACTACAGTTCTGGAAGTATTCAAATGTGAGCACCTGGTCAAAACCCATGAGGTTATGGTTTAAATATAGCTACGCATTTCATCTCTCAGCTGCAGATGTGTTCAGCAGTATGTAAATAGCATATATCAGCCACAGTCTGCCAGTTAGCAGACCAGAAATAATTGAATCAACAAATGATAATGATCCTCAGGTTTTTCATAACACTATTCTTCTGCTTGCCAAAGAAATATATATCTGGAGCATTACATTGCATAATAATCTAAATATTCAGATCTTCAGGGTTATATTTATGCCTACCTTCCAGTCATCTATAATAATGAGTATATGATAAGCTTTCAAAAATTTGATGCAGGTTTGCAATTTGTCCCATTTACGTAATGATACCCAATGCCGAGGTAAACTAATTTGTACCAAAAAAAAAAAAAAGAAACAAAATTTAAAAACTTAAGAATCAAGGTTTTCCTCCAACAATTTGCCTTACTAGCTCATATGAAATTGCCAATATATGACCTATTTGTTCTATCAGAATATTTCGTGTAGTTCAAATTTGAACAAGAAAACAAATACCATGTGCAGAATCAGAATATAAACTGCTGCACTTTCTTTTCTTTTTGCTTTGGTGTTAAGGATTGAGTCTAGGGCTCTGTAAACCTTAGGCATGTGTTGTACCACTTAAGCTATACCCCCGATATGCTTTTTTTAAATTTGGTCAGTTGTACGGCTGAAACGATCTTATACAAAATCATTTCAATTTTCTGCACGTGGATATTCAGTTTTCCTGGCATTATTTGTTCTTTCTAGCAAAGATTCCAAAAAAAAAATACAAAGGGGCATCAACGTTTGAGAAGTAATGCACCCACTACCAAGGAATTGAACCCGGGTCTTCGTGCATGCTAGGCAAGCACTCTACTTCTAGGCCAAACTCCCGGCCCCAGGACCTTATACTTATTAAGCAAGTGTGCTATCACTTAAGCCATCCCCCATCTTCTGTAGAATGCATTGAAATTAGGTATTTTGATGCCTCCATCTCTTCTCTTTATGCTCAAAATTATTTGGGTTATATTTTGTTGGTCGTGAGACTTGAACTCTGAGCCTGGGTGTTGTCGCTGAGCTCTTCAGCTCAAGGCCACCTCTACTCCTGAAGCCACAGCACCACTTCCAGTTTTCTGGTGGTTAATTGGAGATAAATCTCACAGACTTTAGTGCCCAGGCTGGCTTTGAACCTCAATCCTCAGATCTCAGCCTCCTGGGTAGCTAGGATTACAGTGTGAGCCACTGCCCCCAGCTTATTTGGGTTATTTTGAGCTTCCATTTAAATAGGATTTTTTTTTAGTTTGGCTTTCAGTGTCAAAACTGGGATTACAGTTTATAGTCTTGTTCCTTCTAATTTACTACAGGATAAAGCATCTCTCATCACTAAAATGAGCATGTAATTTTCACATCCTGAATATAATAATTTCATTATATGGAGAAGGCCTGCCTTAGAGGTGATCTACTTCAGAGAGGAGAAAAACATGACACAAAATGCTAAATATCCAAGGTTAGCCAGTTATCACAGCCATTTGGAAATATGGGCAACAAGAAGTGTTTATTTACATAAAAGTACATGGGAAAGCAATTTCCATTTAGCTTTTTAAAAAATTGTTGCAAATAAAAAGTTTCATTAAATACATTCATCCTTAGCACACAAAATACATTCTTTTTACTGTTATTCTTAGTATGAATTATTTCTTAATAATAAAAACAAGCTACAACGAATAGTCAGGTGGCTTGGTGATTTGATGATCCTTTTCCAAACTTTAAAAGACAGGCAATATGTAAAAGAAAATATGCCTTTAAAAATGTTCCTTTGTTGAATCCCAAAAGATTAGTTCTTTCCAGCATGACTTCTAGCTGTCCTTTCAAAGACTGCAGAGGACTTGAGAAATTCTCTGTGATAGAGATGCAATGTGCAACTCTGCAACAAGCCTGCAGAGTTTTCATGCTCTCTTATCTAAATGACAGACTCAGAAAAGTTTTGTATGTATTAGAGAATTAACAATAATTCAGGGGTCTTCTAATTGACATTGAACTCGCATTCTCCAAGTAGGAATTAGGAGGTTTTATTTAAATAAACTCATATGACTGGATTTGTTAGGTTCATTGCTTTAGGTAGATGTGGAAACATATTGCCCCCCCCCCAAAATTGATATAATTGTTTATAGCAGCATGACTTACCCAAAAGGTGGAAACAACTCAAATGCCCATCAGGCCTGTGAATGGGGAAATCAAATGTGGTATATATATATATATATATAGTAGACTATTACTTAGCCATGAACCATGTTTGGATTCATACCACAACAAAGATGAGCCTAGAAAACATTACGTCTGAGAAGCCAGGTGCAAAAGGCCACATATTATAGGATTCTATTTATATTAAATGTCCAGAATAGGCAAACCTAGAGAGATAGAAAGCAGATGAGTTGTTGCCAGATGCTCGGGAGGAAGGAGTACCTGCTAATGGACACAAAGTTTCTTTGTTGGGGGGGGGGGGGGGGCCGGGTGATGAAATTATCTGAATTTAGTGGTGACATTGCACAGAAGTGATCATACTAAAACATTGAATTTTGTACTTTAAAATGATAAGTTTCAATGGCATATGAATTACACCTTCATTTTAAAAAGATATACATAATTTTATTTTAAAAATATTTTTTCAAGTTCCTGTTCCCTTCCAGTCCAATTTTTTATGTTGAATTTTTCACTTATCAGCAAATGTTTCAACAGAATGTTTTAAAACTAATGTACACAGATTATCCGTGGCTTATAATTCTGAGAGGCCTTTCATTAAGTAAAAATAATACACAGACAAAACATACCTCGTAAAATGTGCACATTAACATTCAAAATTAAGTACTATGCTTATATTGAAGCTGATAATTAGGTTATATATAATGTATATGGATTTTAGTGACATCTTATGCATAAAACCAATAGCCCAGTTAAGCTAATAGAACTCAGTTATTTGTTGAAATTCTGTATGTTAAACACTCATGTTTTAAAGGAGAGCTAGGAAAAGGAGAGAATGCAAAGGTTTTCTAACTTTATAAAGCAGCCTTGCTAAATATTTAATTAGCTCTCAACATCCCAGAATTATATATTTTGTATTTTTATTTCATCCCTATACTAAGTCATGCATTAAAATGTGTGCAATAATAAATTTACCCATATATACGTATATATAGATATACATATACATGGCGCACTTCTTTTTTTAAACCAAAACTCTTTTCTTAGGTCCTTATTAGTTGAAATTTTGATATTTTTGTTTTTATTTTTTTTTGTTTTTTGCAGAAAATAGTGGTTTTACTCATGCATTAGTTTAATTAGTTTAAGCTCCAACCATCTGGTATGTATCGAAGGTGTGTCAATGAGTAAAAATGAAAAGCAGCATGCCAGTTATTTGAAATGTTCTACAATATGTCATGAAAGCCTCAACTGGCCTTCAAGAAATAAGAAGTTTAAATTTTTTTAGTAAATCAATTGACATTCTTTATCAAATAAGCCTACAAAAAAAGTCCACTAATAGCTTGCAATTGTCTAGAAGGAGAGAATCAGTATTCAAATGGTTACATTTCAGAAGTCACTGTTTAGCAGCTTGGTTTTCCAGAGGGCTCATCAAGTTTTCTACTGCTATTTAATCCAGGCATTCCGTGTAAACCTTACAGAAGAGGCTGTGTATTGTTCAACCACCTGGTATATTATGCTAACAGACCATGTTTCTTTTGTTATTCTGTATATGAATGTTTGTTTTATTAGGCATTTGGCACTCCAATTTCTATTTCAGAGCACAGTGCACAAATAGAGGGAAAAAGACTTCTTGTGTGTTGGAAATTACATTCATCCAATAATGTCACATATGAAAGTAAATTCTAAAAGTAGACCACATAAACTGGGATTTATGGCTCCATTTTTACCATGAGATAGAAATAAAAGAGCCACACAACCAGAATCATTCTTCAGTAATAAAGCATTCAATTTAAGCACTGTTACCAATTATGTTATAACCAAGGAAGAAAAACACATGTATAATTGAAGAGTATAAGCAACAGTAAGCTTATAATCTAAAAGTGATTCCAATAAGAAACTGAGTAGAAAATACCTATTCTGACATTCACCTTAAATAATAGCCAGAGGGAAATAGAGTAAATGCCAAGTATAGCTCCTTAAAAAGACACAGATCAGCCCATTTTCTTCCCATGGAGAATGAGATCAAGAGAAAAAGAGGTTTCAATTGCATTGTGAGGTATTTGAGCTCTACGGTTGAGTTTCCTGATATTAAGGAGTTTATAACCCTGGAACTGCCATTGAGGGAGGGTTGGTGGGAGACAATGATTTTTAATATGTAAAGAAACCAACTGGCGACAGTAATGTCTAACAGCAAGTCAAATAAGTGACTTTTCAGAAACAGAATTCCCTGCTTTCAAGGCAGGAACTTTCTGGTTTTGTTGATTATTTCAGATCTTGTGTTGCCTTAGCCAATTTCAAGCATTCCTCTCACCTTCACCTCCCAAATGGCTAAGGAGTATAGGCTCCTGTCTCTGAGGCCAACTCTCTTCACTGGGGAGAAAAGAACTAATATTCACTGAGCACTGCAGCTTCAAGTCATCTCATCTGATTTTCACAATAATCCTGACAGGTCTGTCTCCTGTGTAAGAAAACATACTCCAGATAGAGTTTTGCCTAGACTGTCTGATTCTACTTTCAGTCAGTGGAAAAGTAAAGCTTTGACTCATACACTTTAGGAAGTCAATGGAGAATGGCTGAGTAGCCTCTGTGCTCTGATCTCTTATTCAAAGGAGTCAAAGTTTTACCCAAATTGAAGAATATTTGTGGGTTGGGAGTTTGGTAGAGTGCTCCCCTAGCATGCACAAAGGCCTGAGTTTGATTCCTTGGTACCACATACCCAGTAAAAGCCGGAAGTGGTCCTGTGGCTCAAGTAGCAGAGCGCTAGCCTAGAGCAAAGAGTGTCTAAGGACAGTGCTCAAACCTTGAGTTCAAGCCCGAGGGAGAGAGAGGGAGGGAGAGAGGGGGGGAGGGAGGGAGGGAGGGAAAATATTTGTCCCCACACTGGTTCAAGACCAATGATTTATTTTCAAAAACTAATGAAGAGCCATCTATCAGTCTAGCAAGGATACAAGTTCGTTTGCAAGGGAAATAATTTGGCTCAGTAGCTTTGATTAGCAAAAACTGCTTGTAATTATTCAAATCAATGATACATTGAAATGATAAGTTGAAATGAAAGATCTATGGTTTGTTACTTTCAACACAAAGCAATTTGGCCTCAGCTCTGTTAAGCTCACTTTCTCAAGAGAATGAAGGAAACCCATCAAGTGCTATTCAAGAGCTTTCTAAAATCTCTAAAATACCCACTAGCTGTGTGGGCCAACAGATATTAAACTGAACATGTTTTCATAGGCAAAGTACTTTAAATGTAGAATTTTAAGTTACTGGGTTATCTTGGTCAATCCTTAGCCAGTGCTCAGATCCTTTCTGTCTTCATGTTTGCTCAGTTTTTATCCACCTTCTGTTTGACAGAGCCATTACCTTTGGTATGCCTGTCACAGTGAACCAACTGTTGAAGCAGATTGTCCCTAACCTAGAATCCAAACCTGTGGCCCTCTGACTTCTATTCAGTGCGTCTCATCCCATATCTTTGAATTATAGACCATCTTACTGTGATGTACTAATTAGATTCCCTTTTTCCACAGTAAGTCTCACAAAATCCATCAAGTCATTTTCAAATGTTTTTTTTTTTCACTAAGCTGGTCATGCCTCTATTTGTTTAAAAATATCAAGTATGAAAAAAAATTCCAAGTATGGTTCCCTAAATGTATGGTAATATTTCAACCTGATGGGTTTTAGGGAGGGAAGGAAGTATCATCTCCCTTATCCTAACCATATTAACTAGTGATCTCAGGGGTTAATCTCTTAATGTGCTGAAATAATCCGTGTATACAACATAAGAAGGCAGCTTACTTGAACAACAAAGCTTATGTCACAAAGCTAAAGTAAAAATGAAAACAAGATGAAAAAACACACTTTAGTAAGAAAATGAAAGGAAAATCCCAAAAGCTAATAGAGAAGTGATCTCCAAGTATTTATGACATGAAACACAGAGTTATATAGGAGGAAGAAAATATCTATCTTTAAGGCCATTTGGTATGATATACATAAATAAAAAGAGGGGTTTTTTTCTGATTATGGCATCTCATTCTGTGGCTTTGTTTGTTTAAAGGGGGAAAAAAAGCAAGATGTTTCACTTTAGCTAGAAGATCAGTTCATAATCATTTGTAGCTGATATTCTAAATAAGCTACTTGCTGCTGGATTGTGGGATTATTTAACAGATAGATGAGGCACATCACTCATGGACAAGCAGGAGTGGCCCAGTGTGCTGCCAAGCATACACCATGGCAAGCAGAAGAAGGCTGAAGAATCCAGGTCTATGCTGCTGCTTCTCCCTTCCGCCAACAAATCAAATTGCTTTAAATAACCCTAACCCCAACATCTTATTTTGACCAGCAGTTTTTTTTTTTACTACTTTTTAGAACCAAACTCTAAAGCAGACTGTGACATACCATTCATTTTTAGTTCTTTCTTGGCACTTTATTCAAGGAGAGATGCAAACATAAAATGACTAAACGCCAGGAAAAACAAAACAAAAAACTCAAAAGGCTAGGAAAAGCAAGTGGCTTAACATAATAATCTAAAGAAAAGTGGCAAGCAAGATGGGTGAGGTGGCTCATGCCTGTAATCCTAGCTACTCAGGAGGCTGAGATCTAAGGATCACGGTTCAAAGCCAGCGTGGGTACTGAAGTCTGTGAGACTCTTATCCCAATTAACCACCAGAAAACCAGAAGTGGTGCTGTGGCTCAAGGAGTAGGGCTGTAGCCTTGAGCTGAAGAGCTCAGGGACAATGCCCAGACCCAGAGTTCAAGTTCCACAACTGACAAAAAAGAAAAAAAAGAAAACTGGCAAGCGTACAAAAGAGCAACAGCTTTGCACAAGTAAAGGAGAAAGTATAAAGTTCTATGAGAAATACAATCTACATATATAGTTAATAATATCACTAGTATTAGCAAATTACAGCATACATTTCCCCAAGCATGAGTATATGTGCTCATCAAAAACCGAAGAAGAAAAAGGCTAAACATTCAATAGGTGTATAAAAAGAAGAAAAAGATCACACTAAAAATGGAAGCAGACATGGACTCCAATGTTGTCAGATTAAACCAAACTAAATTATGATAAAACAATGCTTTTTTATCCACCATAGAGAAAGAAGGCTCATTTCAGTACACATTGCCCTGACAGTAAGAATGACCAGACAAACCAGTGTTTAGGTCCTGACCTGTATTACAATGAGTTAACATCTAGTGTGAAGTTCAACTTAACAAGGAAAAAAAAAATTCCTCTTGGCACTAAATTATTCATCCAACTGTTTATTGCACTATTGTTAGTGATTGCTCTCAAACATGACATATATATATATATATATATATATATATATATATATATATATGTGTGTGTGTGTGTGGACAGAAGTCCATAAGGCCTAATCTGAAAGTTATTGAACTAAAAAAAAAAAAAAGAAACAAAGACTCTAAATATTCTTGTGTCTCCCCTGATGGGCCATGCATGGATGGGTGGCTATCAGCTACAGAGAGAAGATCAAGAAAACTGGCCAAGAACTGAGCTCACTAGTCTACTCTGCCTGGTCAAAGGAAGGTACAGGATGAAAAGCCCTAAGGTATACAAATTCCATAACACAAGCCTGTAATCCTGGCTTCCTAGGAGGTTGAAATCATGGTTAGAAGCCAGCTCAGAAGGAAAGCCTGTGAGACTCTTACCTTCCTCTATTAACTGCCAAAGAGCTGAACTAGATCTGTGGCTCAAATGGTAGAATGCTAGCCTTGAACAAAAAAGCTAAGGAACAGCAAGTACCCAGTCCCAACACACATAAACACAATTCTGTAAGTATGGCTCTAGAAGCTGTTATGCCAGAAGTAAGTAAATCTGATGTAACAAAATTCTTAACATTCACATATCAACTATTTTTTTTTGACACATTGGCTCCTCTGAGATAAACTGGATCATTACATGTTAGGGACATTAGATTTGTGTCTCCAAAGGAAGACAATAAATATAAATCCTGGGATGCTGTTCTCATCGTTTAAAAATGATAAACTCAACTGCCTACCTAGATTGACTTATTTTCTGATATCTTCCTGGCTTAGAGCAGGAAGGGAGGAGGGAAAAGTAATCATTTTAAATTATTATGGTTTTCATCAAATTTTTCCTTCCTATAGAGACATTTTCAAAAAAGGGCGATTCAAATTTCTGGGGTCCAAGTCTCCTTCCTATAGAATCAAAAAAACACAATGGTGCCAACCATTAAGAGTCCCTTTGCAGTGTGTGTACATGTCATCTCATGTGCAAAAGATTATTGTGGAACCTGATAGAGAAGTGCCACAAATGTTTCATCAATATCAGGCCTGGCATGATTCAATCCTTTCCAATTAAGTGGCTTTCAAACATCATCAACATATCAGGGCCTCTACAGGAACAGTGGAATGACATGTCATATCCTTATTCCATTTGCATCCTCAGGCATGCTAGCCAGCAAGCTGCCCAGACAGCTGCCACTGCTGCCAGTGCACAGGTTTGTTTCCCCAATTTGCATGCATATCCGTGAACAAATGGGAAGGGATGAGAGTAGGGCACTGGAGAAATAGGAACCCATATTCAACACCTTCCCATTGGAGTCCTGTTTTAAAACTGGCTAAGAAAAGGCATAGATCCCTCCGTTTGAATTGGGGGTTTGCACTAACACATGCATATTAGGATGAAAGAGACAGAGAGACAAGAGAGGAGAGGAAGACCAAAAGAGGAAATCAGGAAACAGAAGAGAATGAAACAAGAATGTCTTGTCATGGATCTGAGAGCAATATTGTTCTGAGCTCATCCTACTACCACAGACAGGATTTTTTCTAAGGTTATTGAAGATACAAAACTGGTTTGTGAGACTTTATCTGTTGTTATTCTCACCTAACCATACTAAGATATCTACAAAATTATAAGCCTTGGTCTGTCCAAGGCTAGTACCAGGAAGTAAAGAATGTGACCTGTTATGAAGGACTGCAGTCTGCCTGGAACCCTGCTTTGCAGTCCATTAATCCACAGTATTTTGGTCATATCTGTTCAGTTTTGTCCATACTCTTTTAAAAGTCTTACAACTAATAGTTGGTATTAGAATAGCATTAACCATTCTTATTTTTTTTCCAATCTTTGTTTGCCTAAAGGGCAGGAAAACCGAAATAATAGAAGAAAATGGCATGAATAGATTTAAAGGGGAATGTGAAAGGGGGAAAAAAAAAAGGATTCTCTTTTCCAATAAATCTAGCCTAGGTGGTAATGAGACTTGGAAAAAAAGAGTGCTGATTCATAGATTTCCCCCATTTTCTTTCTTTTTTTTTTTTTATTTCTCTGGAATACATTTAAGGACATTGAAGTACTAAACACGTTTGGTCTGTGATAAAAGCAGAATCATTAGCACCAAAAGGAGTCCTGGAGCTTGTATATATTATTAAAACAAGAAGTACTGTTGGTCATGGGTAAAGATTTCATTTCATGTTTACATCCCAAAGTTTTTGAAAGTGCCTATGGACAAAAGAAATAACACTTTTCAAACTCTCTGTGGTGGGGGAGGGGGGCATCATTAATGCCCACCACAGTGACAGTACTTGGCCTTTCCAGTTGGGGTGTCTCTGGTGGACAAGACAACCAGGGCCATCAGCAGATGACCACTGAAGCCCTAAAGAGCAGCCCCCCACATGTACCCACTGGCATGGCAGGAGGGAATCCTACAGTATGTTTCCCCCTGGACTTTGTTCAGGAATGCGCTTTTACTTGCTTTTTGCAAAACAAAAGCAACATGCTCTGCAGATCCTGGAGCACTTGGTGCAAATTTTCTCCTTGCTCCAACTCCAGTCTGCGAAAAGATGAAAGATAGGTTCTGCTAATGCTGGCCTATGGACACGGCCCTTGGCCTGCATGCTCTGTAAGCCCACAGGATTCAGAAGGTCCGAGGGCGGGAGCCTCAGCCATCACCCGAGCTCCCTAGAAACTCATGGCCCAGCAAGGGCGGCTGCTGATTTCCTTTTGCTTCTCCTTGCCTTTCAGCCTTCAGTTGAAGTTACAACAAGTCAAATAGCTGATGCTTTTTCCTTCTCCAGGTAAGGGAGAGGATACATTGTTCACCAGTGTGTTCTGTCTGGCTTCACTGATGAGCCGGCATGCTAAGTCAAGGAAGAGTTTCTCTACATTATCTGACTCCTTGGCCGAAGTCTCCAGATAATACATGTCCTGAGCTTCCGAGAATTCCTCAGCTCTCTGCTGGGAGACCTCTCTCCTGTCAGCCAGGTCAATCTTGTTGCCTGTAACAGTGGGAAAAATCAAGGCAAAGAATCACCATATGACTTAACACAGGAGCAGAAGAATCAAAATTCATTGAAGATCTGAAGTCACACCAGACAGATGGGTTAGTAAAACAAAGCAAATAGGACTGTGATTACAGAAATGTTTATTTTATCATTCCAATGCTATTTCTAACAGCAATGAACTAGAAACAACCCAGATACCCATCAGCTAGGCACTGGTTGGGTAAACAATGGTGCATGTGCATAATATAGTATCTGTCCTTGTTAAAAAGAAAACACCTGGGGCCGGGAATTTGGCCTAGTGGTAGAGTGCTTGCCTAGCATGCACGAATACCCGGGTTCGATTCCTTGGTACCACATACATAGAAAAAAGCTGAAAGTGGTGCTGAGGCTCAAGTGGTAGAGCTCTAGCCTTGAGAAAGTCCAAGGACAGTGCTCAGGCCCTGAGCCCAAGCCCAGGACTGGCAAAAAAAAAAAAAAAAAAAACACCTAAGAATTTCTATATACTACCATAAAATAAGAAAACTAGGATTCAGCACAGAATTACAGAATGAAAGAACTGGACCTAGAAGATTGCAGTTTGAAGCCAGCATGGGCAGAAAAATTGCAATACTCTATCTCCACTTAACCAGTAAAATGATGAGCTGGAGGCATGGCTCAGGTGGTAGAGCACTTGCTGGGGAAGAGCATTAGGTCCCGAATTCAAGCCCTGTACTGGGGCTTGAATTCAGAAATAGGAGAAAGCAAAGCAGAAGTTTGTATAATTAATAACTATTCCCTCTATCTATCTAAGATAGCGATAATTACATGAAAAAGATATATATATTCTATATTTTATTTATTTTTAAGAAAAAACTAAAATATTAATTTAAATTTAGTGGTTACATGAACTTTTGATGGATAATAACTTTATTTGAAAATACATAGATATATTACAATTTATTTACCTGTTTATCTTATTGGCCTTTGACTCGTTTCCATGTGGGGACTATTATTTTTTTTAAAAAATCTGAACTGGGCACTGGTGACTCATGCCTGCTGTAATCCTAATAATTCAGGAGGCTGAGGATCCAGGGTCAAAGCTAGTGTAGGTAGGAAAGAGTCTCTGTGACACTCTTATTTCCAATTAACCACCAAAAAGACCCCACAAGTGGAGCTGTGGCTTAAAATAGTAGAGCACCAGCCTTGAGCACAAAAGCTTAAGGACAGCGCCTAGGCCCCAAGTTTAAGCCCCATGACTGACACACACACACACACACACAAAACTAGTCTGGGGGCTTGGAATGTGGCTTAGTGGGACAGTGCTTGCCTAGCATGCCTGAAGCCCTGGGTTTAATTCCTCAGCACCACATAAACAGAAAAAGCCAGAGGTGGTGCTGTGGCTCTAGTGGTAGAGCACTAGCCCTGAGCACAGAGAGGCTCAGGAACAGTGCCCAGGCACTGAGTTCAAGCCTCATATCTGGCAAAATAAAAAAGGCTGTAAATATGAATAATTTTTGTTAAGCAAAAAAGCCAAAAAAAAATTAAATATAGTAGTTATCTATGAAAGAAAATGTTGAGTGGATAACAGCAGAAAGCATACTTCTCTGAATATACTTTAATAGTTTTGGCTTCAAAAACTTATAATTTGAATTTATTACAAAATTAAATTTGAAAAAAAATCCCTAAAATTTGAAAATAAAATTAAATGAACATGTCTATCATATAGCAGTACAACCACACACAAGTATTTCAGGTGAGTGGAAGATGTGATAATTCTCCAGGTGCCAGTAATCTAGCTTCTTAGGGGGCTATGGTCAGGAAAGAATCACAGTACAGGGTCTGTCCAGGCAGAAAATTTCATAAGATCCTTTCTTAATCAATATTTGGGTATATATATTTGGTGCCAAATGCCTGTCATTCCAGCTACATGTTAGCTGAGATTAGGGGGATTATGTCTTCAGGGAAGACATCATCTCAAAAGAAGAAGTTGGGTATGATGATGCATGCCTATCATTTCAGATTGTAAGAAGTGAAAAGTAGGATAGCTCTCCTATAACCAGGCAGGAAGTGAGAGTTCTATCACAAAAATAACCAGCAAATCTGGGTGCCAATAGGTCATGCCTCTAACCCTAGCTACTCAAGAAATTGAGGTCTAAAAACTGAGGTTTAAAACCAGCATGGACAAAGTCATGCTACTTAAATAGCAAAAAGTTGAAAATGGAGGTATGGCTCAAATGGTAGAGCATCAGCCATGAGCAAAAACCTGAGCCAGAGCATAAGGCCCTATTACTGGCAATAAAAACAAAAAAGAAAGATCAAATAAATAACTAGTACAAAAGCAAAACAGATGGAGCTGTGACTCAAACAAGAGTGCTTGTCTAGCAAGTACCAGACACCAAATTCAACTCCAGTACCAGCAAAAACAAACAAAAATTTTTTAATTTTTTTTTATTAAAGAATTTATTAACACTGATTTTTACATCATATTTCAAATGACGTGTTTAACAAACAAGTGTTCAAGAAGGGAATCTCTATATACAATCACTGGCACTTAGTTTTTAGAACATAATCAAAATTAGGCTAAGGGTTTGTATATCATAAATACATATTAATTTATGAAATAAAACATTATGTCTATAGAATCATAGGTTTTTATGTCTATATAGTTATGTTTATATTTCCAATACCATGTCCATAGCATTGGGTATGCAAATATTTAGTCCTCGCTCTTGTACTGTTTGAATCTAATAGCCACATATTAAGGATACCATACCAAAAAATTTTTTTTATCATTTTGTTTTGTTTTGTCTATACCATTCCTGGGGCTTGAACTCAGGGCCTGGGTACTATCCTCAGCTTTTTTGCTCCATAGCAGCACTCGACCACTTGAGCTACAGCTCCAATTCTGGCTTTTTGATGGTTAACTGGACATAAGATTGGACAAGATTTCTTGTCAGGGCTAGTTCTGAAGTGGACTCCTCAGATCTCAGCATCCTGCGTAAGAAGGATTACAGATATGAGCCACCAGTACCTGGCTAACCATGCAGCTAAGGACAAAAAAGACTGAAAGAAACAGTGTTTAATTGTGGCTGTAATCGTCTTGTTCAGGGCAGTGCTTTTATCGTTATTCTGAAGTTGCCATATGTGCATTAAGGGACAAAGCAAATGAGTAATCCGACTGGTATCCCTAGGAGCTGAGATTTTATTTTTGCATAAATAATATAGATTTAAGGTTAATGTAGTTAAATGGAATTTCCACAGAGCCCAATTATAAATGCAAATATCTGAATAATCATGATATATTGTATCTTGAAAATGTTTTTGACCCGTATTCTCCAGGAAACATGACTAAAGTGATTATGTCAACTATGTTATGATAAATTACTCTGGCCTGGAAATGCTGGGTATGAATTATAAAATACCTAATGGAATGTGTCTGGCCTTCCCTGTTGGTGCCGATTCTTCACTTGGAGATTCTCAAAGGCGGGCTTGTGGAGTTGTTCCTAGGGGGCATTTAGGTTCTAGGCAGGGGTATTCCTGCACTGGCCTACAGTGAGACAGAAGTCACTCCTCACCTGACCAAGGTAATGGAGTGGCCTGGAAAGTTCCATGACTGCTATGGGAATTACTGAAGGAGGATGTCACAGGCCGATCTGCCATGGGCTATTCTGCTGTCCTGTACCCTTCTCAGCGAACCTGGGGCCAAGTATGGCTTCTATGTCTTGTGAGTGAGAACACTTGGTATGGGCTAATATGGTGTGTGCATGTGTGTGTGGGGTGAGAGAAAGACAGAGAGGAGGGAGGGAGAAAGAGATGGGGGAAAGAGAGAGAAGAGAGAAAGGGGGAGAGGGGGGGAAGGGACATGTGCAAGAATACATGTCAGCACTGAACACTAAAAGCAATGAAAGGTCTAAAAGGAAGTGGCGCTGTGGCTCAAGGGGTAGGGCGGTAGCCTTGAGCTGAAGAGCTCAGGGACAGTGCCCAGGCCCAGAGTTCAAGTCCCATGACTGCCCCCAAAAAAAGAAGAAGAAAAAAAAAAGGCCTAAAAGTAATGACCAGCCAGGTGCAATGGCTTCCACTTGTAATCCTAACTACTCAGGAGGCTGAGACCTGAGGACTGTGGTTCAAAGCCAGACCAGGCACCGAAGTTCATGAGACCCTAATCGCCAATTAACCACTAGAAAAGCAGAAGTGGGGTTGTGGCTCAAGGGGTAGGGCAGTAGCTTTGATCTGAAGAGGTCAGGGACAATGCCCAGATCCAAAGTTCAAACCCCACAACTGACAAAAAAAAAAAGGTACAGCTTCGGCCTTTTTTGCTCATTATTTTCAAGGTAAGATTTTATGATTTTACTTTATGCCCAGGCCACAGCCTGAGCCTGGGCCTTCCTTTCCTTTTTCTTTTTCTTTTTCCTTCTTTCCTTCCTTCCTTCCTTCTTTCCTTCCTTCCTTCCTTCCTTCCTTCCTTCCTTCCTTCCTTCCTTCCTTCCTTCCTTCCTTCCTTCCTTCCTTTCTTTCTTTTCTTTCTTTCTTTGGATCATGGAGCTTGAACTCAGCCTGGGCACTGTCCCTGAGCTCTTCAGCTCAAGGTTACTAGCCCTGGGCCTGGTTCCAGGTCCAGGCTGGGGCACTAGCTCATAACAAGGCAGGTATTTAGCCAATAGCATAAGGAGAAAAGTCTAGATTTTTTTCCCCCACAGCAGCACATTAAAGGTAGACAACTACAGAGCACTGATCTTACAGGTATGTGAACTCAAAGACTTTTACTCTGAGCCTATCTCTCAAGTGTAAATTAGGAATTGTGACATGTAAAATTTTTTGTATAAATTTTGACACATTTATACCAGTTATAATGTTCAAAATGAAATGTTTCACTTACTGTGAGCTTTAATTTGTAACTTCACCACATTTATGAGGTTCTCCATGTGTACTTTTAAAACTTAAGTCTTACTAGACTAATCATCATCCTTGAAGGAAATAATTTAACAAGTTAGCCATTATTACTATTTTTCTATCTGACTGGAGGAGTTCTAACTTCTTTGGTCCACTTGACTATAATTCCTTTTCATAGTCATTTTGGGATTTTTTTGTATACTGTATTTTCTTTTGTCTTTTCATTTTTGGTACAAGGAATGGAGCCTAATTCCATTGAAACTTAGGATAGTGTAATTGCTAGGCAAGCACATTGCCACTGAGCTACATTCCAGCCATTATTCCATTTTTTTGCTAACTTATTTTTTTGGTTAGTCGTAGGGCTTGAACTCAGGTCCTGGGCTCTGTCTCTGAGCTTTACTGCTCAAGTCTAGCATTCTACAGCCCAGGCTGGCTTCCAATGGTGATCCTGAGATCTGAGCCTACAGAGTAGCTAGGATTAAAGGTGTGATCTGCCAGCCTTGACTTGTAATTCATTTTTTTTTTTTTTTGCCAGTCCTGGGCTTGAGCTCAGGGCCTGAGCACTGTCCTTGGACTTTCTCAAGGCTAGAGCTCTACCACTTGAGCCTCAGCACCACTTCTGGCTTTTTTCTACATGTGGTACCGAGGAATCGAACCCAGGTCTTCATGCACGCTAGGCAAGCACTTTAACCACGAGGCCAAACTCCGGCCCCTTGTAATTCATTTTTAATGGATGTATTTCTTGGGGTGTTTTTTTTTTTGGTTCCTGCCCCCTACATACTGAGATAAAGTAGAAGGCAGTATTTCCTTCACATATTTCTGAAACAAAAGCAAGGAAAATTAAGCAAAGTCAAATTTTTAAGGAATGAATAATTGCTTAAATTATGAATTCCCTGTTGCTTTCAACCAGCAGTTTCCACATCTTGTGCCTCAATCTTTAAAAATTGTATAGCCACCCACATAACTTTCACAAATAGCCAACTTCTCTCCAAGCCAACATTAATAGAAAAATCAATCCATAATGTCATGTCATCAGCTTTATTTTTCTAAACAGTCACCATGAGCCAGAGCCTTCTTCATTTACTCTTCAGTTGCAGAAGAACTGAATGCTGACTACATGACTTATAAGGTACCAAAGCAAAAGTGTTATGTGATTATAAATTTTCTGACATCCACAAATCAAATCCCCTGCTCCCATTCCCTACTTACCCACTAACACAGTGATGACCTTGTTGCTGGCATACTGTTCTATCTCTCGCAGCCACTCGGGTAGGCAGCGGAAGGATTCCTCACAGGTAATGTCATAGGTAAGGATCAAGGCATTGGCGCTGCGATAGTAACTCTGGGTAATGGAGCGAAATCTCTCCTGCCCTGCAGTGTCCCAGATCTGTAGCTGTAAAGGCATAAGAGAAGGGTCAGCATGAAGAAACAGGAAATGTCAAGAGCATGCCTTTGCTTTAGTTTAGAAATGAGAATACCTAGCTGGGTGCTGGTGGCTCACACCTGTAATCCTAGCTACTGAGGAGGTACAATTTGAGGATCATGGTTCAAAGCTAACACAGGCATGAAAGTTAGTGAGACTCTTATACCCAACTGACCATCAGAAAACAAGAAATGGCACTGTGGCTCAAGTGGTAGAGCAGTAGTCTTGAGCTAAAGAGATCAGAGACAACACCCAGGCCTATAACAGAAAGAAAGAAAGAAAGAAAGAAAGAAAGAAAGAAAGAAAGAAAGAAAGAAAGATAGAAAGAAAGAAAGAAAGAAAGAAAGAAGGAAGGAAGGAAGGAAGGAAGGAAGGAAGGAAGGAAGGAAGGAAGGAAGAGAGAGGAAGAGGGAGAAAGAAAAGGAAGGGAAGACCTATAACCAAATAATTCTATGTTATTCTCTGCCCTGAAGCCATCTATGATGTGTTTCGTTGTTATTCAGATTTTTTTTTTGGCTTATGTTTACATCATATTTTAAATGACAAGTTTAACAAACAATTGTTCAAGGAGGGAATCTCTAAATGTTATTCAGATTTTAAAAAGCTTTTTTTTATTCTTTTGGTTATTTAAGAATTCCTTCTTTGGGGCCAGTAGTTTGGCCTAGTGGTAGTGTGCTTGCCCAGCATGCAAGAAGACCTGGGTTCGATTCCTTGGTACCACATACATAGAAAAAACTGGAAGTAGTGCTCTGGCTCAAGTGGTAGAGCTCTGGTCTTGAGAAAAGTCCAAGGAAGTGCTCAGGTCCTGAGTTCAAGCCTCACTACTGGCAAAAAAAAAAGAATTCCTTCTTCATTCTTAAAACAAAATACGATCTCTTGTGTATTGATTGTGTTTCAAGTTGTATTTTAAGAAGCTTATGTTGCATGCTGGTGGATCACACCTGTAATCCTTGCGATTCAAGAGGCTGAGATCTAATAATCATGGTTCTGCTCAGGCAGAAAAGTCCAAGACTCTTATGTCCAACTTACCACCAAAAACCCAGAAGTGGAAGTGTGACTCAAGTGGTACCCTGTATCAGCCTGAGTGGACAAGCAAGAGACAGCACCCAGGTGCTGAGTTCAAGCCCCAGGAACAACACCAAGCAAACAAACCCAGGAGATTATATTTAACATAATAAGTACTTTCTATGCAGTAACTCAATCCTCATAATAACCCTATGAGTTGGATCCTGTTTCACCCATTTCTCATCCGGGGACACTCCACAGTACAAAGATAGAAATGACCATGCTCAGTGTCTCCTAGACCATTTAAGCAGGATCTGTGTCCCAGGCTCTGCCCAGAACAGGCTGTCATATGGTGGTCCTTGATGTTACAGTAAGAGGAAGAAACTCAACCTTACCACTCTTCCTACTGAGCAATCTGAAAGACCCTAAGAAGACACTTCCATGTTCATGAACACAGGAACATGGCCACTGCAGACATAAAAACACTGCCCTTCTCTCTGTGACCTTGGGTGAGTCACTGGGCCTCTTTGGGCTTCTGTCATTTCCTTCTCAAAAAGAGTTCCTTGGACTTTGTTATCTGATATATTGAATTTATTTGTATTTGGATATTTGAAATTTGATAGGGAAGGGGGGAAAACCAAGACGGGTGGGGGGTGTGGGGTTGGATGGAAATGGGTACCAACGCATATGAAAGGGTATCAATGTATGTGAATTAATGCACCTTCTCAAGATGGGGGAAGCAGGGTCTGTTTTACTCACCAAATACAGTTCTTGGCAAAGAGAAGATGCTCAAATATTAACTGACAGTCTCACTGAAGCCTGAGGAGAAACTGTCTCCTAATCAGTTACTCACAAAGCTAGCAACCAGAATCCAGGTCTCCTAGCCCCAGCTGGCTCCCTACTTCCCTTCCACCTCGGCCAGTGAGGACTAATTTAAATGGACATGTGACTCTAAAGAGGATGGTACTGGTGTTACACTCTAATTTGTGGCCCCTGACACACAAATTAGTGGCACACTGACTCTTTGGATTTGAAGTCACAGCCTCTCTTTGATGACATACCTTGAAGGGTAAATGTGTAAAACACAAACATACAGAGTCCCAGTTTTTGCTGGAACTTTAAACTCTTCTCTCCCACAAACCTAGGAGCAGCATTCTCTTCTGCAGGTATTGCCTTACAGTAGCAAGCTATTGTTTGAAAGCCCATGGGGCCTTTAAATGCAAGGGATTTGTTTGAGATCCTGTCTGTCATGAGAATACTTTGTGTTCTCATGACTAGCACGTTTCACAACTGCTTTGAGCATTAAATACTTTCTAGAATAGTCATTGTGCAGCCTTGACAAAATAGATGCTACTTTGCCTGAGGAAGCTGCCTGGTTTTCGTCTGACAGTTGCTTATTAAGGATGTTTATATTTTACTGCCTTTTTTTACTCTGCTTGGCTTCCCTTTTCTCTATAATCAATTTGACTCTTCTTAGCATTTATAGGACACTATATACAGGGAGGACCTAAGATGTAAAACATGATCCTTGGTCTAAAAGATCTCATGGTCTATAAACAGACTGTGAAACTCAAATCCACAGGTAAGTAACCCTAGCACATGAGATGTTCTATCAAAAAGGTCAGCATGGTAGCACATTCCTGTAATCTCAGCATTCAGGAGGTAGAGGCAGAAGAATCCCAAGTTTGAGACTCACCCATGTTACATAGCGAGATCCTATCTAAAACTACAAAAAATTAAAAAAAAAAAAAAGAACAGCGAGTCTCCTAATGTTAAGTTTCATGTCTGTCCATGTAAATTATCAGTACAACAGCCATGAGTTTTCTAGCCTCTTTGCTGCAACATGGGGTTATCACCATGTTTATCCACTGTTGGATTGCACCTCTACTTAATCACTATAGCCTCCTCATTGCTACAATGTATTACTGGCAATACACTGCTGGCAGCAGTGTCAACAACTTCTCCAGTATCCTAGTCTACATCTGTGAGCAACTTGTGTTATATTTTGACATCATCACCCCAGTGCCTAACACAATGGGTGATGGACACATTGGACTGAGGATTAAATGACACAGAATTGTGGAATTCCCAATGGGAAGAACGAGTCATTAGCCTTAAAAGATTAGTATAAAAGGTGCAAAAAGTTTCCCAGGGGGGAAAATGGCATTAAAGCCAGGGAACAGTGAGTTCCTGCAATGCTTTGCCTACCACTGGGCGTGGCACAAAGCATCAACTACAATACAGAATGAAGGAACACATGGTCAAAGGAACAAATATTTGTACCTATTTTCATAACTCCTATCCGAGCAACATAAATCTGGCTAAGGAGAAATTACAGCCTGGTGCAAGTGGCTCATATCTATAAGCTACTCAGGAGGCTGAGATCTCAGCACTGAAATTCTATGCCAGCCTAGCAGACAAATCCTGGAGACAATTCATCTTTAATTAACAAAAAGCCAGAAGTAGAGGTATAGACTCACATGGTAGAATGCCAGAAATGGAACAAGAGCACAAAGCCTCACGTTCAAGCCAGAGTACACACACACACACACACACACACACACACACACACACACACACACACACACACAGGAGAAAACACAGTAATCTGTCCATGGTAATTTTTTTTTTGTCAGTCCTGGGCTTGGATTCAGGGCCTGAGCACTGTCCTTGGACTTTCTCAAGGCTAGAGCTCTACCACTTGAACCTCAGCACCATTCCTATGTATGTGGTACCAAGGAATCGAACCTGGGTCTTCCAGCCCTGTAATTTTGATTAAAATGTTAGACTAATTTTAGAGCTTTGCTTACTATTCATTAACTTATAATTTAAAACTCAGTGGATAAAGCTGGACTTAGTGATAGACATTAGGGTCTTCCTTTTTTCCCCTCTTTCCCTCTTTCCCTCTTTCCTTCCCTCCCTCGCTCCCTCGCTCCCTCCCTCCCTCCCTCCCTCCCTTCCTTCCTTCCTTCCTTCCTTCCTTCCTTCCTTCCTTCCTTCCTTCCTTCCTTCCTTCGTGTGTGATAATACCAGGGTTTGAATTCAGGGCCTGGGCTCTATCCCTAAGCTTTTTTCCCCTTAAGGCTGGCATGCTATCACCTGAGCCAAAGTTCTACTTCCAATTTTTTGGTGGTTAATTTAAGACAAAAATCTCATAAACTCTCCTGCTTGGATTATAGGTGTGAGCCACAGACCCCCAGGTCCAGGTGGATTTTTATAAGAACAATTCACAAATGTGTTGCAGATGTGATAGCACTATTTCATCTCAGTTCTCATGAGGCCCAAGAAAGCCTTAGAAGACACTTCAGTTCTTACCTTTACTTTTTCACCATTGATCTCCACTGTCTTAATCATAAAATCAACTCCAATTGTGGCTCCTTGACCTGGGGGGAAAAGACCCTAAAGAAGAAATAATGGCAAATAAGTTAGGCACATCTTTCCACTACATGAAACTTCTCCCACCCACTATCCACGGCAGGCCCTTCCCTTGGCTGAGTTAGCTGGCAGAAAGACAACCCCGGTGGATGTCACGGAAGCACTGTGAAACCCCAGGTGGATGTTTTAAGGAGAAGAGAGAGTGAGCAAAGTGGGGAGCGGGGGGATTATTGGTAGACACAAACAGAAATGAGGATGAAGACAGCAAGAGGATTAGGGACGGGTCATGAGGGAGCAGAAGGTGCCTATTTCAAAGAAAGAATAAAATCAGACTAAAGAATAAAATGAGACTGAGGAGCAGAGGGCCCCAGGAATGAGGTCAGGATGGCTGGGGTGAGGCAATCGGATAGGTACTCTACAGGAAGCTTAAATTTGGTTATGCATCCCGAATGTGTCAGCCACAAGAGTGAACGGCCAATATGAAAGAGCAAATGAGGACTGAGCAGAAGGAGCGGAAGACAATGAAGACTGGAACTGTCTTCTGCCCTGGGGCCAGGCTGTCTTCCACAGCCACAGCCAGGTATAGCATGATCACAGTGTCAAAGAAAACTGTCCTCCCAGGAGAGACAATAGAGGAGAAACCTCAACGAACCAGAAAGCAGAAGGTTCGGGATCTCTAGTGACCTGGGAAAACCATTCTCTAGAGGCTTCCCATTCCAACAAGTGTAAAGTTTAAATGAGCATTTGAAGGAGGTAGAGGCGGAAGGAGGGAGGAAAGGAGAGGGAGGATAGGAAGGAGGGGGAGGGGGAGGAGCTTTTTGTAAGCTGGAAAGTCATTTCCAAACAGACAGAATATTAGTAAAATCATATATTTAATGCGTAACATTTCCTTTAGGCTTCAGAAGAAGTTGACGATAGCAAGGAGTTCTACCAAGGAAGGACTCTAGTCTCTCTCTCTCTTTCCCTCTCTCTTTCTCTCTCTCTCTCCCTTCCTTCCTTTCTTCCTTCCTTCCTTCCTTCCTTCCTTCCTTCCTTCCTTCCTTCCTTCCTTCCTTCCTTCCTTCCTTTCCTTCCTTCCTTCCTTCCTTCCTTCCTTCCTTCCTTCCTTCCTTCCTTTCTTTCTTTCTTTCTTTCTTTCTTTCTTTCTTTCTTTCTTTCTTTCTTTCTTTCTTTCTTTCTTTCTTTCTTTCGTCATGGGGCTTGAACTCCGGGCTAGCACTCTACCACTTGAGCCACAGTGCCACTTCCAGTTTTCTGGTGGTTAATTGGAGATAAGAGTCTCTTGGACTTTAGTGCCTAGGCTGGTTTTAAACCATAATCCTTAGCTCTCAGCCTCCTGAGTAGCTGGGATAACAGGCATGAGCCAGCAGCACCTGGCTCCCTTCCCTTTTCTCTTACGTTTCAGAAACTCAACTAAAATGAAGCTGATTAGCTCTGGTAGCCAAGACCGGGGCATCTTCAATTAAGTCCAATCCCCAACAGAGTTCCTGAATTAAAGTTTGACCTTAAAGGGCTGAGCCTGAACCCAAAAGAAAATGTTCCCATTGCATGCCTGAAAAAAAAAACATAAACATAAATATTCATAGCTTTCCTCACAAATATTGAGTCAATTTTCTTCTGTTTTGACTTGGCTCCAACACAAGGCTGCCAAATTTCAAGTTTATAGCTCCAGCTGTTTTGTAGTCTACCAAATGCCAAAAACTAAAACAAATCCTTCCCAACGTTTTCTTCCTTCACCTCCCACTATTTTGCTCCCCAGGCCGTTTATGCCTCAACAACAGTTGAATCCTACCCATTTTAACTGCTTACAGGTGAATAAAAACAAATATAATGCTGTCTAGAAAATATGAATTTGGGGATAAGAAACTGAGAGGCTAGAAGGATAAAAGGTAGACAGCAAAGGAAAAAGATTAGTAAAATATGCTCCTTGGAAAGAAAATTACATTGAGAAAAAAGAAAATATTTTTATCTTAAATGACAGGGTTTGGATTTTTACAGAGATCGGTGTTCAAGGTTCAAACCTGGGAGAGATAGAAATTATCAGGCTAAGAGGCTGGAAGTTTGGCTTAGTGGTAGAGTGCTTGCCTAGCATTCACGAAGACCGGGGTTCCATTCCTCGGTACCACATAAATAGAAAAAAGCTGGAAGTGGTGCTGTGACTCAGGGGTACAGCACTAGCCTTGAGAAAAGTCCAAGGAGAGTACTCAGGTCCGGAGTTCAAACCCCACAACTGGCAAAAAAAAAAAGTAGAAGAAATTATCAGGCTAAGAAATTCTCAGCCCAGGGAACTGAAGTCATTTAGCCCCTGAATATCTGGGCTTGGTATCTCACACCTGTCAGCCCAGCTATGTTTGGAATCATAAATAGGAGGATAGCAGCCCATGCCAGTCCAGGCAAAGAGCAAAACCCTACCTCAAAAATAACCAGAGCAAACGAATAATCTCCAATCTCCTTATTTCTCCCACAGTTCTGAGACTTGTCCTTCTGACAAAAACAAACAATTCATGATGTTACATGGATGGAAAGCCAGTTTGATATCTGATAGCTTTTTATATTCTTGATTTCACCAGACTTCATATAAAGCACAGCCTCTTTGTGCATTCACTTACCATGGGAAAACCTCTCATATTTCCAGTGACTCTGGGTCCTAAAGCTGCTTGTCTTACCTAATCTGCCTCTTCAGTTTTCCTCAAACCCACACAACTGTCAGGCTCTGGAACTCGCCAGGCTCCTCTTGCACCGTGGGGAGGATGGGGGGAGGCAGGGAGTGTACCCTGGCTCAAAGGGCAGCTACGGGCAGGACCGTGACTGCGACTCTACTCCTGAGCCAGTGCTCTTGCAATCACACCTGGCAGTCCTACCCATCCAGGAAATTTTGTTTCTGCCAAGGACCATTTGGTTATTGATAACACCGTTTGCAGGCCACACAATTATCAACACAGGTAGATGAGCCACAGGGTGAGAAAAACCTGTCTCAACTGGGTACAGTGCCTTACACTTAGGATTCCAGCTCCTTGGGAGGCTAAGAATGTGAGGATTATAGTGCAAGACCAGCCTGGAAAAAAACAAAAAAACAAAACAGAACAGCTTGTGAGAAGACCCAGCTCCACAAAAAAATCTGGGCTTGGTATCACACTCCTTTCATCCAGGCCATGTTGGGAAGCATAAATAGGAAGATGGCAGTCCAGGTGAGTCTAGCCAGCTAGCAAGCAAAAACCTATCTCAAAAATAACCAGAGCAAACAGGACGAGAGGCATGGCTCACGTGGTAGAGTACCTGCCTACCAAGAGTGAATATCCCAAGTTCAAGCCCAGCACCAGAAAGACAAAAACACAAGAGGAAGAGGAAATGGCAGAAGAGGCAGTCTCAACTTTCCCAACAAGTTTGTTATGAAGATGCAATCTGTATGCATGATGATCCGGAGAAGGGCACTATTCATCTTTCCAGGGGATACACAGCCTTGGAATGACTTCGGAGTAAATTAAAAACACCTGGGCCCATGGCGTACATGTACCTAGGCCTTATCATAAGGCTTCAAGCCACAGAAGACACTGGCTTCAGTGCATGTCTTCCTTTACAGTCTTTCATTTCTATTTAGAAGACTTAGAAGATCAGCATATTTGGTTCTATACTAAAACAACTCTCTCCATTTGCTGGGAGGATGGGAAAGGGCAAAGGCATGGAGTTTGAGGCTTTATTTGTAGTGATTTGTTTATGACTATTGAGGTTTAGCTTAAGGTACAAATTCATTTGTTCCTCCTTTTGTATCTTTATGAACTACTAATCAATTTCTTAAACATATCAATCCATCCATACACACACATGTACACATACATATACATATATTTTTAAGTAGTTGGGCATTGGAGCTTTTTTTCCTTCTGCTAGTCCTAGAGCTTTAACTAAGGGACTGTCTTTGGACACTTTTTGCCCTGCCACTTGAGCCACTGCACCACTTCTGGCTTTGTCTGTGTATATGGTACCAAGGAATCAAACCCAGGGCTTCATGCATGTTAGGCAAGCACTCTACCACTAGGATATGATCTCCAGCCAGGGCATCAGAATTTTGACTCAGGATGTTGGGCATACCAGGAAGGTGTTTTACCACGTGAGCTAGGATTCCCTTAGGCAGTTTAGACAAACCCAAGGCCACAAACCGTGTAGCTTTCAAAGGATGCAGAAACCCACAGTTACCAGGCACAGTGGCTCCTATTTGTAATCTTAACTATTCAACAGGTGAGGATCAGAGGATCACATTTCCAGGCAAGCTTGTGCAAAATGTTTGCAAAAGACCGTCTCAAACAATAGCTAGGTGGTGTTTGTGCGGGCTACATAAGAAGTTGAGATCAGGACTGAAATCCCAAACCAGACTGAGCAATAAAATACAGAAGATCCCAGATCAAGAGAAAAGGCTGGACAGAGAAATGCATAAACAGGATCATGATCCAGTGTGACTCTGGTGAGAGAGAGAGAGAGAGAAAGAAAGAGAGAGAGAGAGAGAGAGAGAGAGAGAGAGAGAGAGAGAGAGAGAGAGAGAAAGAGAGAGAGAGAGAGAGAGACCTCCATCTCAAAAATGATCAGCACCAAAGGGGGCGGGGCAGTGTCAGACTGGAGGCATGGCTTAGTGATACAACACTGCCTAACAAGCACAAAGCCCTGAGTTTAAATACCACCACCTCCAGTGGACTGGGTGCAGTGCCTCATGATTATAACCCCGTTTCCTCAGGGCATAGAAACAGGAGGGTCACAATTCTAGAGTCGCCCAGCATAAAGTTAGCAAGATCTCATCCCCAAAATCAAGCCAGCCATGGTAATATATACCCCCAACCCCAGCTATGTGAAAGGCAGAAGAGGATTGCAATCTGAGGCCAGCCCCTGACAAAAGCGCAAGATTCTATTTGAAACAAACCCGGTCACACATCCATCAGACTCCTCTAAAGCGGGCTGAACACACAACCTTGGGCGCCAAGTTCCCTTACCTGAGTGAATCGTCGGACTAGGCACGTCTTCCCCACACCAGCGTTGCCAATTAAAACGATTTTGAACAGGAAGTCATAATCTTCCATACTCATTTACACAGCTGCAAAGCAAACACAGGCCACAGTGAGAGAAGCCAGGTCAGGCCTGCCGCAGAGCTCGTGTACCTCGGCCTATGTCCTGAGCGACAGGCCAGACCTATTTGAAGAGCAACTTAATAAACCCTGCCAGCAAGGAAGGTCCACATGCATTTAGTCATAATGGACTCCAGTCCTCTAGATATTTCATGTCATAGAAAATAAATGACATAGGCACCCTTTCACCCAGTAGTCTTTGTTCCTCAAAGCCACCAGGTCACAGGACCTCAAGTGATAAGCCCTGGGTAGGTTCCATCTTCCCAGATGGGGGTACAGGGACAAAGGAGACAGCCCTGAGCTTGAAGGGTGACATCTGGGCTGGGCTGTCTCTGGGAAGAAGTGCCCTGAAGGGTCCTTCCCATCTCCTGTCAGTCTCAGGGTTTGGGGACCACACCAGTGGGCATGTCCTTCCTCACCCAGCCCACTCCTACCAGGTGATGCCCAATCCTGCAGATGCCACAGGGAGTCCCGAAGGGCTGCTTCTTGTTCCCAGAGGGTTTGGTATATGTTGTGTCCTCTGCTTAGAACAACCCCTCCCCACCTTGCTTCAAGGTGCAAGTCTTTGTAGGCCCAATATAAGCCTGTTCTCTTCTCTCCCTCCTTTTCCTCCTCTCCTCTCTCTGTCACCTAGAGACAGGACCTGCTCCTAAGACCAACAGGAGCAAAGTTAAGTTAAATAGCAAAACAACTACAAAAAAGTTCAATAACTATGGTAGCCAACAGGTGAGTTCTTTGAGTCTTCAACAGAAGAGATGCATTAGTCCCTGGAGGGAGAAGTCAAAGGCACCGAGTCCTGGAAGAGAGTCCTCAGATTACTCCACCAGAGACCAGTGGCCATTGGTTCAGAAGCAAAGAGCCCAGAGCTCTGAATTTGTCATATAGCCTGGGTCAGTCCTGTGTGCAAAGGATTCCAGGGGCCCTCGGAGACAGCCAGGCAGCCACGCCTGCACATGCAGAAGTTCCCAGGGTTCTATGTTGGATCACCAGCAACATCAGATATATTTCTCTGGGCAGGAATATGGGTCCAGGTTGGCCATATGTCTTGCACTACATGTGGTGCTTTTCATATACTTCCTCTTGGTTTCAACTCTAACAGCCAAGCACCAGTTACTCACACACATGATATAGTTACTCAGGAGGCTAAGATCTGGAGGATTGTGGTTCAAAACCACCCACAGCAGAAAGTCTATGAGATCTTATTTCCAACTGATCAGCAAAAAGCAGGGTTAGAGACATGTCTCAAGTGAGAGATCACCCACTATGAGTAAGCAAGAACATAGGCCTACAGTTTAAACTCATGTTCTGGCCAAATAAACAAACATAAAATCTAACTTTAGAGTCAAAAAAGTTTAAATCCTGGCTGTCTATATTCTACGTCTATTTGGGCATGTAGCAATTTTTCAGAGGTTCAACTTTATCTCAGAATTGTGATGCTGGAAAAAACATCAAGGACAATACTTGGACTCTTTAGTGCTTGAACACTTGAGCCACACTACCACTTCCAGCTTTTTCTGAGTAGTTTATTGGAGATAAGAGTCATCGACTTTCCTGCTCAGGCTGGTTTTGAACTGTGATCCTCAGATCTCAGCCTCCTGAGTAGTTAGGATTACAGGCGTGAGCCACCTCACTCTATGCATATACTTGGGCTCTTCATGACCCTGACTCCGGCCTCGTAGCCCTCCCCCTCACCATAGCCCACACCAGGCTCACTGGTTTTCTTTAGTTATTTCAGCATCTTGAGATAGTTCTGCTCATTAGACTTTTTTTCTTTTTTTTTGGGGGGGGTGTCAGTCGTGGGGCCTGGGTTCTGCTCCTGAGCTCTTCAGCTCAAAGCTACCACCCTACTCCTTGAGTCACAACACCACTTCCGGTTTTCTGGTGATTAATTGGAGATAACAGTCTCTAGGACCTTTTAGTGCCTGGGCTGGCTTTTAACTGCTATCCTTAGATCTCAGCCTCCTGTGTAGCTAGGATTACAGGTATGAGCCACTGCATCTGGCTCATCAGACTTTTCACATGCAATATTCCCGTCCAGTCTATAGGCCTGCTTTCCCCTCACCACCCCCTAGTAACCCCTCTAACTTTCACTTCTCCTTCTGGACTCAGCTAAAGCAGCACACTCTCTAGAACGCTTCTCTGACCTGAGAAGAGAGCTGAGTCCTTCTTGGTATGTGTTCCCACAATCTCCTCCTTCTCCTCCTCTCCTTCGGCAATGTTCACATGCATTACTAGAGCTATTTATATCTGTCTACACCTCTCTTCATTTCTCTACACTCGCCGTCATGACAGCAGCAGGAGGAAAATGAAGTGCCCGCTGAACTCTGATCCCAGCCTTCCCCATCATCATTAGCTCACTGGATATTAGTAAACCATTCAATCTCACCAGAACTATACGGAGTAGAGGAGTGGATACCGTTAGCATTCCTGACTTGACAAATGAGAAGGGCCCTGAGAAGGTCCCACTGCCCATAACTAGTGGAGCTGAACTTCAAACCCAAGTACCTGACTCATGCACACATGTCCCTGAGCTATTACTACGCGGCAGTGATGGGGGAGAGTGCAAGTAATATGTGATAAATGATGGATAAGAGGGCAATAAAGTCAATTTCCTTCTTCTCTTCCCTCTACTTTCAAACTCAGAGTCCTCTACCCTACTATCATAATTGAAGTAAGAATCAAGGCAGACCCCTAGTAAATCTCAGGGACACAGCATGTCAGAACGTCCTGTCCAATGTTAAAAGCGAATTCACGGCTGACTGTAGGAAAGAGGAAGGATTTGGAGCCAAGGGGATCAGGTCGACTCCTCTCATGAGCCAGTTTGAAAGAGCAACTGCAGGACTGAGCTGCATCTTTCCCCTGGGCTTAGGTTAGTTCACACACATTTGTTTCAACATCTTTACCAGCTGTCAAGGTATCAAAGAAAGAGCTTGAAAGGTGAATTTACAGAAAAGCCTGAGATTCAGGGCTCCTAGGAGAAGGCTATCAATACTCAACTTAGGCACCTTTCCCAAAGAAAGGAAAAGTCTGTCTGTCATAGTGAGCATTGTTTCTCATGGTTACCACCTGCAGCAAACCACAGAAGAAATGACACTTCCTCTTTCTATAAAAAATTCACTTGAAAGTTGAATGTTAAATTTTTTTGGGGGGGTGGGTCATGGGGCTTAAACTGGGCCTGGGTGCTGTCCCCAAGCTCTTCAGCTCAAGGCTACAGCCCAACCCTTGAGCCAAGCCCCACTTCCCATTTCTTAGAGGTTAACTAGAGATAAGAGACCCAGGTCCTTTTGTGCCCTGGCTGGCTTCGAACCTTGATCCTCAGATCTCAGCCTCCTGAGTAGCTAGGATTACAGGCATGAGCCACTGTGCCCAGCCTGAGAGCTTACTTCTTTTTTTTTTTTTTTTTTTGCCAGTCCTGGGCTTGAGCTCAGGGCCTGAGCACTGTCCTTGAGATTTCTCAAGGCTAGAGCTCTACCGCTTGAGCCTCAGCACCACTTCCAGCTTTTTTCTATGTATGTGGTACCAAGGAATCAAACCCGAGTCTTCGTGCATGCTAGGCAAGCACTCTACCACTAGGTCAAACTCCTGACCCCCAGAGAGCTTACTAGGAAGGAAATATGTCTGATCTCTTTAAAACTGTAGGCTTTCAGTGGCTAAGGCTGGGACTGTAAATTCTAGGTTATCTGCTGTGGTTTCTATTCTGTTTCTAATACAAAACACATTATGACAGAGAAGCTCACTAGATTCTCCACAAACTACATTTTGAGGAAGCCCTTCTATCCACAGTGTAAGAGCCCAGATAGTACCAATTGCTGTGTGGCGAGACAGTATCCCAGGAAATATAAACCTATTCAGAAATGGAATCTCTTCCTCGCCTTTCCCAGTTGCCCCTTGTGTGTGGAGCAACCATGTTGACAGCTATGGCATGGACCAAGCACTGTTCCATTCTGTTATTCATGAGGACAAAAGCTGCCACTCTATACTTAAGTACCGTCTTCTCCCCCACCTTCTCCTCCATTTCTTTCATCCTCCTAATACCCCAGATATACTCTTACTCACCCTGTAATCCTAGCTACTCAGGAGGCTGAGATCTTATCTCCAATTAACCACTAGAAAATGGGAGGTGGCTGTGGCTCAAGAAGTAAGGTGGTGGGGCCTGGAGTTTGGCCTAGTGGTTAAAGTGCTTGCCTAGCATGCATGAAGACCCAGGTTCGATTCCTCGGTACCACATACATAGAAAAAAGCCAGAAGTGGTGCTGAGGCTCAAGTGGTAGAGCTCTAGCCTGGAGAAAGTCCAAGGACAGTGCTCAGGCCCTGAGCTCAAGCCCAGAACTGGCAAAAAAAAAAAAAAGAAGTAAGGTGGTAGCCATGAGCTGAAGAGCTCAGGGACAACACCCAGGCCCAGAGTTAAGCCTCATGACCACCACCACCAACAACAACAAATAATAATAATAACATTGAGTCATATTGGATCCTCTATATTGAGTTGCTTAAGAGGTAAATAAAATAATACGTGCCAAAGTGTGCCTTTTAAAAACATAATAATCAAATGAAAAATTTCAAATCATTTGACAAGTTATATGTACCAAGTGCAGACAGTACAGACAAAAGGAAAATAAAACATCATCTCTAGTCATTTTCCCTGCCTATACCTCTTCCTGGGTATAATTACAGTTTACATTCTGGCAAACATCCTTCTAGTCATTTCATTCATATATCCTTATGTCTATGTATATTTTATATGTATAAATTTTAAAACAATAACAACATAGCATTATATAGTTGTTTTCATTTGTTTTGTTTCCTAGATTGGTATTTTACCAAAACTTTAAATCAGAGCTCATGTTCCTCAAATAGAGCTAGCTACTATAGACTAGTAATATTCACTCCAGAGAGCTAAATACTCAACAGAGAAGAGCATGTGGGAAGGATAGCTTTGAGAAATACTATTATAACCCAGTTCTAGAAATATAAAATCTTTCCTCCCTCACTGCTAGAGTTTCATATAACATTCGTGTGCTCCATGCTGTTTTATAGCCTGTGAAGTCAGGACTGACCAGGCAAGATGGTCAAATATGGAAGGGAAAAAAAAAAAAAAAGAGGAAGAGGGATGGAACCAAGATACTCCATTGAATCCAATGGCTCAGTTTCAGATAACAAAAAAATTCTGTTGTTTCAAATATTACATAAGACAGATGAATATTTTTTGTGTATCCTCATACATGCTCGGCAAGTGTTCTGTTTCTGAGTTATATCCAGGTCACCAGTATGAATAATATTTTAGGGTATATGTGACCCAAATAGCATATGGGCATGCTGATACTTTAAAAATGATTTGATGTCTATGTGAAATTCAAAGTTCATTGACCCTCATATATTTTCCTTACCTAGGGAAAGTTTGGGTGAGGAAGGAAAATACACCCTCTTAAAGCTGTGGAAGATGGGACAAAGACATCAGACATCACAAATAAGGTATCAAAAAAAAAAAAGGCAAAGAGAGGGCTAGCAAGTTCCACAGTAAAGTTTCAAGACAGTTTTACTGGCAGAGGCTGGGGGAAGGGAAACATGGTTCTTTAGACTCTGGGCCAGATTACAGAGGCCAAGGTCAAGTTGGCAAGCAGGCTTTACAGACCAGCAGACCAGGTTATCCTTCAAATAATCCCAGGACAGCAAGGATCTTCCTCAAGCGACCTCCCTATCCTGTGTCTGTGGGGGATGTGCACTCATGCCCACTGACTGCCCCACCATCCTTAGGCACATGCCCACAATGCACTCATCTCTGTTTAGCCCACTGCTCTGTTCAATGAGTTTGCATTGACTTGAAAGCTTTTGATCCATCTTTTACTCTAACAAGGTTCTGTCCCAGGAAGCTCATTATTGCTTAATTACTAGGCGGCAATTACTAACCATTACTATAATCAACTGCTGCAAGCTGGCTTGCTTTACAGCAGCTGCTAATCTCATGTTATTTCAAGTTAATTATTCTGCGTGGCCATGGATGTCAAATACCCACCTGTGCTGGAGTTGCTCTTCATTCAGCAGGCTATAAACTCCAGGACTTTGTTATATAGTCATTTGTGGATGACAAAAATGATTTCACACATGATTTCATCTTGACCTCCCAGCATCTTCAAGATGGAGTTCCTATCATTCATTACCCAGATGAGGAAACTGAGCCAATGAAGTGACACAGCCTAAGTCACACACTGGTGAGTCGCAAGCGACACTCTCGGCCACGTAGAAGCTCCCCTTGCCAGAACACACTCCTATTTTCTCAGATTTCTGGGTATCTGGATCATAATTTAAACACACAGTGTGCCAGGAATGGAGTTAAATGTTTTCCATATGTAGTCTTCATAGTTTTATTAGTCCATTAGATCAGGACTATCCATTTTACAGACAAGGATGTGGAGGATCTGAGGTTCAAAATATAAATCATTATTTTTTCACTCTCTTTTTGGTGGGGAAATGGACACTACAATTAGTTTGGCTTTTGCTACAACTAATAACTAAAGCTATTTTTTGGAGATGGGGTCTAGCAAACTTTTCTGTCTGAGCTGACCATGAACCATCATCCTCTGGATCTCAACCTTCTGAGTAGCTGGAATTATAGACATGAGTTATCTACACCTGACTGATAAAACCTAGCTCTTTCCGGGAAGAAATTCTATTGGAACTTTATACACTATATTCTAGCTAGATTCAAGGTTTGAATTATTATTATTATTATTTTTTGCTAGTCCTGGGCCTTGAACTCAAAGCCTAAGCACTATGCTTGGGCTTTCCCCAAGGCTAGAGCTCCACCACTTGAGCCACGGCACCATTTCTGGCTTTTTTCTATGTATGTAGTATTCAGGAATTGAACCCGGACCTTCATGTATGCTAGGCAAGCACTCTACCACTAGGCCAAACACCCCCGCCCAAGGTCTGAATTTTTTTTTGAGCAAGAAAAAAAAAAAAAAAAGAGAAAGCATACCTATGTGTGTGTGCACATTTGTATGTATATGTAAAAAAAAAAATCTTAAATGGGGAAGCTAAGACTCAAATTCACACCTATCTTATAAAACAAAAAGATGGGCCCGGGAGTTTGGCCTAGCGGTTAAAGTGCTTGACTAGCATGCACAAAGACCAGGGTTCGATTCCTCGGTATCCCACATACACAACCAAGCCGGAAGTGGCAGAGACGAGACACAACCAAACCGGAAAAGTGGCAGAGACAAGACTGCGACGGCGACAGAGAGCGAAAGAAGCGAGCTGAGCTGAAGTGAACAAAAAAGCCCAACCGAGTGGTGGCCGGAGCGAGCGGGGCCGGAGCGAGCGGGGCCGGAGCGAGCAGGACGGGAGCGTGCGGGAGCGAGCCGAGCCAGAGCCAGCGAGGCCGGAGCGAGCGGGGCCAGAGCGAGAAGGGGCCGGAGCGAGCAGAGCCAGGAGCAAGCGAGAGCTGGCCGGGCTGGAGCGAGCGGGGCCAGAGCAAGCCAGGAGCAGGGCCGGGCTGGAGCGAGCGGGGCCAAGAGCAAGCTGGAGCGAGCCGGGCGGAAGCAAGCGGGGCCAGAACGAGCGGGGCCGGAGCGAGCGGGGCCGGAGCGAGCGGGGCCGGAGCTAGAAAGAGGGCCTAGCCGGGCCGGAGCGAGCGGGGCCGGAGCGAGCAAGGCCGGAGCGAGCGGGGCCAGAAAGAGAAAAGGGGCCAAAAATTAAAAAAATAAATAAATAAATAAAATAAAACAAAAAGATGAACAAATTGGACTATTTAAAAATTCAACATGTTTTCGCCTAGTGGTAGAGTGCTTGCCTACCATGCACGAAGACCCAGGTTCGATTCCTCGGTACCACATACATAGAAAAAAGCCAGAAGTGGTGCTGAGGCTCAAGTGGTAGAGCTCTAGCCTTGAGAAAGTCCAAGGACAGTGCTCAGGTCCTGAGCTCAAGCCCAGGACTGGCAAAAAGAAAAAATTCTACATGCTGAAATAAAAATTAGTAACTGCCCAAATATCTACAATACAAATATTAAAGTCTAATGAAGAACTCCTACAGGCCAGGTGTGATGGCACATACCCCTGAAGAGACTGAGACAAGAGAAGATTACAAGTTCAAGTCAAGTCTAGGCTATGCAGGCAAGACTTCTCTCCAAAAATAATAACAAAAAAAGGAATTCCTATGGATGAATTAGAAATCCAGTGGCCCCAATTTTGAAAATGGACAAAGGACATAAGCAAATAGTTCACAAGGAAGAAAACAGAAATAATATTTATATGGCTTTAGAAATGACCAGAAATGATCATCAGGGTAAAAATCAAACTAAAATAGTTTAGAAATTATAATTTAAATTCATTACAAACCCTCTGTACTCCTAGGAAATCTCAATCATAAATTTACACTACAGTGACACATGTAGTAGGACATTCATAATAACAATGTGATATTTATGAGAGTAATTATAGAACAACCTCAATGTCCACCAAAAGACAAAGGATTATCTAGGTTACAGCGACTGAACAAAAACACACTGTCCAGCCTGCTGCAGACATCTGCAAGATGTGGGAGGTGAAAGAAGAAGGTAGAAAATGGTGGATAGCATTTTAAAGAGGGTGGGCGGACAGATGGGTCTGCATGTGTATATGCACAAATTGTTTTGAGAGTGACGCAGAAGAGTTAGCAGTAGCAGCGGGCCTGCAGGGGCTGTGAGGTTTACCTCTTTCCAGGGAAAGAACATGGAGTCCATATCTGCTTTCCCTTTCAAGCCATAGTAATGCTTGAAATGCACAGTTTTCCAACCACAATGAGAGCCTCTTGAAAAAGAAATTTGTTTGGTGTGCTGTTGATTTCTTTCCCTCAGTGTGGCCTGCTGTGTGCCTTCATGAAACCAGGATCCAAGGAAGAAAGAGCTCACTCAAATTCTGGGGCTGCTTTTGCAGGTTTACTGGGCACACTGTTGCTTTCTCTATTAAGCCATGCCACAGCACAGCAGGCCTCTCGAGGGCGATTTCCTTCACCATCCTTCATTACCACCTAGCCATTGTATGAAAGCCAAAACCAGTGGATCAAACAATAGTTTGTTTGTGGCACTTAAAAAAAAAAACACCTCACACATTTGAACAGCATAGAAATTAATCTCATTGCACTGACACCAAAGCTTCCTGAGGAACCAGTCTTTTCCTCCCTGCTTTACAGAGATGAAATTTGAAACCAAGAAGTTATAGGCAAATAAACAAGTGTGTGTCAGCCACAATACACAAAGGTCCCCTGACTCTAAATCTAAGCTGCTGCCAGGATAAATAAGATCTGTGACATAAATCCCTACTGGAAAGCCACAGGGACAACCACCAAGGGTGGTAGATAGATAGATAGATAGATAGATAGATAGATAGATAGATAGATAGATAGATAGATAAAATATGCTCCAAGGCAGCCTTTCCAATGGTTGATTGGTTTCAGCACTAATAGGAATTGACCTCAGGGCCTTGAGCTTGCTAGGCAGGTGTTCTACCACTTGAACCTCATCTCCAGTCCCTTCAGGCATTGCTTATTTTTTTCTACACAGGGTCTCATTTTATGGCCATGCTGGCCCTGAGTTACGACACTCCTAACCATGTCACCCTGATTCACTGGGGATGACTGAACATGTGCCACTGTGCCTAGCTGTTGTGCTTCTCCCACAGCTGGGATGACCAGCAAGGGTTGTCCCCAGCCATTGCATGACATAGTATTACCCACCAACTCCATTTTGGCCAGGCTGGCCTGGAACTATGATCTCTGATCTCCGCTTCCCTAATAACTAGGATTATGGGCTTAAGCCACCAGAAGGGTTTTGTTTTTTGTTTTTATTAAAAAATTTATTAACGTTGATTTTTACATCATATTTTAAATGACAAGTTTAACAAACAAGTGTTCAAGGAGGGAATCTCTATTTATAATCACTGGGACTTAGTATTTAGAACTTAATCAAAATTAGGCTAAGGGTTTGTATGTCATAGAAACATTAATTTATGAAGTAAAATATTATATCTATAGAGTCATGGGTTTTTATGTCTATATAGGTATGTTTATATTTCCATTATCATGTCCATAGCTTTGGGTATGCAGTTATTGAGTCCTTGCTCTTATACTGTTTGGATTTAATAGCCACAAATTAAGGATACCATGCGCCTTTTGTTCCTTAGGTCTTTTTTGTTGTTGTTGTTGTTGTTCCTTAGGTCTTGAGTTGTCTCACTCAACATGATTCACTCTAGAGGGTTGTTTTTTTTTTTTTTTTTTTGCTTATTTTTAATAAATACCAAGGGGCTAGGAGTTTGGCCTAGTGGTAGTTTGCCTAGCATGCACAAAGATCCAAGTTTGATTCCTCAGTATCACATACATACAAGCTGGAAGTAGTGCTTTGGCTCAAGTGGTAGAATGCCCAAGGACAGTGCTCAGGCCCTGAGTTCAAACCCCAGGAAAAAAAAAAAAAAAGAAAAGAAATGCCAAGAATTAAGAATCTAAAAGCAATACCTCCTAGCAATAGAAAATAGATTGGAGATTCCAAACACATAAGGAAGAAGAACGTTAGAACAAAACAGCCTTCCACATTAGTGAAATTCTCTCTCCCCCACCCTGCACCCCCACCCTGCACAGATCAGGTTTCCCACCCTAGGGTGGGAAGAAAAGGGAGGGGCACCCGCTCTGTTAACTCCCCAGGCAGAGCTAATTACTTTTGTGCTACAGCACTTGCGAGCAGGGGCTTGTCAGAGGCTAGCATGCACCTGGGAATACTGGTATTTTGTTTCCTGGGGAAAGGGGAAAAAAAGATGCCCTCCCTCCATTAACCTCTCTCTAGGATGGGGAGTTTCTATCTGCAAAGCCAGTTTGTTTCCCTCTATGGCACAAACAGGCAAGCTCCCTCTGTCATTCTCCTTCAACAATGACTAATAAATATCATGGCAAAGAGCTCTGAAGTTTTGCTCCACTACCCTGCAGTGTGTGTTCTCTAGATCAGGGCCGTGGCTAATCTTCCACTGCAGAGGCCTTCCTGTGTCTGTTTGGCTGGACGGGAAGGGCCTCCTTATCGGCCTCTCCAGGCCCCTCCCCAGGAGCTGAGCACAATGCAAACCAGGCCAAGTGGCCAGAGGTCAGGGCCAAGGCCTAGAACCAAGCTGAGTGTTTCCCTTGAGAGTTCTATGACTAGAGCCAATGACTAGAAGCCTCACAATGACAACATGTCCTTCCTTGATGGTGGCTGGTTCAAAGATTCCCTGCCTGCAGGAGGAAGGACAAATGGTAAAAGGAAAGTAGGAATCTTTGTGCTCTGGGACCCAAATAAAATACAGGATGAGGAGAAAATAAATCCTACAGTTATCTTCCTCAGAGGACTCTTTGTACCCCAGAGCACAGATGTGTTACACGCATTTCATATTGAAACAGTCCTGATGAACAGAATTTCTGAGACACTCAAAGTTTTGACATCTACAGAGCACTTCCAGGTTGCTAAGTGCTTCCCATGTCTTCTCTATAGCCTGATAAATTTTTATGGAGAAATTTAGGATACAAGTTGTCTCACAGCAGAGAGCGGGGTTGGAGCAGAAGAGAGAGAGAGAGAGAGAGAGAGAGAGAGAGAGAGAGAGAGAGAGAGAGAGAGAGAGAGAGAGAGAGAGAGAGAGAGATCCTAAGCCATCTTTCAGCAAGGCCTACAGATTTTGTGAGAACTACAATGTAAATGTTACTCTGTTGCATTTTTGTCCTTCAGAGAGCATCATGGTACAGGCCCCAGTCAGTTCTCACCAGACTTCGAACCAGGTTTCTTGTGGTCAATCCCTCAAGTGTTTCCCCAAAAGTGCCTACGAATACTCAGCCAGGATCACCAAGTTTAAATTCCTTAGGTGGATATAACAGGGCTCTTTAGAATCAGAACAAAATTCACCTCTCAACCTTCTCCCAACACACACATAAACCACACATACATTAAACTCCATCATGTAGGTGTTTTTTTTCTCCCCTCTCTTCTCCAAATACTGCATGTCCTTTTAGGTTTTTATCATCACATATGTTCTTCCTACTCCCTACTATGTCCTTTCTACTGATGAATTTCTTCTTATCTTTCAAGAAGCAGATCAGATGCCTCCTCATCTATTATTTGTTTCTAAATCTCACACACAGAGAATGAATGTCATCTTTCTCTATCCTCCCCAAAGCCCTATGTAAGTAGTTAAAAAAAAAAAAACAAACAAACCAGTATGAGTGTTACATTATAATTACCCAACTTTTTTAAACTCTTGAATTCCTCCGACTAGAACTTTATTGAAAAAAAAATGAGTGGGACTGGGAGACATTTTTAAGCTAAAATAAGCAAAGAGATGTAGATTTCAGAAAGCCTAGGAAGAATTCAAGTAAAGAGGGCTGGGAATGTGGCTTAGTGGTAGAGTGCTTGCCTAGCATGCATGAAGCCTTGGGTTCTATTCCTCTGTACCACATACACAGAAAAAGCCAGAAGTGGCAGTGTGGCTCAAGTGGCAGAGTGCTAACCTTGAGGAAAAGTGCTCAATGACAGTGCCCAGGCCCCAGGACTGGCCAAAAAAAAAAAAAAATTAATCCTGGGGATTTTTGCCAGGCAAGGTAGCTCACACATGTATTCCTAGCTACTCAGGGGGCTGAGATCAGAGGATCAAGGTTCAAAGCCAGCCTGAGGCACTACAAAGCCGTGACTCTCATCTCCAATTAATCACTTAGAAAATGGAAGGTGGGGCTGTGACTCAAGGGTAGAGCGGAAACCTTGTGCTGAAAACCTAAGGGACAATGCCCAGGCCAGGGATAGTGCGGTAACCTTGAGATGAAGAGCTCAGGGACAGAGCCCAGGCCCACAGTTCAAGCCTCATGACCCACAAAAAAAAAAAAAAAAATCCTGGTTTTTGTTTTTTTTTTTTAATCCCAAGAACAGTATGTCCAATAAACAGTAGTAATATCCAAATCTATTTTAAGATAAATACATAAATAGCCACCAGTGTTTAACCTGTCAAGGAAGCAATGAGATCCAAACCTTAGTAAGAGAGGCACAAAGAATATAGCCTCCTTTAATAGCTAATTTTCAACACTCATCGAAAGAATTAACAAGGTTCATACTCTGACTCAACGATTCTGCTTCTAGGGATTTTCTCAAGAAACAATTCCCAATATTTTATTTGAGAGAAAGTTGATTTCAGTATCACACTAGTCCCAGAAGGTACAGAAGCAGAGCAAGTCACACTCCCACAGAGTCTCATGATGTAACATTCTGAAATGTGCACTTGGGAAGGCACACATCTTAAAAATCCTTACCTTACCGGGCACCAGTGGCTCACACCTGTAATTCTAGCTACTCAGCAGGCTGAGACCTAACCATCACGGTTCAAAGCCAGCCCAAGCATAAAAAGTCTGAGAGACTCTTACCTCTAATTAACTACCAGAAAACTGGAAGTGGCTCTGTGGTTCAAATGGTAGACAGGTAGTAGCCTTGAGCTGAAGAGCTCAGGAATAGCATCCAGGCCCAGTAAACAACTTATTCAAAAAAAAACCCATGATTTATCAGGAAACAATTCAAAGGGTCTGGACAATGGTGATAGAATCATCGGGCCAGGCGAACACTGAGGATGGTAAGGACTGCCCGCACCCAATAGGCTGTTTTGGAAATTCTGTTTTGATCTCATCAATTGCCCTCAACAGAGTTTGTACTTTCAATGTAACCGAGTCCAGTGCTGGAAATTCACTTTAAGAGTAGAACTGAAAGAAAACAAAACACCTCAAGTGCTAACTGAGCGAAATGCTTATTACCTCTTATCTAAAACAGCAGACAATGGTTTCCCTCATTTGTCATAATCAGTAGAAACCTTGGGCTCTCCTAGCAGAGATCTGCAACAGAGCAAAACCTTGATACATAAGGCCATATAGTATGAAGCTAATTGAAAGGACCTCCAGGATATTGAAACAAAAGCCATATAACGAATGATTGTTGTCCTTAATGTACTATGTTATCTCTCATCTCCTTTGCTGTCCCTTGGGTATCTCATATCTCATATTGTTACAGTATCTCACTTTGTTATCTGATATATTGAATTTATTTGTATTTGGTTATTTGAAATTTGATAGGGAAGGGGGGAAAACTAAGATAGGGGGTGGGGGGGTGGGGGGGAGGGTAATCAGTGCCAAGACATGTGAAAGGGTATCAATGTATGTGAATTAATGCACCTTCTATCTGGCAAATATCATGTAACCCTTTTATTAATTACAATAAAAAATATAAAAAAAAATAAAACAGCAGAGACACTAGAATAATCCAATGTCCAAAAAAGAGTAACTTTTAGTACAGAACAGCCACACAACAGAATGTTGAGCAGCCATTAAAAATGCCAAGTATGAAAGCTATGTAGAAATATGGAATAAATAAATTGGAACATGAAATGAATATACAAAGCTGCATTTGTTAGGGTTGCTGCAGTAAACAAAAAAAATCAACATGTATAGAAGGAAGAATTTCAAAAGAAAAATCGTGTTAGAAACATCATTGAGGTTTTCCAAGGAGCATCTACGTTTTTAAGTTTTGTTTTTTTTTTAATTTGTTTAACATTTTATACATACCATACTTTTTTTTTAAGCTTAATAGAGAGATGCCATGTCTGTCTGTATTTGGATGCTTGTTGCCATCTCATTTGCCTACAGACTGAGTAGTTTTGCCTTGTTTTAAAATCATCCCTGTTGCCAATTTTTCTTTTTTGTCAGTCCTGGGACTTGAACACTGGGCCTGGGTGTTGTCCCTGAGCTCCTCAACTCAAGGTTATCACAGCCCCACTTCCTGTTTTCTAGAGGTTAAATGGAGATAAGAGTCTCATGGTCTTTACTGCCCAGGCTGGTCAAACTACAATTTACAAATTTTAATTAAACAAAAAGGACTAGAAAAACTAAAAGCTAGTGATAGGGAGCATATAGATAGAGATATATGTTATATATCTCTCTACATATATATATATATATATATATGGTGTCAAAAGATTTTTATTTTGCCAATATTTAAAGGACAAAATTAGACAAAGTTTGGTGAGTTTGGAGAAACTGGGTTTTTCTTAGTTAAGAAATACTTGGCATGAAGCCAGGCATGGTGGCTCACGCCTATAATCCTAGCTACTTTAGGAGGTTGAGATCTGAGGACCAAGGTTCAAAGCCAGCCTGGGCACAAAAGGACCTGAGATTCTTATCTCCAATTAACCTCTGAAAAGGGTAAATGGAGCTTGGCTCAAGGGTGGGGTGGTAGTCTTGAGCTGAAGAGCTCAGGGACAACCTCCAGGCTGTCCCTAACCAAGCCCCATGACCCACAAAAAAAGAAAAAAGAAAAAGAATACTTGGCATGAAAAAGAGAGAGTGGGGGAGGAAGGAAAGAAGAATGGACTGGTATGCTTATTTGCTACTAGGAATTATGCACTGATGAGAACTAATTTAATAATAGCAAAAGGCAGGGACATAACTACAAATTCTGAAGACCCATAATACATAATCGTAGTAGAATTAACAATATGCCCAGCATTAAAATATGAAGTAAAACTGGTAGACAGGAGAGCCAAGAGGACGATCCAGATCTATGTCAACTCCTAAGCATTTCCTCTTTCCATCAGATCACTGACTACAATATATTCAAATAGCACTGGCAAAAGATCCCAATTCTGGGTTCTGTCGACAATCAGAACAGAACTAGAAGGGATCTTTGGAGAACCTGAGAAAGATAATGCAAATATACATCCCCTTCATGCTCTGTGTGAGCAAGCTGTGTTCCTTATACAGGCTTCCATTATTGCACTGACTCTCAAATGCCACTTCTATTTGTACATCTTACTACAAGTCCTATGAGTTATAGAACATTCTGTTGTTGTCCTTTATGTTCAGAGAGGGTTTGATGAGAAGATTGACATATAAAGGGAAAAAATAATAGTGTCATATAAACAACCAAAAAAAATCTGTAGGGAATAAAATTTCCAGTACTTGAAAAAGTAGTGAAAAGATTTTTAAAATAGGATTTATGTATTATTTGTATTCAGTAAAATTAAAGATAAAAGTTAAAGTGCACAATTGCTTTATATCTTTCTTGTTTACATAGCTATCTTAAGTAGCCACTGTCTGAGATATGTAGGAAATGATCTTTTGTCACCTCTTTCTTATGTTCATCCTCTAGAAAAGCCAGAAATGGTGTTGTGGCTCAAGTGGTTAGAATGCTAGCCTTGAGGAAAGCCCAAAAACAGTGCTCAGACCCTGAGTTCAAGCCCCAAGACTACCCCCCCCCCAAAAAGGCACACACATTAGCTCTTGATCATATATGGTCTTATAACTTTTCTCTGATTCAAATTTGGCGGGGGGGAGTAGTTCTCAGTAGAAAATCCTATAGAACCATTGGCCATTGTTACTTTCAGAGGTAGCCTACTAGTGGAAAGATCCAGATGGATATTCTTTGTTTCTATTGTCTGGATAATGTATAGAGGGATTACAGTTACATACATCAGGTAGTAGGTGCATTACTCTAGATGGATTTTTTGTTTAGATCAAAACTGGCTGTGTTCCACCTTTATACAAACTGAATGACCTTGGGCAAGTCACTCTCTGGGCCTTGCTTCCCAGTCCTGGGGCTTGAACTCAGGGCCTGAGCATTGTCCTTAAGCTTTTTCAAGGCTAGAGTTCTACTACTTGATCCACAGCACTACTTCTGGCTTTTTCTTTGTATATAGTAACCAGGAACCGAACCTAGGGCTTCATGCATGCTGGGCAAGCACTCTACCACTAAGCCAAACTCCCGGCCCCACAAATGAGATATTTTTTATAAAGCACCTGCCATTGCTGTCTTAAATAATGACTTGTGAAACATCAGCTTTTTCTTTCTCCATTAAGATGTTCCAGAAGACCAGAAATGGCACTGTGGCTCAAGGGTTAAGGTAGTAGCCTTGAGCTGAAGAGCTCAGGAACAACTCCCAGACCCAGAGTTCAAGCCCCATGACTGAGAAAAACAAAAAAGATGTCCCAGAAGACATATATCATATTTTACATATTTCATGTGATTGTCCACAGTCTCTGACACATCTCAACACACTGTACACCTAGTTAATCACACAATTGTGTTGCTTGAGCTCAAGTGAAAATAACAGATGTAGGGCTGAGAGCATGGCCTAACGGTAGCATGCTTGCCTAGCATGCATGAAGCTCAGGGTTTGATTCTCCGGAGCCATATACTCAGAAAATGCCAGAAGTGGTGCTGTAGCTCAAGTGGCAGAGTGCTAGCCTTGAGCAAAAAGTGTCCAAGGACAGTGCCCAGACAGAGTACAAGCCCCAGGACTGGCAAGAAAGAAAGAAGGAAAGAGGGGGGGGGGGAGGGAGAGAGAGAGAGAGAGAGAAAGAGAGGGAGAAAGAGAGGGAGAGAGAGGGAGAAAGAGAGGGAGAGAGAGAGAGAAAGCAAGCAAGCAAGCAAGCATGCAAGCAAGCTGTAGGTATGCCTTCCACTAGTCAAGGGTTTCCAAAATGCTGGCTCCAGATAACTGACTTAAAGAATATTTGTTTCACTAATGTCCACTGAGAAAAGGCGTTCAATTTTTACTTGGATTTTTTCCTATACATACTTTTGTACTGCTTAAATTCTTGGTATAAGTGTGTTTTATTTCCTATTTTAAAACATTTTAACTAGAATCTGGAGTGGTATCTATGCTATTGTAATTTCTTTTATCAGGAATGCAGATGAAATGAAGGAAGGGATAACATTGTCCAAAAAGGAAATCTACTCATTACTTATGTAATGGTAATCCCTCTATACAACATGGGAATAATCCCGATAGAATTATGTTTTAAATATTAAGCAAAAACATCCCTTTGTTGCAATTGGGGAAATATGAACATGTTCTTATAAAAAGGATCATTTTAGGGTTTTGTTTTGTTTTGTTTTTTGCCAGTCCTGGGCCTTGAACTCAGGGCTTCAGCCTTTTTCAAGGTTAGAGCTCTACCACTTGAGCCACAGCACCATTTCTGGCTTTTTCTGTGTATGTGGAACTGAGGAATCAAACCTGGGTCTTTGTGCATGCTAGGCAAGCACTCTACCACTAGGCCAAACTCTTGGCCCCTCATTTTAGTTTTTAATATTAAATACAGCAATTGTACTGTCTCAAACATCTTTATTATTTATTTATTTTGCTATCCTGGGGCTTGCACTTAGGACCTGGGCACTGTCCTTGGACACTTTTTTGCTCAAAGCTAGCATCCTGCCACTTGAGCCACAGCACCAATTATGGCTTTTCCTGTGTATGTGGTACTGAGTAATCAAACCCAGGGCTTCATGCCTATGAGGTGAGCTCACTACCACTCCCAGCCCCTGTCCCTGAGCTTCTTTTTGCTCAAGGCTCCCACTCTACCACTAGACCCACAGAACCACGTCCAGATTTTTCTGTGTATGTGGACTGAGGAATCCAAACCAGGGCTTTATGAATGCTAGGTAAGCACCCTACCCCTAAGCCATACTACCTGCAACTTGAAGGAAACTTGTGTCACTATCTCCATGAACCCCACTACATCATTCATAGGATAGATTTCATAGGTATAGCTTCCTTATGGCAGCAACTCAGAGAAAGACAGACTAGAAATGTCAGTTAATAAAAGAAGGTTATCCAAGCAGAAGGCTTGAGAACTGTACATGACTCCTCACCGCCCCATTTCTCAATGCCTATTGCACATTTACAGAACCAGTCTCCTTCTCTCCACTCTTGTCACATTTCTGGGACAGACTACATCCTATCTGCACTATTGGTACAAGTGTCAGTTAATCACTCAGTTCTCTGTGGCTGCTCAGGTAAGATTCATTTTCCACTGTCTGGCAAGTAGGTAGTTCATTCTTCTGCCAAAAATCCTACAATGGCTACCCATGATTTCCAAAGTCAAGTCCAGAAATCTTCATCCAACACATCTCACCTTCTCTTCTCTGGCCTTGTTTCTGAATAACTCAAATTTCATCCCTGGTACCACCAAATTCCTCAAAATACTTGTCACCCTTGCACTGTAGTTGTTTCAGCCCTGCACCTCACCTTACCAGACCGCAGTCCTCCTTTCCTGAATTTACCATCTGAGAAGCGGTAGGACATGTCTTAAGAATACATGCTCTTTTGTTTGTTTGTTTCTTCTTCAGAGAAGACTCTTTAAGACTTTGGCCCATTTTTTAGTGGGATGGTTGTTACTTTGGAGATTAGTTTTGGAGTGATTCAATTTTTTGAGCTGTTGATATATTTTAGATATGAGGCCTTTGTCTGCTGTATGGTTGGTGAAGATCTTCTCCCACTCTGTAGGCTTCCTAATTAATTCAGACACATAAAGAAATGTTCAACATCTCTGGTCATAAAAGAAATGCAAATCAAAACAATGCTAAGATTCCATCTCACTCCAGTCAGAATGGCCAGGATCAGGAAAACTAATAACAACAGATGCTGGAGGGGATGTGGCCAGGAGGGATCACTACTACACTGTTAGTGGGAGTGCAAATTCATTCAACCACTATGGAAAGCAGTATGGCAGTGCCTCAAAAGGCTAAACATAGAACGCCCCTATGACCCAGCAATTCCACTACTTGGCATTTACCCAACCATCCAGAAACTAGGGCATACTAAATCCACTAGCACAACAATGTTCACTGCAGCATTATTCACCATAGCAAAGATATGGAACCAACCTAGATGTCCCTCAGTTGATGAGTGGATCAACAAGATGTGGTATTTGTACACAATGGAATTCTATGCTGCTGTCAGAAAAAACGACATCGCCCCATTTGTTAGGAAATGGAAAGACTTAGAAAAAATCATATTAAGTGAAGTAAGCCAGACTCAAAGGAACTTAGGCTCAATGGTTTCCCTCGTTTGTCATAATCAGTAGAAACCTTGGGCTCTGCTAGCAGAGATTTGCAATAGAGCAAAACCTTGATACATAAGGCCATATAGTATGAAGCTAATTGAAAGGACCTCCAGGATATTGAAACAAAAGCCATATAATGAATGATTGTTGTCCTTAATGTACTATGTTATCTCTTATCTCTTTTGCTGTCCCTCGGTTATCTCATATTGTTACAATATCTCACTTTGTTATCTGATCTATTGGATATATTTATATTTGGTTATTTGAAATTGGATAAGGAAGAGGGGAAAATCAAGATGGGGGGTGGGGAGGGAGGGTAATGGGGACCAAGACGTGTGAAAGGGTATCAATGTATGTGAATTAATCCACCTGCTATCTGGCAAATATCATATAACCCTTTTATTAATTACAATAAAAAATATTAAAAAAAAAAAAAAGAATACATGCTCTTGGGGCCGGGAGTTTGACCTAGTGGCAGAGTGCTTGCCTAGAATGCATGAAGACCCAGGTTCAATTCCTTGGTATCACATACATAAAAAAAAGCCGGAAGTGGTGCTAAGGCTCAAGTGGTGGAGCTCTAGCCTTGAGAAACTCCAAGGACAGTACTCAGGCCCTGAGCTCAAGCCAAGGACTGGAAAAAAAAAAAAAAAAAAGAATACATGCTCTTAAGAATACATGATACTTAAGCCAGGCATGGTGGCTCACGCCTATAATCCTAGCTATTCAGGAGTCTGAGATCTGAGGATTGCAGTTCAAAGCCAGCTGGGCACTAAAAAACATCGGACTCTTCAATTAACCACTAGAAAATGGGAAGTGGTGCTGTGGCTCAACCAGTAGGATGGTAGCCTTGAATTGAAGAACTCATGGACAGTACCCAGGCTCAGAGTTCAAGCCCCATGACTCCCCCCCCACTCAAAAAAAAGAATACGGGACCGGGAGTTTGGCCTAGTGGTTAAAGTGCTTGCCTAGCATGCATGAAGACCCGGGTTCGATTCCTCGGTACCACATACATAGAAAAAAGCTGGAAGTGGTGCTGAGGCTCAAGTGGTAGAGCTCTAGCCTTGAGAAAGTCCAAGGACAGTGCTCAGGCCCTGAGCTCAAGCCCAGGACTGGCAAAAAAAAAAAAAAAAAAAAAAAGAATACATGATACTAGATACACAGGGAAGGCAGTGCAGTTCAAAGAAGGAAGTAGACAGGAAAGTTATGGAGGAAATGGCACTGAAATCAGATTCACAAAGGATGGGTTCAAGCAGAAGAACTATGTCCCAAGTTATGTCACTGTTCCTTTGATGTAAAGAAAAATGAGTTTAGAAAATGCTATCTAATGTATTTCCCTCTAGAATGTTCACAATTCACCCTAACTTGGTTCTGGGAAGTTAAGGATTAAATAAATTATGAGACCTCTATTGATCTGTGTTTAATCTAGCACAACACATTTGCTTGACCACGAATACTCTCATTTTTTCCTACTGAAGGATATTTGTAGAATTAAGGGGAACAAGCTATACTTAAGAATAGGCTGTGGGCTGGGAGTTTGGCCTAGTGGTAGAGTACTTGCCAAGCATGCACGAAGACCCAGGTTCAATTCCTCGGTATTCCACATACATAGCAAAAAGCCGGAAGTGGTGCTGAGGCTCAAGTGGTAGAGTGCTAGCCTTGAGAAAGTCCAAGGACAGTGCTCAGGCCCTGAGTCCAAGCCCAGGACTGGCAAAAAAAAAAAAAAAAAAAAGAATAGGCTGATGGCAAGGCCAGGAGTTTGACCTAGTGGTAGAGTGCTTGCCTAGCATGCAGGATGAAGACAAGGGTTTGATTCCTTGGTACCACATATACATAGAAAAAGCCGGAAGTGGTGCTGAGGCTCAAGTGGTAGAGTGCTAGCCTTGAGAAAGTCCAAGGACAGTGCTCAGGCCCTGAATTCAAGGCCCAGGACTGGCAAAAAAAAAAGGAGAAGAAGAAGAAGAAGAAGAGGAAGAAGAAGAAGAAGAAGAAGAAGAAGAAGAAGAAGAAGAAGAAGAAGAAGAAGAAGAATAGGTTGATGACTGACAAAGAGGCCTCATATCTAAAATATATCTACAGCTAAAAAAATTGAATCTCTCAAAAACAAATCTTCAAAGAAACAACCATCCCATTAAAAGATGGGACAAAGACTTAAAGAGAGTCTTCTCTGAAGAAGAAATTAGAATAGCCTATAGACACATGAAGACATGCTCGATATCTCTGACCATAAAAGAAATGCAAATCAAAACAACTTTAAGACTCCACCTCACTCCAGTTAGAATGGCCATGATCAAGAAATCTAATAACAACAGATGCTGGTGGGGATGTGGCCAGGAGGGATCGTTACTACACTGTTGGTGGGAGTGTAAACTCATTTAACCACTATGGAAAGCAGTATGGCGATTCCTCAAAAGACTAAACAAAGAGCTTCCCTATGATCCAGCAATTCCACTACTTGGCATTTACCCAACGGTCCAAAAACAAGGACATACTAAAGCCACTAGCACAATGATGTTCATTGCAGCACTATTTACCCTAGCTAAGATATGGTACCAACCCAGATGTCCCTCAGTAGACGAATGGATCGACAAGATGTGGTATTTATGCACAATGGAATTCTATGCTGCCATCAGACAGCATGACATCGCCCCATTTGTAAGGAAATGGAAAGACTTAGAAAAAATAATATTAAGTGAATAAGCCAGACCCAAAGGAACATAGGCTCATTTGTAACAATTAGTGCACACCTAGGCCTCTCCTAGCAGAGTATTACAATAGCACAAAACCTAGATACATAAGGTCATAAAGGATGAGACTAAATGAAAGGATCTCCAGGATATAGAAACAAGAGCTTGCATGATTGTTGTTCTTAATGTACTATATCATTTCTCTTCTTTTGTTGCCCTTTGGTTAATCTCATATTGTTACAGTATCTGACTTTGTTACCTGGTATATTGTATGTACATTTATTTGTTTATTTGAAACAGGAAAGGGAAGGTGGAAAACAAGATGATTGGGAGGGGATGAGGGGAAGGAAACGGTCACAAAAACATGAGAAGGGGTATCAATGTGTGAGATTTAATGCACCTATTGTCTGCCGAATATAACTGTAACTCCTCTATACATTACAATAAAAAAGAATAGGTTGATGGTTATTGTTTCAATATTACATATTTGCAATTGTTTTGTACTCCTAGTGGGACTTAAACTCAGGGGCTAGGCAATGTTCTTTAGCCTTTTTTGCTCAAAGTTGGTGCTCTGCCACTTGAGTCACACCTCTACTTTGACTTTGGTGGTTAACTGGGTTAAGAGTCTCACAGACTTTTCTGCCCATCCTGGCTTCAAATCCTGATCCTCACATCTCAGCCTCATGAGTATCTAGAATTACAGGTGTGAGCTACCTGGTGCCTGGCTATATTTACATATTAACACAACCTCACAGGCACTATTTTAACATTAGAGTTTTCAAGAATGTAGCGAGCAGTGTCTGAAACTCTCTTGACATTTTGTTCAAAGGGAAAAAGAGGAACTAAATATCTGCCACAACAGAAGACATTCTCCCTTCTCTAGTGTATAGCAGAGTGTAGACAAACAGCCTTCTTACCAGAGGAGCAAAAGGATGAATATCTGACAGGGTTTATGCTTTCTTTGTTAGAATGTTTACATTCATGTAGCCACATTCCCTCTCCAACTTGCCAACTGGGCAAAAAAACACAGATGTGAAAGCAAAGGGAACAGCACTGTAACCAGGTATATTTTCCTCTTTAACATTTACCCAGCAGTCATGCCTTTAAAAGACTTGGAGGAAAGGGACATTGTAAGATTATCTGCCCCCACCCCTGGAGGCACAATACTAAATTATCCAGTCTGAAAGTTAACCAGTGTTTTACAAAGAGCAAGGCATTGTAATCCTGATACAGAGAAGAAAAAAAAAAAAAAAAAAAAAAAGAGGGGTGCAGAGTCCTCCCTGCCTCTCAGAGTAAAGGGGCAGAGGCAGACAGACTGCAGTGCAGCCAACAAAGTGCAATGCTGCCAACAAAGTGTAAGCAAATGATTGTGTAAGATGTGGTGGGTAGAAAATGTCAGGTAGGCACAAAAGCACTCATTTTTGCCAGGGTTTAAGGTCAGAAGAGACATATGTGTTAAAATTAAGATTCCTCTTCGTTTTTGATTTAAAAAAAAAATCTCTGCTGGGCATTGGTGGCTCGTGCTTGTAATCGTAGCTACCTAACAGGCTGAGATCTGAGATCCTGGTTCAAAGCCATATCAGGTAGGACAGCCTGTGAGACTCTTATCTCGAATTAACCACCAGAAGGCCAAAAGTAGAGCCTTGGCTCAATTGATAGAGCAAAGGTCTGGAGCAAAAAAGCTATGGGACAGAATCCAGGTTCTGAGTTCAAGCTCCAGTATTGGTACACACACCCCCAAAAATAGTCTCCGAGGCAAATAAACACAAATATACATAAATAAGACAGGGGTATGGGACTAAAAAGAAAAGAATAAGGAGAGATTCTTTTTAATAAGAAGAAATTTATGGGGAAGGTGCCACACAGAACTGCATTTAAGTTCCCATATTTCAATGTCTCATAAAAATTCAGGGGAGTGTTTCATCTCTCTGCTGCCCACCCCACTAGTAAAATCTTACAAGTACAGAAACAGATGAAAGGAGACAAGAATGTCAAATTTTGGAAGGTGAGAAGCAGATGAACAAGTACATGACTTAGCAGACAAGAAACCTGAGTCCTATTTGCAGTGCAAGCTGAGAACTCAGCTGGTTTAAACAACAGAAACCTTTTTAAAAGCACAGGAACTGGCAAGTGCCTTGTACTCCTTGGGCAAGAGCATAGAACAGAGGGAGAAGCTGCTCAGGAAGTTACCTCCGCACATTCTTCTACCCTGCTGGCGAAGACTGACTCTCTGGAAATTATGACCCAAAAATGCCTCACCACTGCTTGAAAAGATTAGGAAGGGGTTGGGGGGTGGGAGCAGAGATGAAGTGCGCACACCTAGTTGAGGAGAACATGGGCTGGCTTCCTTGCACCGGCCTGTCTACTCTGTCTTCTCTGGGATAATATAGAGAGCCAGAATGTCAAGGGCTGAAGCTCATCAAGGTTGATGAGAAACAGCAGAACCAAGGCATTGTGTTGACTGAAGGAGCAGTGCACACATCCCTTAATTCTTTTTTTTTTTTTTTTTGGCAATCCTGGGTCTTGAACTCAGGGCGTGACCTTGGGCTTTCTCAAGCTCTACCACTTGAACCACAACACCACTTCTGGCTTTTTCTATGTATGTGATACTGAGGAATTGAACCCAGGTCTTCGTGCATGCTAGGCAAGCACTCTATCATTAGGCCACACTCCCAGCCCCAGATCCCCTTAATTCTTGAGGGCTGAAGCATCGCCAGGTAGAATTCCACTCTCTTCAGAGTAGATGTGACTGAGAAAAGCCTGAAGATGTAGATGTCACAGGCTTCTGTGGACAGAGCTTAAGCGGATCACCTAGAGGCTTCAAGCGAATGATCTACCTCTTGTATTCAGTTTCCTGATGGCATTTTTCCAGAGCACTATTGAAATAGAATCCACATAACAAATGCACAATTCAAATGCACAATTCAATGTGTTGAGGATATTCAGAGTTGTATAAAGACTGTCATCAATTTTATATTTTCAGGGCTTTCCATATATAAATAAAACTCCTCTCCCATACACAGTCATTTTGCATTTCTCCCTCCCCCCCAGGCTCTGTGGCTCTTGATTTGCCTGTTCTGGACATTTCATATACATAAAATTGTCACCAGATGAAGGTAAGGTATAGTAAAGCATCCCTTTAAATATAGGAACTGGCAGGTGTGGTGGCTCATGCCTGTAATCCTAGCTACTCAGAAGGCTGAGATCTGAGGATTGTGGTTCAAAGCCAGCCCCGGCACTAAAGCATTTGAGACTCTCATCTCCAATTAACCATTAGAAAATGGGAAGTGGGGCTGTGGCTCACAGGGTAGGGGAGTAGCCTTGAGCTAAAGAACTCAGGGACAATGCCCAGGCCCAGGGGTAGGGTGGTAGCCTTGAGCTGAAGAGCTCAGGGACAGCAGACCAGAGTTCAGGCCCCATGACCTACACACACACACACACACACACACACACACACACACACACACACACGCTCTTCACTTAGGATCCTTGACTTAGGATAAGAATTTCTGGACAAATCATGATAGTAAGAAAACTTGGCAGAGCTTTATTGAGTAAGTAAACAAATAGACAAACAGACGAATAAACAAAGAGCAGACAAACAGAAGGGCAGGGGCATACTCTTCCAGAGTGTGGGTGCTCTCATAGGGAGCTAGAGAGAGAAGCACACAGCTTCTCAGGCTGCTGGGGTATTTATAGGGTAAAGGCAGTGGGTCTGGCTTCAATGTTAAGCAAAGATAGGTGCTTTGTCTTTGCTCTAATTATACCTGGTATTACTTTGAGTTTCTAAGTAAGAATGCATCCTGCCATAAAACAGAAGCTTGGAACAAGGAGGTGCCCTGTTACCTGTATTTTGAGCAGGCGGCTTGAGTTTTCTCAGGAAGGCATACATTCTGTCAGTTAGCTGTTAAGTTGGGTGAGACATGCATCCCTCAGGAAGAAATGTATTCTGTTGTCTCTCTTTGAGCTGCCTTCACAGGCCTCGGTGTCCTTAAGTTATCCTGTTTTATTTCCCTAAAAATGACTTTAGTTGTCTTAATAATTTTTGTGTGTGTGGGGGTCATGGGACTTGAACTCTGGGCCTGAGTGCTGTCCCTGAACTCAGATCTCAGCCTTCTAAGTAGCTAGGATTACAGGCAAGAGCAACTCCTCCCAGCTTTGTTCCCTTAACTTTAAGGGAAGTACATGAAAGAATATCTTCTGTACTTGCTGTAAGCTGACTATACCTCATTTTCCTTAGTCTATCCGGCTTTAAAATCATTATCTATATGGTCTCTAGTGACCGTTAAAGTCTAACAGCCCTCCTCCTCTTGTTCCTCCTCCTTTTTTTTGGGGGGGGGGGGCTACTCATGGAACTTAACTCTGGGCCAGGGTGCTATTTCAGAGCTTTTTTTGGGGTTTTTGGCTGAAGGCTAGCCACAGCTGTCCTTCTGGTTTCTGGTGGTTATTGCAGATAAGAGTTTCATGGACTTTCCACCCTAGCTCACTTCAAACCTTGATCCTCAGATCTCGGCCTCCAGCTTAGCTGAGATAACAGGCATGCACCTCTGGTGCCCAGGCTCCTCCCACTTTTAATCAGGAGCAACACAGCCAAGTATCACATTCAGTGACATTCAGTGATTTGGAGTTATAGACTGTGGTAAACACTAAAATGCAAATTTGGAAGGATAGATACTACAAAGGGTGGGAAATATCATTAATATTTGCACATGTATACTCAAGAAACAAAAATAGGATGCTACAAAAACAACCTGAAAACAAAAATCTTCTAAAAATTGACAATGTAATGGTAAAAATTAGAAAAATTCAATGAAAGGAAAGAAAGCTAAATGTGAAGACTCTTCTAGAGAATAAAATCAAAGAGCAAAAATGCAGGAAATAGAAGGGAGCAGTTAAGAGTTACACAGGATTTATATTTGAATAAATTTCCAAGGAGGTGAAAAAAAAATCAAATAAATGAAAGAAAAATAACTGAAGGGTGCAAGTTGCCAGGTTAAGATGACCCAGCACACTAAGCACAGTATAAAATTCCAAAAAATTGAAGCCAAAGAGACAATTCTATAAACTATAAGAGAGGAGAAAAAAAGAAGCTATATATAAAGAATCAGAGGGTTGAGAATGTGGCTTAGTGGCAGAGTGCTTACCTACCATGCATAAAGCTCCAGGTTCAAGTCCTTAGTATCACATAAACAGAAAAAGTCAGAAGTGAAGTTGTGGCTCAAGTGGTAGAGTGCTAGCCTTGTGCAAAAGAAACTCAGGGACCAGGCCCTGAGTTCAAGCACCAGGACTGGCAAAAAAAAAAAAAAAAGAATCAGAAAGCAGAACCCTCTTAGCTCTACAGCAGTTAAGAGGCGATGAAGCAATATCTTTAAAGGTAAAGGAAAATCATGACCAAACTAGAATGCAATATCTAGGCAAACTAATCAAATATGAGAACAGAGTGAAGATATTTTCCAATACACAAGATCTCAGAAAAATTCAACCAGGAGCTAGTGGTTCTCCTTTGTGATCCTACTCAGGTGGCTGAGATTTAGAGGACTTTGTTCCAAAGCATCCCAAGCAGAAAAATCTGAGATTCCAACTCCAAAATAACCATCAAAAACTCATTTGGGGGGCAGGGAGCATGGCCTAGTGGTAGCATGCTCGACTAGCATGTGTGAAGGCCCGAGTTCGATTCCTTGGTACTACATACATAGAAAAAGCCAAAAGTGGCTCAAGTGGTAGAGGTCTAGCCTTGATAAAGCCCACGGACAGTGCCCAGGCCCTGAGTTCAAGCCCCAGGACTGGCAAAAATAATTTCATTTTGGGCCATGAGCTGATAGCTCACACCTGTAATCCCAACTACTTAAGAGGCTGAGATCTGAAGACAGCAGTTCAAAGCCAAGCCAGGACAGAAAGTCCGTGAGATTATCTTCAGCTAGCCACCAACAAGCCAGAAGTAGAGCTGTGGTTCAAATGGTAAACTGCCAGCCTTGAGTGGAAAGGCTAAGGGACAGAACCCAGGCCCTGAGTTCAAGTCCCAGTGTTAAGAAACACAAAAACACTCATGCCAATTCCCAGTATCTCATAATGTGACTATTTGAAGGCCGTGCCTTTAAGCGAGTAATAATATTCAATGAGGCCTCTAAGATGGCTAGCCTGATCTAATCTGATGAATATCTTTCATTTTCTTTTTGCCTTTGACCTACTTCTTGAGAGCTAGAGGTAGAACAGAGAGAGTAGAGGCAGAAACATTAGAACAGTCTACTCTAACCCTATTCCAACTAGATGCCTAGCACATGTCCACACTATTACCCCATCAGACACCCCAACAGTGACGAGCCGCATATCTCCTCAGATTGGTTCACAATCTTGACACCCCATTCCTTCATTAGGACCTTTCAGACTCCCAGGGAGATGAAAGCTAGACTAGGAACCACAGATTACATCGGATAGTGGTATTTTTGCCCTGCTCTTACAAAGCTTGCTAGGTTGTATTGCTTCCTGTTTTTTTTAAAAAATAAACAAGGAGGGCTGAAAGTGTGGCTCAATGGAAGAGTTCCAGCCTAGTAAGCATGAGGCTCTCTGAGTCTGAAGCCCAGTACCTTCAAACAAAACACAAATACCCAGGCTAGGAGGTTTCCCTAGTGGTAGAGTGCTTGCCTAGCATGCACCAAGACATAGGTTCCATTCCTTGGTACCACATACATAGAAAAAGTTGGAAGTGGTACTGGGGCTCAAGTGGCAGGGCTCTAGCCTTGAGAAAGCCCAAGGACAGTGCTCAGACCCTGAGTTCAAGCCCCAGGACTGGAAAAAAAAATTTTTAAAGGAACATAAATACCTAAACAACATACATTTTAGTAATATAAATATGGATGAGCAAACCACAAAGAAGAGTAAGAGAATGATAAACACAAAAGTCAGGATCGTTATCATCTCCTAGGAAGAGGGTTCACAAGCCACTTCTAAAGTACCAATCATGTTCAACTGAATAAGTTAGATGGTAGATACATAATGATCTGCCTCAAACTGAAAATGCAGATGTCAGTCACTCTTTGTTGTGCATTAAATGTTTTGTGTTTATTGTTTTTCTGTGAGCAGTTAACTGTAGCTAGGACCCTGAGGGCAAGAATAACAAGAAATGGAGTTTACCCCAAAGTCAACAAGGACTAAACTATCCTGCCTCCAGGATGCCATCTTGGGAGTATCATCAAAAGACATTAAATTCTGAGCCAGAAGCATAGCCTAGTCATAGAGTGCTCGCCTAGTGTATGCACAAAGACCAGAAAAGGCCAGACATGGTGCTGTGACAGAGTGCTAGACTTGAGCAAAAAGTGCCCAAGGTATAGCCAGATGTGGTGGTTCACATCTGTAATCCTAGCTACTCAGGAGGCTGAGATCTGAGGATCGTGGTTCAAAGCCAGTCCAGGCACTAAAAAGTTCATTAGACTCTTATCGCCAATTAACCACCAGAAAACCAGAAGTGAAATTATGGCTCAAAGGGTAGTGTGGTACCCTTGAGCTGAAGAGTTCAGGAACAATGCTCAGGCTCAGAGTTCAAGTCCCACATCCAACAATAACAACAACAAAAAAAGGGGTCCAAAGACCCCTCCCCAGGCCCTGAGTTCAAGCCTCAGGGAGCACTAGCCTTGAAAAAGCCCAAGGACAGAGCTCAGTCCCTGAGTTCACGACCTAGGAAAAAAAGTTTGCCAGGTGTGGTGGCCCACGCCTGTAATCCTAGCTACTACTCAGGAGGCTGAGATCTGAGGATCAAGGTTCAGTGCCAGCCTGGGCACAAAAGGAACTGAGACTATTATCTCCAATTAAACACTAGAGAACAGGAAGTGGGACTTGGCTCAAGGGTAGGATAGTAGCCTTGAGCTGAAGAGCTCAAGGACAGCGCCCAGGCCAGAGTTCAAGCTCCACCAAAAAAAAAAAAAAAAAAAAAAAAAAGAATGACAGAGAAAATCCTTTCTACTAAGTAACCTACTGATGGAATTTCTGACATTTTATGGCTTTACTGGGAAACCTAATAATACAGTTTGATATCATGTTTTTACTGAGAGGAGTTCTAGCTTACCCTAGGGAATAGATTTTCCCAAACTTATAAGTGATGCAAAGCTGGGATGGATGAAGAACAAATGTTTTTGATGACAGAATTGGGATATATCTCGGCAAGCTGCAGTGACAGGTCAAATCTAACCTAATTCATAATAACATCCACCATTGGTGGAGAATGTATGGTATTCCAAGAGCTTTACATAAATTATCTCATTTAATCCTTGAAAGCACCCTGCAAAAGCCAGGGCCCAGGAAGGAAACGTGTAAAGTCATAGAGCAAGCTAACAGCACAATCCTGATTGCAACCTAGCATTATACACTCCAAGCTTCAATCTCAACCAGAAATGAACATTATAATCTGAATCTTCTTTAATTCATACTTGGGCATACAAAGGTATCAGCATCTTCCCCCAAAATGATTAAACCACACAATTTTCTTTGCTCTAACTTTCAGGAACACGATGGCAGCTGCCAGGAAAACTCTCTTTGCCCTCAGGAGCTGTCCGTCCTCGAGAGCAAGCTGTAACCAGATTCTCTCTGCTGCTTATTCCCAGCTCAGCTCTGTCTGCCTCTTCTTCTGTATTTAAGATTTAGCAAGACTTGGAAAAAAATCATATTAAGTGAAGTAAGCCATACCCAAAGGAACATAGGCTCAATGGTTTCCCTCATTTGTATTAATTAGTACACATCTAGGACTCTCCTAGAAGAGGATTACAATAGCTGGGAGCATAGCACAGTGGTGCTCACCTTTTATGCACAAAGCTCTGGGTTCAATTCCTCAGTACCACATACATAGGAAAAGCTGGAAGTGGTGCTGTGGCTCATGTGGCAAAGCACTAGCCTTGAGCAAACAATCTCCAAGGAAAGTGCCCAGGCCCCACGACTGGCAAAAAACAACAACAACAACAACAACAAAAAAACCTAGGTACATACAGTCATATAGGATGAGACTAAATGAAAGCAACTCTAGGATACGGAAACAAGAGCTTTATCTTGTGTGATTGTTATTCTTAATGTACTATGTTATTTCTCTTTTTCTCTCTTTTTTTTTTGCCCTTTGGTTAATCCTCACATTGTTACTATATCTGACTTTGTTACCTGGTATATTTGTATATACGCTTATTTGTTTATTTGAAATAGGAAAGGGAAGGGGATAAAACAAGATGATTGGGAGGGAGGGAGGGCAGGAAAATGGAGACAAAACATGAGAAGGGGTATCAATGTGTGGGAAGTAATGCACCTACTACCTGGTCAATGTAACTGTAATCCCTCTATACATTGCCTGACAATAAGAGAGAGAGAGAGAGAGAGAGAGAGAGAGAGAGAGAGAGAGAGAGAGAGAGAGAGAGAGAGAGAAAGAAGAAGAAGAAGAAGAAGAAGAAGAAGAAGAAGAAGAAGAAGAAGAAGAAGAAGAAGAGAGGAGAGGAGAGGAGAGGAGAAGAGAAGAGAGGAGAAGAGAAGAGAAGAGAAGAGAAGAGAAGAGAAGAGAAGAGAAGAGAAGAGAAGAGAAAAACAAACCCATCAAAAAAAAAAAAAAAGATTTAGCAAGAGTCAAGTTCTGCAGTTATCTTTGGGGGGGTCTCTCACCACAAAGATTGCTCAGCAAAACCTATCCACCAGACTGTTTACCTTTGATTTTCTGACCACTGTTATTTGATGGCGGGGGGTAGGGGGGAGGCATGTGCCTGAGAGAACAGCATAAACAGCTTCAGTGCACAGTCATATCCAATGGAATAATCTCAAAAGACAGCCACAGAATTTTAATGAAAACCAGAAAACCCCTGGCCAAGTCCTCAGACTGCAGTGCAGGCCTGCCAACCCCTCCCTCTGCAGCCAGGAATCCCTGAGCCAGCTTCCTCTCAATGATCAGGAAAGAAAATCCATTTTGTATTTAGTCACGCCTCTCACAGCAGTCACTTTCCAGGGTTATTTAGGTTATGCTAACTTCTACAGGACTGGGCCTCTGAGAAGCACAGGGTGCGGCCACAGAAAATCTGCGCCAACAGATTATGAAACAGTCTTTAAAAAAAAAAAAAAGCCTTCCCTTCTGCCAAAGCTGTCTGCCCACAGCTGCATACAAGGCTAGTGAAGAATCTTAACAAGCTTAAAGAGACCGTATTGCAAATACTTGAGAACCAAAGGAGGAAGAAGTATTTCCAGCACTTGCTATATGTTCAAGCACTTGGATCTCATTTTCCCTTCACTGAGGTGGGAACTTCCAACTGTACCTCGGTAAGAATACTAACTCAAGGATTGGGAGTGCAGCCTAGTGATAGAGTGCTTGCCCAGCATACACAAAGCCCTGGGTTCGATTCCTTGGTACCACATACATAGAAAAAGCCAGAAGTAGCTGGTCACGGTGTCTCACGCCTGTAATCCTAGCTACTCAGGAGGCTAAGATCTGAGGATCGAGGTTCAAAGCCAGGCCCAGCATGACTTGACACTCTATCTCCAATTAATCTCTAGAAAATGGGAAGTGGGGCTTGGCTCAAGGTTAGGGCAGTAGCCTTGAGCTGAAGAGCTTGGGGACAATGCCCAGGGGTAGGGTGATATAGCCTTAAGCTAAAGAGCTCAAGCTCCATGACCTACAAAAAAAAAAAAGTCAGAAGCGGTGCTGTGGCTCAAGTGGTAGATTGCTAGCCTTGAGAAAGCCCAAGGATAGTTCTCAGGCCCAGAGTTCAAGCTTCAGGGGCAACAAAACAAACAAAAAATGGAAAAAGCCCTTTCTGGGTTCCGGCTGTGTCAGTCACTCAGCTAAGTATTCCGCATGCATCATATCATTTCAACTTCACAGCCAACAAGATAGGAGTTATTTTTATCCCCATTTCACCCTGAACAAACTACAGCTTAGACATGAAGTAAATGGACCAAAGCTAAGGCAGGCACTGGCTTGAGATTTGAACCCAGGATTATCTAATTCTAGAATGTTCACTTTAAAACACTCTCATAGCCCACAGAGCAGGACAATTCAGGTCAAGCAATTAAGTTGCATAAAGGTTTCTGTCTCCCTTTCTAGCAGGAAAGCCATGCTCCAGGCTTACCTTTCGGTTGTTCCCAGTGCCGTTCCTGAAGTCGGGGCACGGAACCACCGACCCTAGGAAAGCTGATAGTTCGTTACCATATTCCTTGGGCTCTGCCTCCACAGCATGTCTTTACAAGGATGCTGTGCTGTGATCTAGAGGCAGAGAGTTCTTTCTGCAGGACTCCAGTCCCCAGGCCCACACTGCTTCACAGCAGTCCCCAGTCCACAGTGCTTCCTCCTACAGCAGCAGGGATTTCCCAAGAGAGATGACTGTCTAGACAGAACATCCCGATCCTCACACAGTCAGGTCTGATAGTGTAGGTGTGGGGTCTGTTTTCAGCATCCCAGTGAAGACTCTGTGTTATCCGACTGAGCGTGCCCCGGAGTAAGAGTTTATACTCTGGTCTAGAACCCAGCTAGGCAAATGTTTCCTGAAGAGCATCATAGACCAGGCTTATGGCTTACACGCACACATACACACACAAGAGCACCACAAAGAACAGTTCCATTTATCAAGATGAAGCTTAACAGACCTTTGATAGGTATGATTGGGATTGAGCACCAATCCTTAGATAGATACTATAAGAGGTACCTTCACATCTGATGCCTTTTTTATTTTTAGTAGACTGAGGTTTGAACTCAGGGTTGCTTTGTATTTGGTAGGCAGGAGCTCTACCACTTAAATCACACCTCCAAATCATACACATACAAGTATAGAGACACACACGCATATATATACATGTAATAAATACATAGTATATATATGTACATACATATATATACCAGCCCTGGGATTTGGACTCAGGGCCTGGGCATTGTCCCTGAAGTTCTTTTGCTCAAGGCTAGCACTCTACCACTTGAGCCACAGCACCATTTCTGGCTTTTTCTGAGGAATCAAACCCAGGGCTTCATGCATGCTAGGCGAGCATGCCACATTTCCAACTGACATAACTGGTATTTTAATTAACCCTACAGCTGATATCTAAATTGTCACACCATTCTATGAAGTAGATGCATTTGCTAGCAGTAAGATGCTCATCGGAAGCTCAATGATAATTCAAGATATTACACAGGAAGTTACATAGCTCACATTCAAATCTTTTCCCAATGATTCCATACTTTTATTCTGTCAGTTATGAGTTCATTTAATCCTCGGATATTTAGTAATCATCCCTTCCTATGAGCTAGCACCTATTCCACTTGTAGAAGAAACAAGTGCCCATGCAATAGAGTATAAGTCGCTAAAGACATGTATTGTCATGATAACAAGAGACAACTATACACATCTGAAAGAGGTGTCTACCGGATGATAAGACTGGTCTGAGGACAGATGAACAGGGCAAGCCTCTCTGAGGATGTGGGATTTGAGCTGAGACCTGAAAAGTAAAAATGAGTCAGCCATTTAGAAAGCTCAGAAAAGGAAGATGTGGGCAGGAGGACCGAGAAGCCATGGGCTGGCTGCAGGAAAAGGCTTAGCAGGTCTAGGAAACACAAAGGAGGCCAAGGGGCAGGAGCATCCAGGAAGATAGAATAGCTCAGATGAGGCACCACCACATTGACCATGGAGAAAAGCTGATTCTCCTAGAAGAAATGAGAAATGATAGCATTTTAATCAGGAAAATTCCATGACCTGATTTATGCTTTCCAGGGATAATTGTGGTTGCTGTGTGGAAGAGGGACTGTAGGAAGAATGAGTTAGGGATCATGGGAGCCAGGAGGGTGCCTTGATGTTAGAAGAAATGGATTCTATATTCTGGGATAAGATTGAAAAGACTTGAAGACCGATCATTTGTGAATAGTGAAGAGATCAAACTCCTAGGTTTCATGTCTGAATAACAAGGTGAGGCTGGTACCCTGTATTAAGAAAAAGACTGGGAGAAGCCAAAGGAAGTACAGCCAGCCCCAATGTTCAGTGGAAGTTATGAATTTAAAATTGTTTAACCTGGTGAAAAGAAAGTGCTTCATGGGTCCAGAGTTTGGCCTAATGATAGTGTGTTTGCCTAGCATGTACAAAGACCTGGGTTCAATTCCTTGGTACCACATACATAGAAAAAAGCCAGAAGTGGTGCTGAGGCTCAAGTGGTAGAGGTCTATCCTTAAAGTCCAAGGACAGTGCTCAGGCCCTGAGTTCAGGCCCCAGGACTGGGGAAAAAAAAGTGCCTGGATATCAGATTATGAACTGCAAGAATCAGTACTTTTTTAAATTTTTTTTACCTTTTCTTTTTTTCATATATTTTTTATTGTAATTAATAGAAGGGTTACATGATATTTGCCAGATAGAAGGTGCATTAATTCACATACATTGATACCCTTTCACATGTCTTGGTCCCCATTTCCCTCCCCCCAACCCCACTCCTCATCTTGTTTTCCCCCTTCCCTATCCAATTTCAAATAACCAAATACAAATATATCCAATACATCAGGTAACAAAGTGAGATACTCCAACAATATGAGATAACCAAGGGACAGCAAAAGAGATGAGATAGATAACATAGTACCTTAAGGACAACAATCATTCATTATATGGCTTATGTTTCTATATCCTAGAGATCCTTTCATTTAGCGTCATACTATATGGCCTTACGTATCAAGGTTTTGATATATTGCAAATCTCTGCTAGGAGAGCCCAAGGTTTCTACTGATTATGACAAATGAGGGAAACCACTGAGCCTAAGTTCCTTTGAGTCTGGCTTACTTCACTTAATATGATTTTTTCTAATTCTTTCCATTTCCTAACAAATGGGGCGATGTCATTCTTTCTGAATCAGTACTTTTGCCATAGAAAATAGGAACACCGCTTAGTCCATGTGGTCATTACTGCAAGTTGGGACCCATGTGCAGGGGGTAGACTAGAAAAAGGAGTTTGGTTTGATATAAGGAATGAACTATGTCATAGAGCCAGGCAAAGCGGAATGAGTTATCCCAGGAGCATGGGAAGCAGAGATGATTATTTTCCTATCATTGTAAATGTTTTTTTAAAAAAAAAGTCAAGCCAGAAGATTAGAATGGAATACAATAATTGGATGAGCAGAATGCTACCTAAACTCCTCCTAAACTTTAGAACTCTATGACTTTAACATAAAATTAACCCAGCCTTCAGGATTGGAGTTTCCCCAACAGGGTAGGTTTTCCTTGATATATTTTGCTTCTCAGAAGGCAAATGAGAATGGCCATAGCAAATGCCAGTCACATGAATTTTAGTTCAGAGTTCATTTCTAAAGGTCATACAAGGTGCTAAAGGGTGTTTCTGGCACAGGCACAGTGATGGAACTGAATACGCCAGATGTATAATTAGCTCTATATCCATTGACACATTATTTAAGTCCTCTGAGTCTCAGTTTCTCTCTTTGAACCATGAGGAAAATAATGCCTAATCCAGAAGTTCACTGCGAGGACCAAAGCCTGGTATCTGATACATTCTATTAAGAATAACAATGATAGTTAACATCTATTCTTGTAGATCTATAGTTGTATAAATATAGGCATGCCTTTATTTATCATATTATCTGTTTTCTTCAGATCTTTTCAACTACAATCAAGGTAGCCATGAGTATTATACTTGCTTGGGAAAACCGCTGGAATTATTACTAGAGGTTAACAAGTCATACAAGTCCCCTAATTGGGGACAAGCTTCAACAAAAGTTGAAAGAAAAGGCCACAGAAAACATATTTGGAGGTGAAAACAACCAACTCTTAAGTTTAGTAACTCAATTCATTGACTAGAAATTTAATATACGGGACCAGGAGTTTGGCCTAGTGGTAGAGTGCTTACCTAGTATACATGAACACCCAGTTCAATTACTCTGTACCACATACACAGAAAAAGCCAGAAATGGTGCTGTGGCTCAAGTGATAGAGCTCTAGCCTTGAGAAAGCCCACGGACAGTGTTCAGGTCCTCAGTTCAAGCCCCAGGACTGGCAAAAATAATAATAATAATAACTATCGAAAATATCAATGAACAAAGAAATGAATGATTCTAACACGTGTTTCTTGTGTTCCTATCAGGCACAACATCAATATGCTAGTGTTAGCAAGAATTTACAATAATTTTAGAGTTTTCCATTAAAACCACAATCTTCAAAATGGGACAAGTTGCTAAGATAAAAAGGTTCTAAGAAATTCCATACTCATATGCAAACTAAAAGAAACTTGAATTACTATTGTCCTCTTTCCAGGAAGTCAAAACCACTAGAGTCACCCGAAGAATCAGGCAGAGAACCAAGAGCACATCAGAAATCGAAGCCATGGGAGGAAACAATCATAAAGAAAAGAAAGTGTGGTACTCTTTTATCCTCAGTGTCCTGCAAAGGCCCATGTGTTAAGGCTTGGTCCCCAAGGAGGTACTACCGGGAAAAGGCAGAATCAATGAGAGACAGGGGCAGAACTGATGAAAGATGGGGCCAGAGGGGAGGTCTTTAGGTTATTGGGAGTGTTCCTTGGAAGTAAACTCCAGTCCCTTCCCCTTTCTCTTTTAGCACCCTTGATCATGAGATGAACAGTTTTACTCCCCTCTAAAGCCCCACCCAGATGTGTTGCCTCTCTTTAAAGAAGGTTTATTTGGCTGACAAGAAAATTTTTATTTGGAGATTGCAATCCATGATTGATTGGCCCTATAGCTTTTCTGGAAGAAGAAATCTAAGAGAATAAATGCTGAAGAAAACCGAGCTGAGGAAGTAGCTCAAGGGTAGAACACTTGACTATCATGTATGAAGCCCTGTGTTTGATACTTGTGTTTGAGGGGATGGAAGGAAGAGCAAGGGAGAGAATGAGAGAAGTGAAGGAGAGAGGAGGGAAAGGGAAGGAAGAAATGAAGAAAAAAAAAAAACGCTGTCCTAATAATTTGTTTTTTGTCAATGCTTTTGTAGGAGGAAAATAAGTTTCAGGGAGCAAATTAGATGAATGGTTTTAAAGGGCATAAACTTTTAATAAGTTTGTAAATAAAAGAAAGGAGAGAAAATAAATTGTAGCCTGATGAAGAGGAGTAAATGGACTATTATTGATCAAAGTATAAGATCAGCTGTTGAAAAGAAAAAGGAAAGCTTAGCCAGGCACCAGAGGCTCACACCTGTAATCCTAGCTACCAAGGAGGCTGAAATCTGAAGATTGTGGTTTAAAGGTAGGCCTGGTAACAAGTCCATGAGACTCTTATCTCCAATTAACCACCAGAAAACCAGAAGTGGTGCTGTGGCTTAAAGTGGTGGAGTGCTAGCCTTAAGTAAAAAAAAAAAAAAACTCAGGAGCAGCACCCAGGCCCTAAGTTCAAGACCCATGATGACAATAAAATAAAATAAAATAAAAATAAAATGCCAGGTGTGGTGGCTCACTACCAAACAAAAAGACACCTATCTGAATCTTTATCTGGTAAAATAAGAAGCTATCATACAGAGAACAGAACCTTTTTTTTTTTTGGCCAGTCCTGGCTTGAACTCAGGGTCAAGGCTAGAGCTCTACCACTTTAGCCACAGCACTACTTCCACCTTTTGTCTATGTATGTGGTACCTAGGAATCGAACCCTGACCTTCGTGCATGCTAGGCAAGCACTCTATCACTAGGCCAAACTCCCTGCCCCTCTTTTCATTCTTTGTAGACAGTGCCCCCACTTTCTTCCCAGTGGCAACCACTGCTGCTGCTGAAGGGGAAAGCCAGCAAATATAATATAATATACTGCAGTAAATCAAGCTGCACCTTGATATAAGACTCATTAATAATTAAGGAATGTGCAAAAGTAGGTAATAACAGCAAGAAATTCCTAAGTAAGATTGTTCTCCTGATACAGGAAGATTGTGTACAGTTGGAGTACACTCAAAAGAAAAAAAAAAAGACGTCACAAGAAATACGATGAATGTAACTGTAACCTCTATATGTTACCCTGACAATAGAATATTTTTTAAAAAGGAAATACAGGCAGGTCTTTGACCTATTTTATATTTGAAAACAAATACCCATGCATTTTCTATTTTATGGGATTTTTTCAAATGTCTATAAATGAGAATATTTCTACCCCTCCCCTGAAAAAAATCCTTAAAGAATCCCGCTAATAGAACCCAAGTCAGTTTTCACAGCATGAGAGCCTTCTTTATTTAATTTGGATCCCTTCAAGTGATATGTAACCATTATTAATGCTGTATACCAGCTTATATGAACAAACCCAGAGGCCTAAGTTCAAAGGATGCAGCTTTCCACACTCAAAACCAGCCTTGCCTTATTTATGCCATATGGAGAAACTGTTGACAATAAATGACAAAGAAAGCCCACACCATTCTTTAGACAAAAACTAGTAATCTAGGTGGAAAGACTGGCATTCTTTTGTTTGTTGGCTTTTTACAACAATGGCTGCAAATTTGTTTTTCAAGTCTTTAACTTCAAACAAACAATAACCAAAAAAACTATGTACTTGCATTGTCAGGAGAAGGCTGAATCACAAGGTACTGTAAATTTAATGAGTCAGTTGTTCTCATAGGTCAAAACTAAAAATTAATGCAGCAAGGATATTTGCTTTAGATGTTATTTGGCTGAAAGCCAAATCTATGCTCAATTTTCTCTTACAGAATTCTTCAATTCTTTGGTCCACAAACCCCAGGATGCCTCACATTATATTCTAACACCAAAACTTTAAAATGATTGTGCGGTAGGTAGAAGTGACCACATGCAGAGAAAAACCATCTAGTTGCCTACACAAACGTCATCAGACTCAGAGCCACCAACCAGGCTGTCATGTCTTCTAGGAACTTTTGATGTTCAAAGAGAATTCTGCTGTACATGTTAACTCTCAAAAATGTTCAGGGACGTAGGAACGACAGCTGCAAAGCAATAGAAATATATCTGCATATTAGCCTCTGTCTCATAAAAAAGACTAGGTATCAGGGAGCTTGACATGGACTGACTAAATCATTGAGTTCTCATTCACACTGAGAGTGTCAACTGTTTAAAGAACTATATGCTCCCTAGCAGCAATGTCTCTTGCCTATAATCCTATCTACTAGGAGGACGAGATCCCACAAGATCATGGTTCAAAGCCAGCCTAGACAAAAAAAAAAAAAAAATTCCATGAAAACCCATCTAAATGTAACCAGCAAAAATCAAGGCTGAAGGCCAGGAGTTTGGCCTATGGTAAGAGTGCTTGCCTAGCATGCACAAAGACCTAGGTTCGATTCCTTGGTACTCCACACATAGAAAAAGCCAGAAATGAGTGCTTTGGCTCAAGTGGTAGAGCTGTAGCCTTGAGAAAGCCCAAGGACAGTGACCAGGCCCTGAGTTCAAGGCCCAGGACTGGCAAATAAAAATCTGTGTAGTCCAGAGTAAGTAATTAAACATCCCCAGGCCTTATGTTCTTTACCTGCTAAGTGAGAGGTTAAAGCTTAGTGAACCTAAAAATCTTTCGAGTTCTACAATATTAAAAGGCTCTATGGTTGTTATTGCATGGTTTTATATGTGTCACTGCACATTTAGACCTTTTTTGGTCTTGAATTATTTCTGAGGTTGAGCCTCACTTTATGCCCAGATGGGTCTGGGCCTTGATCTCCAATGTATGTTTCTCTGGAGATGACAGGCACATGCTACTGAGCCCACCAATGTGCCTTATCTCATAGCTGGTATAAGGATGTGCCACCATGCCCAGACATTGAGAGAAAAGTCTCATGTACTAGCTATCCTTGAACTACAAAGTAACTAGTATTACAAGATTGAGCCACTGTGCCCATCTTGAATGTTTTATTTCACTTCCTTTAACCCTATTATCTTGCCCGTGTATATATGAATGTATGTAAAGTCATACTTCCAAGAAAGAAACAACTACAGGGAAAACTAGACTACTGTCTCAGTAGTTTCTTTTCCTTTTTTTTTTTTTTTTTTTTCCAGTCATGGGGCTTGAACTCAGGGCCTAGGCACTGTTCTTGAGCATTCTCAAGGCTACTGCTCTACCACTTGAGCCACATCATCACTTCTGGCTTTTTCTGTGTATGTGGTACCAAGGTAATGAATCCACGACTTCGTGCATGCTAGGCAAGCACTCGACCACTAGGCCACATTCCTGGCCCATGTCTCAGTAGTTTCTAAGTACAATGAATGAGTGTATTCATTCGTTCACAACTTTCTGAAGGAGTGTCTTCTTGAGACTCCACAGTACCTCTACTTGTCAATATATGACACTTTCTATGATGTCATCTTGCCTATCTGCATCAACACTAAACTGATTGAGAGACAACCACTGAATGGATTGGAACATTGTACTTAATTCTACATCCTTGATCCTAAACACAAAGCCTGAAAAATGTGGTAGACATATTCCAACTCAATAATTCTATAAGAGTTATACTTGCAAGCTAGATGCCAGTGGTTCACGCCTGTAATCCTAGCAACTCAGGAGGCCTACATCTGAGGAGTGCAGCTTGAAGCTAGCCCTGGCAAGACAGTCCCTAGGATTCTCATCTCTGATAAACTACTCAGAAAATGCAAAAAAAAAAAAAAAAAAAGTGCTGTAGTTCAATGAGTACAGCACTAGCCTTGAACACAAGGGGGCTCAGGGACCATACCCAGGCCCAGATCCACCAACCAAAAAGGAACTAGCAGTGTGATTTGGGAAAGGTGGAGACACTGGAGCTGCTTCTTCTGTTCTGCAGTTTCATAATTGGTAAAATGAGTGGCCTGTAAGAGATCAACAAACTATGGCTCATTTGCCAAACCCAGACGAAAGCTTTCATGACTCACTTGATTTTCACATTTGTGAACTGTTACATGGGCAAAAGCAAATGATACGCACCTGAGACCACCTCAGACCCTCAAAACCTAATATATTTACTTACTTCGAACCCTGCCACTTTAACATTCAAATTCTGCTGGGTTTCCTTGAATCACACTCTTACTCTGACTCTGAGTATTCCCAAGTCTGAAACAAACCCTGACACACTACAGGAGCTCAGGTGCTGCTTGTTTAATTGACTGATTGGATTTTTGCAGCAGCAACACTAAAAACTAAATCCCCCACCTAGCCACTAAACTGGGTCAATGTCTCTCAAAGGGTTGGCTGGTAAGATGCCACAATGAGAAGATGCACCTCTATTGGCTATGAGCTCAGATAACAAGGAGCAAGGCTTACCTGGTTTCTCCAGATAAAAGGCATACTTAGCCACCTCCCCAAACAACCCTCTAGGGTTTAGGATAAAGCTATCTAGTGGAAGCTATCAGAAACACAGATCATCCAAAAAGATAATCTTAATAGTTATGAACCCAAGAGAATAAATCCTATCCACAATAAAGCACAGAAACTAATTTAGCCCATAACATTCTGTCTCTCGCTCTCTTAATGTTGTTAAGGAGAATATATATGTGTATAGAAACAAGGTATTCAAGCATTTATGTAAGGGCAGCAAGCCAAGGAATCTAGAATATATGATCCTATTAACATTAATGGAAGAGCAAGGTAAAAGAGAAACTAAAGCTCCATGCCTGGAGTCATACTACACATACTTTTCCAAAATAAACAGCCAACAATTATTCTTTTAATGTTCCTCCTCTGCATGCTGATAAATCACAGCTTGGCATAAAATTTCCTGCTGATTCCAGAGGATGGCTTTCTTCCCTATTTCTTTCATTCTTCCTATTCTTTTGTAGGCTCACAGGTAGATCTGAAGAAGGCTGGGGTGCTTTTCCAGTACTGCTCTGTTAAGTTTTTCCTTCTAATAGTATGATAGCTACAACCTCAGGGCCCACAGTCACATTGTTATGTGGAAGTCACAGAGATTGTGCCCTTTCTCCTTGCCTCTAAAGCAACTCCTTAGACATTTCCCATCTTGGAAGATCAAGGACGAGCTCATGTCTCCCCACAGCTTGTGGATGAGCCACATTCATATTCTTTACACACCCTCCCGCCACCACTGCTGTCAAGAACCCAACGCTGAGCTAGGCATGGTGGCTCTTTCCTGTAATACTAGCTACTCAGGAGGCTGAGATCTGAGGATTGTGGTTCAAAGCCAGCCCGGACACTAAAGTCACTAAAGTCTATGAGACTCTTATCTCCAATTAATCACCAGAAAACTGGAAGCAACACAGTGGCTCAAGATGTAGGGGGATAGTCTTGAGCTGAAGAGCTCAGGGATAATGCCCAGGCCCACAGAGTTCAAGGCCCATGACCCAGAAAAAAAAAAAAAAAAAAAAAAAAAAAAAGAACCCTACTCTGGAAAAAATGGCCTTGGGGGAAAAAAATCCTGAAAATCTCAGAGATTATCATAAAACAGAAGAGAGAAAAGAGTTGAAAATTGGATTTTTCCCCCTACTTTATTAGATAGGTAAGCTTTTTCTAATAACCAGACACATCAGTGAACCTCCCAAAAAAAAAAAAAAGTAAATCTCTTTACTTCCCCCCAGAGTATTGCTTTCTTTGTGTGTTTTTTGTTTTTGTTTTCAGTACTAGGGACTGAACTCAGGACTTCAAATATACTAGACAAGCACTCTACCACTTGAACCCTGTTCTATTTTTTTTTTTGTCTTAATAACTTTAACAGAGCTGGCCTGAAACTCAAGATCCCTGTCTCTCTCTACCAGGAACAACTGAAATTACAGGCATTTGCTACCATATTAGGCTTTCCTGGCTGGGGGTCAGGGGGAAGCACAAGGAAGGTCCCTGTTGTTGTTGTTGTTGTTGTTGTTATGGTAGTGGTTTGGAGGATGTTGAGGATTTTTTTAATCTTTTTTTTTTTCTTCCATCATGGGGCTTGAACTCTGGGCCTGGGTGCTGTCCCTGAGCCCTTCAGCCGCAGTACCACTTCTGGTTTTCTGGTGATTAATTGGAGGTAAGAGTTTTGTGGGCTTTCATGTCCAGGCTGGCTTTGAACCATGATCTCAGATTTCAGCCTCCTGAGTAGCTAGGATTACAGACGTGAGCCACCAGCACCTGGCTCTATTTTTTTTTTTTTAATCTTGTTTTGTTTTTGCATCACTGGAGTATGAACTACAGGCCATGTGCTTTCAAGGCAAGCCCCTGAATTTTTGTTTTCATCCAGGGATAGCCTTAAACAACAATCCTTCCACCTCCATTTCCCCCTACCTCCTCCTCCCAGATAGCTGGGATTACAGTTCTACCAAGCCCTACATGTTGCTGAGACAGGGTCTCGGGCTACCTTTTGCCCAAACTGGCCTGAAATTGCAATCTCCCATTTCTACCTCCCACATAGCTGGACTTACAAGTATGTATCACCACACCCAGTAGTTTGGGTTTTTTTCAACCCACTGGGCACTACACCTGTAATCCTAGCTACTCAGGAGGCTGAGACCTGAGGATTGCAGTTCAAAGTCAGCCCAGGCAAGAAAGTCTGTGAGACTTTTTTATCTGCAATTAACTATCAGAAAACTGAAAATGACACTGTGGCTCATGTGATACAGCACTAACCTTGATCTGAAGAGCTCAGAGACAGGGACCAGGTTCAGAGGTCAAACCCCATGACCGACCAAAAAAAAAAAAAAAATGAGTTCAACCTTAGGTGGTTATCCTTGCTCGGATGAGTGTCCCACAATGTCTGAGCTTTGGCACTGTTTGAGGAAAGGCTTTGCCAAGGCATTTTTGTTCTCTGATCCCAAGCCCAGCCTCACCTACATTTTCTCCATATTTCCTCCCTATCGTCCCTGCTGCCTGACTCTACATCACAGCCTTTCTTGGCTGCCTCTGCCTTTCTGCCTGCTAGAACATGTGATTCATTGCACTAACTAGGGCTGGAAAGATAATCACAAGGTTAAAAAGAATTTAAGGTAGGTACTTAATGTAAAAAAAATTCAGGCTGCCTCCACAATTAAAGTATATCTTACTATCTCCATTTGTCTCTATAAAAGACTTGCTAATGTCTGAACAAAGAAAGAAGACCCACGTGTGGCTCTCAAAGGTAAAGTTTAACAGAAAGTTTGAAGTGATTCAAATAGGTTTCAGAAAACACTGTGAACAACACATACCAAGGGAAATAATTCCTTAAGTGGAGTGGGGATGCTGAGTCTAACCAGAGCCATCTTGACTGTGTGGTGGAAAGGGATTGGGTTTGACTGATGCCACCTTGACTTCATGGTAGAGGAAGGGGAAGTCCTATCCCCCAGGCGACAGGAATGCCTGAACTCCTAAAGGCCGGGGCATTGACTTGGATGCTAGGTTACTGGGCCAGTCAGTTCACTGCCTTGAAGAGATGGCAGACTCTGGAGCTTCCTGTGACTCTGTCCCCTAACCTGACCCTATTTAGGGTCCGACCAGCTCAGACACCATTATACCATGCCTCTTGTGTCCACGTCTCCTGGCACTCCCACTCCTCCTGGTCAACATGATATGTCGCTGGTCAACATGATGTCGCACTTCAGCTCTCCATCGGAGCTGATCTGGTTTGTTGGTATTTCTGCTCTTTCCTCTGGCTCTCATGGGTCAGTTTTCTAATAGTGCTAAGTGGATTCACTGGACAGCAGATCTATGTGACAGGAGTCCATCTACCCACCACCAGAACTCCAATAAAGGCTCCAAATTCTACCTCTCAAAATGGTGCTTCTCTGTTTTTTCTCCATACAACATAAGGACACTCAAAAAAATATTGTTTACACTCTTACAGATAAAGCATAAAGCATCTATTCTCACTCCTCAAAGAACAATTGACTTTTCCCATTTTAGGGGACCCAGGTACCCTACAGACTTTAATAACAGGAACCATAAACATTCATCAATTCATCTGTTTATATGAGTGTCTCCCACACCAGCTGTCCTTACTACCCAACACTGTAAATCCCTTTAAGATAAGGATCCTTCATATTCCACCTTGAGCCCTCAGGAGCCAACAGACTGTCCAATACACAGATACACACTTCCTATCCAGAGGATAGAAAGGGGGAAGAGGAAATTGATGACTGCTACCATTTATACACATTGCTTGTCCATCTCCCAAAGGCCCATATACTGGAGACTTGGTCCCCAGGCGGATGGTGTTAAGAGGTGGTGTACATTGTAAACTGAGGTTCCTGTCCTCAGAAGAAAAAGCTGGTCTCCTAGAGTGAGCTCTCATGAGCACTAGTGGTTGTAAAAGCCTGAATTTGACTCCCCAGTCTCTCTGCCTCAATGTACGATTTCTTCATGTAAGCACTTATCCCATTGCAAGCCTTGGAACAACCTAGAAAGAGTCTGTACCACCTTTCAGCCCCTACCTCTGTGAGCTACATAAATTTCTTACCTGTCATAAGTAACCTGACTCATGAAGTTTCCATTAGAGTGATTAAAATGAGGCTAAAATAGCTGGGCAGGGGTGGCTCACAGCTGCAATCCTAGATACTCAGGAGGCTGAGCCCAGCCAAGGCACTAAAGTCTGTGAGATTCAACTCCAATTATCCACCAGAAAACCAGAAGTGGCTTTGTGGTTCAAGGGATAGAGTGGTAACCTTGAGCTGAAGAGTCCAGGGATAACGCCTAGGCCCGGAGGTCAAGGCCCGGAGGTCAAGCCCCAGGACCGACAAAAAAAAATGAAAAAGAAAAGAAAAAAAAAAAAATAGCCAGGGGCTCCCACGACCAACAATAAATAAATAAATAAATAAATAGCCAGGAGCCAGGAGTTGGGCCTAGTGGTAGAGTGTTTGCCTAGCATGCATGAAGACCCAGGTTCAATTCCTCAGTACCATGTACATAGAAAAAAGTCAGAAGTGATGCTATGGTTCAAATGGTAGAGCTCTAGCCTTGAGAAAACCCAAGGATAGTGCTCAGGCCCTGGGCCCAAGCCCAGGACTGGCAAAAGAAAAAAAAGGAAAGAAAGAGAGAGAGAGAGAGAGAGAGAGAGAGAGAGAGAGAGAGAGAGAGAGAGAGAGAGAGAGAGAGAGAGGGAGAAAAAGAAAGAAAGAAAGAAAGAAAGAAAGAAAGGGAAAAGAAAAATAGCCAATTTTTCTTACCTGAAATCCTAGCTATTCAGGAGACTAAGATCTGAGAATTCTGGCTAGGTTCAAGCACCAGTATTGGAAAGAAGGAAGGAAAGAGAGAGAGAAAGGAAGAAAGAAAAGAAAAGAAGGAAGGGAGGGAAAACGTAAGGAAAAGGAAAGGACTAGATGTGTGGCTCAAGTGGAAGAACACTAGACAAGTGAGCAAGTACCAAGTCCTGAGTTCAAACCGTAGTGCATCCAAAACAAATGTTTTGAAAAGAAAGTAAAAAAGGACTAGAGGAAGGGGCCAACAGTTTGGCCTAGTGGTAGAGTGTTTGCCTAGCATGCACGAAGACCCGGGCTTGACTCCTTGGTACCACATACATAGAAAAAAACAATAAGTGGTGCTGAGGCTCAAGTGGTAGAGCTCTAGCCTTGAGCTCAGGCCTTGAACTCAAGCCCAGAACTGGCAAAAAAAAAAAAAAAAAAAAGGACTGGAGGCATGGCCTGATGAAAGACTAGCCACTTCAAGGCCAGTAAAACCAAAAATGAAAGGGAGGGAGGGAGGGAGGAAGGGAGAGACAGACAGAGAGAGAGAGAGAGAGAGAGAGAGAGAGAGAGAGAGAGAGAGAGAGAGAGAGAGAGAGAGAGAGAGAGAGAGAGAAACAGAAACAACCAAACTTCATTTGTGTTTAACCACTGAAACTTGGGGTCTATATGGGGAATTATCTGCTCTAATACCACCTTGCCCCAGTTTGAGTCTTCTTTCTCATGGCTACATAAAATACATCAGTATTCTTCCAACAGATTCTCTCTGGACTCAAATGAAGCGTGGGTTTCTTTCATTAACAGCAAGGAAGAATAAACAGTAATCATTTGAGGCTCCAGGGAAATGGAAGTATGCAATAATCCTCAAGTGTCTAGGGAACACCTCAAAAATTTCCCAAACTGATGACAAGACACAAAGGGCTTTTCTAGTTTCCAGGGGCTGCTAGCTTTGAGCATAAAACACTTACAGTAGGCTCCTGTCTTCCCCCTTCCCTCTTTCCCAGATTTCGTGAAAGTTGTCAGAGCCTTGCCTCGGGGTCTACCTCACGAGTCCTTCATCATCCAGAGTTCTAGGAAGCAAGCTAAACTTCAGTCACTTGAAATAGTGTGTTGTTCTATCCCTGAAGTTACTGAGAGTGAATGTACATGCAGCTTCAAGAATTCAAATCATTCTTTTAGGGTACATTGTTCTGGGTATGAGCATGCAAGCCAGGCCAGAGTTTTCAAAGATGAGTATTCAATAATCATCAAAGCTTCTGGTAGCATTTACAAGGCCATAAATGAAAGATTACAGAAAGAAACAGGAGAAGGATGCTACAAAAGCTTCCCTGTGCAATGATAGATTTGCCAGGAACCAAAGCCAGGGATGACAGAGTAGGCATGCAGCACCCATATCCAGAGAGGTTTCTTCCGGAGCCTTGGTCTGTAACAACAGGCATTGTAACACAGCATAGTGCAGGCTGCAGGCTCGTTATAACGCCCTCTTACAGGACACACTGAGTTACCTGACTCTCAGAACAACAGAATGAAACTGAGTTGTCATCAGTCCTTTATTTACAGCTAGGAAAACAGGCTCAAGCAGGTAGGGCAACGCTCACAAACCCAAGACTTGGGAATGGGGCCAAGACATAAGCTCTAATCTTCTGACCGCTGATCTCCTATCTATTACCCCAAACTATGGAACATCAGAGCAGAGAAACCCTTAAACGATTAAAGGAGACTTTCTCCCCTTTCTCTCTCCCCCCCTCTCCCCCTCCCTCTCTCTCTTATAATTCAACCTATGTTTACAATCTGAGAAAGAAGAAAATGCTTAGATGTCCATGTGATCCAGCCAGCCAAAATCTTAAGAGTTTGGGCATCTGAGGACCAACTAACAAGGATTCTCAGGGATACAAAGACAGAGTCAGGAAAAAATAAGCTGAAATTATTCTTTGTTGGGAAGAGAGACAGGATTAAATGCATCAATCACACTGGCCTGAATCAGCAATCTCCCAAATACTTTTTTTTTTTTTTTTTTGGTGGGCCATGGGGCTTGAACTCAGCCTGGGCGCTGTCCCTGAGCTCTTCAGCTCAAGGCTACCACCCTACCCTGGATCCAAGCCCCATTTCCCCTTTTCTAGAGGTTAACTGGAGATAAGAGTCTCAGGTCCTTTTGTGCCCGGGCTGGCTTTGAACCTTGATCCTCAGATCTCAGCCTCCTGAGTAGCGAGGACTACAAGCATGAGCCATCAGTGCCCGACTTCTCCCAAATAATTTTATGAGCCATTTTTAAGAGATAAATTACCAAGATCAAATACTATCTAAGAAACAAAACGGTTGGGTGATTGATTCTTTTTGTTGGTTTGTTTTTAAATGACTTATCCCTGGAAGCTGATGATCTACTACTACTTGAGAAGGATGACATAGGAAAAGGGAGGAACTATCTTCTGTGTGGTGGAAACTATGATGGGCTGGTCTTTCATGCCTATTCCGACACGCCTGCACTCCAGAGAACAACTCCACAGATCCTCCAGAAATGCCAATTGTAGGTTCTTGAAGAAGTAGAGGAAGAAGTGAAGACACAGATTTGTACAACCTTAAACTTGAGATGTTGCTCAGTCTAATTATGAGAAAAAACAGCATTTTGTTTAATGCTGTGCTCATCTCACTTGCTTCCCTGCAACAGCCATCTGTGGCTTAGGTTGAAAATTTCTCACATAACTAACTCTGGATCCCTTACTAATCTGTTCCATGCTTCCTAAATTCTCTAAAAAATAATTTAATTCATGGGCTAGGAGTTTAGCCTAGTGGTTTAGCCTAGAGGTAGAGTGCTTGCCTAGCATGCAAGAAGACCGGGGTTCGATTCCTCAATACCACATACATAGAAAAATGCCAGAAATGGTGCTGTGCCTCAAGTGGTAGAACTCTAGCCTTGAGAAAGTCCAAGGACAGTGCTCAGACCCTGAGTTCAAGGTCCAGGCAAAAACATAAAAATTTTAATTAATTCAGGGCTGAGAGTTTGGCCTAGTATTACTTGCCTAGCATGTACTAAGACCCGGGTTCAGTTTCTTGGTACCACATACATAGAAAAAGCCGGAAGTGGTGTTGTCGCTCAAGTGATGGAACATGTGCCTTGAGAAAGCTCAAGTACAGGTCCTAAGTTCAAGCCCCAGGACTGGCAAAAAATATAATAATAGTAATGTAACTTTATAATCTTACTCCAATCTGAGAGAAAATCCTTAGAGATTGGTGGGATATATTTGAATTTAACTACTAAAAGGGAGTTCTGAGTTTACGAAAGCTGTGCTCACCATGAGAACAGCAGGAAGAATGTAGTTCTGTGGTCTCCTGTGTTATCTTCCCAAGTTGGGGTCATTTCCTCATATCATCCTCCTCTCCAGGTCTCAATGCTCTGATAGTCTCCATAAACACTACTACCAACACTATGAATGTATTGTACAATTGTCTCTTCAGATCTCCTTCCCTAGCCTAAAATCTTCTTAGACAAGAACAGTATCAAACTTAATCTCCAGTGCCTGCCAGCATGGATGATACCCAGTGAATACACTAGTATTCAATAAGTGTTTGATGAATGAATTAAGGTTCTAGTACAGGTCTACATTTCACAGATAAGAAAGCTGAAATTTAGAAGATATCAGATAATAGAGGTGTGGTGCCCTCAAAAAGCAGCAAGTAGTACTCAAAAGCAAGTATCATTTACATCCCCAAAGGGACGCAGTATTGTTCAATGGAGATAGCATGGGCTCTAGGTATTGCTTCTGCCATCTATTAGTCATGTGACCTTGGGCAGGTTACTTCATCTCTCTGAGTCACAATTTGTACATCTGGTGACTAGACTAGGAATAACTCCAGGGTTGTTAGGGTTAAAATGCCAGGGATAGCACCTAGCTGTGAGTGCTCAATAAATGTTTACTGAATGAATGGTGAATGAGTCCCTCGCCACCACATCACCATTTCAGAAACTTGGTTTAGACTTTGCTTTCAAGTCTCTGCCTCCCTAGGAAGTTGCTGACTTACCCATAATTATAGAGGCCACACCTCTGGAGATTTATTCCTCACTAGGATTGGATCGTAAAGCTGCTCTCAAACTTTGCTTCAGCACACTGTTCCCATCAGGAGAGGCCCTGCCTACTCTCCTCATTGCCACACCAATCTGATCCATCGGTCATGGACAACCCATGGAAGGCCATAGCTAATCCCCAGAATGTCATCAGTCCCTACTGATCCCCCAACCGCTTTCCACTCTGCAGAAGAAGGTGCTATGGTGTGTGTCCCTGCTGAAAGTTGTGCTAAAACTGAAATTTCAATACATATAACAGATGTGAACCTTTAGTAAGTGGTTCCGGGACATCTGGGCCTTAGACAAGTGTGCTTCTCAACAGCTGTATTATTCATTTTGGATGGCCCATGGATTATAAGTATCTAAAGGACCTGCAAGGGTCCCACACTCCTGGTGAAATCTCTGCATTCATGAATGAATGGATCCGTGTCTTGTGAAAATACTTGAGAGAATGGGCACAGGTAGTTCACACCTGTAATCCCAGCAACTCAGGAGGCAAAGATATGTCAAAAGCCAGTCAGGGCAGGAAAGTCCATGAGACTCTTATCTCCAATAAGCTACTCAGAAAAAGGTGGAAGTGGCTCTGTGGATCCAAGTGGTAGAGCTGAAGCATTAACAGAAAAAGCTTAAGGAAAGTGCCCAGGCCCTGAGTTCAAGCCCTGGGACTGGCCAAAAAAAAAAATTAACAGTAATAATAATAATAATAAACACTTGAGGGGATCAAGATCACTATGATAGTATGTGAAGCATCACAGTGGAGACAGACAGTAGTTCTTACATACACTAAGTCAGATGATGCCTTGAATTTGGCCTTCCCAGGCTGTAGAACTGTATGGAGTAAAAATTTATCGTTTATAAATTGCCCAAGCTCAAATATTTCATTGTGGCAGCACAAATGGCAAAGAATATATCTGCTTGATTTTTATATTATGGTGAAATATACAGAACATGCTATTTATCATCTTAATATTCATATAATCTCTAGAAATTTTTCATCTCGCAGAAATGAAATTCTATACACATTAATTTTTCATTTCTTCATCCACCTCCAGCCCCTGACAATCTCCATTCTACTTTCTGATTCTATTAGTTTGACTACTCAAGATACATCAAAGGGGCAGAATCCTTTTGTGAAGGGCTTATTACTTCGGCCAGAGTATCTTCAAAGGTCATCTTTATTACAAATTATATCAGAACTACCTTCCTTTGGAAGTCTGAGTGATATTCTATTGGATGCATACATCACATTTTGCTTATCTATTCATCCATCAACTGGCATTTGGGTTGCTTCACCCTTTTGATTACAGTGGATCTTGCTATGAGCATGGAGTTAAAGGAGTCTACCTATTTTTAGCTCTTCGAATGGAGTTCAAACTCCTTAAAGATAAAAACTATGTCTACTTTAATCATCTCTATAGTCCTCAAGGTACATCACATATGAGGGGCACAAAACAAATACCTATTCAGTAAAGACAGGACTCAATTCAAAGATAAGCGTCTATGACACAGAGCTATAAAATGCACAACAGAAAATACAAGCTACACTCTTGACTCTTACTAGTGAAATGATGTTATTTATACTGTCAGAAATTCAGTTTCATCTTTCATTTTTTGTAGCCATTAAATAATACCTTATGGAAAGCAGTCAATACAGTACCTGGTATATCATTTTTTAAATGTCAGCAAGATTACTAGCATAAAATTAGACAATAAAAGTGACTTATTGTACTTATGTCACTTTATATCTTACCCATAAAATAAGCCAGGTACCAGTGGCTCATGCCTATAACCCTATCTACTGAAGAGGCTGAGATCTAAAGCATAGTAGATCAAGGACAGCCTATGCAAAATAAAATAAAAAAAATTCACTAGACTCCATCCCTAAAACAACCAGCAAAAAGCAAGGCTTGAAGACTGCTCACTAGGTAGAGCAACAGTCTAACACATATGAAACCCTGAGCTCAAACCTTGGTACTGTCAAAAAAAAAAAAAAGTGTAGGGGCTGGGAGTTTGGCCTAGTGGTTAAAGTGCTTACCTAGCATGTATGAAGACCCGGGTTCGATTCCTCGGTACCACATACATAGAAAAAAGCCGGAAGTGGTGCTGAGGCTCAACTGGTAGAGCTCTAGCCTTGAGAAAGTCCAAGGACAGTGCTCAGGCCCTGAGCTCAAGCCCAGGACTGGCAAAAAAAAAAAAAAAAAAAGTGTAGATTAGACTAAGCAATTAATGTTACATAATATCAAAACCAAAGGACAGTCCTGGAGTATTAACAGTGAATTCAGATTGGTGTTACTTAATATAAATTTTTAAGTTTTACATCTGTAGCTCCAGGAGTTTTGGCATTTAATTTTTTGTTTTAGTTTTATTTTTGCTTTTATAGCCATTCCTAGGGATTGAACTCAGGGCCTGAACATTGTCCCTGACCTTCTGCTCAAGGCTAACACTCTACCACTGGAGCCACAGCACCACTTCCAGCTTTTTCTGTGTATGTGGCACTGAGGAATCGAACCCAGGGTTTCATGCATGCTAAGCAAGCCACATTCTCAGGCCAGAAATTTTGTCACTTCAAAGAAGCAAGCTTAAATGTTACAGTAAGAATTATCTAAGCAAAGTAGCCTTTGTGTCAGTGTGTGTGCATGCCCACGCCAGTACTGGAGTCTTAAATCAGAGCCTGGGGTTCTCGCTCAGCTTTTTCTGATTATAGGTGGCCCTCTGTCCCTTCAGCCACAACTCCCCTTCTGGCTATTCGCGAGTTATTGGAGATAAGAGTCTTGGAATTTGGGGACAAAAACATGAGAAGGGGTATCAAATTTCGAGAAGTAATGTACCCACTACATACCTCTATACTTTATCCCGACAATAAAATACAATAAAAAAAAATAAATAAATATAGAGAGGAAAACGAGTCTTGGAATTTGTCCAGGTTGGCTGCAAAGCATGATTCCCAGATCATAGCCTCCAGAGTAGTTATGAATACAACATGAACCACCAGTGCGAGCATAAATACTTTTTTTTTTTTTTTTTTGCCAGTCCTGGGCTTGAGCTCAGGGCCTGAGCACTGTCCTTGGACTTTCTCAAGGCTAGAGCTCTACCACTTGAGCCTCAGCACCACTTCCGGCTTTTTTCTATATATGTGGTACCAAGGAATCGAACCCGGGTCTTCATGCATGCTAGGCAAGCACTTTAACCACTAGGCCAAACTCCCGACCCCGAGCATAAATATTTTTATCAGGATTATTTATTTAAAGAATTCCCTCCCTCCCACCCTCTCTCCCTTCCTTCCTTCCTTGCTTTGGTTTAATCTATTTTGGGCTTAATTATTCAATTATTGAGGCTTTTAACAAAAAGATGAAAAAGTACGTGAGATCTGTATTATATTTCAAAGCAAATGTTTCTTTCAGCCCTCTCAAGTTGAGTTCCCCATGCTATTCAGAGTTCCTCTAGGATATGAATTCTTTTGAGGTTACTACCTGAATCTTCCAGGGTACTAACATTCTTTCCAAAGTTAGCTCTTAGAAAGCAAAATTCCTAACTCTTGAAAGGAAAAGGTTATGCAAGGTTTTTCTGGTTTTTTTGTTTGTTTGTTTTTTGTTTTTATTGTCAGGATAATGTATAGAGGGGTTACAATTCCATTTGTCAAGTAGTAGGTGCATTATTTCTCACACATTGATACCCTTTCTCATGTTTTTGTCCCCATTTCCCTCACTCCACTCTCTCCCAAGTTATTAGGCATGGCTAATTACAACCACTCTTTAAGACAGCATCAGACTAGTACTGCCCAAATGGAAAGAAGCCATTACCTTTAGCTTTCCTAGGAATATCATAATCTCATGTAAATGTAACATTATATTCAGATAACTTCTTAAATGGAAAATTAAATACAATTTGACAATATGGACTTTTGTAGGACTTTGCAATTAAATGAATTTACAAATGAAGGAGAAAATATTTTGTCAGGCCAAGAGCTTTAATTTTGTATTCAGAACAATACTGCCATAATCTGCCACAAGATTTTAATTTGGCTTCTAAACAGTGGATAAATGCTGTTGTCAGCCCCACCACCATCCAATGATATCAGATAATGTTTCAGGTAATGGGCACCATACTGAGACCTGAGCTTTGTTTAATATTCATAACTATCCTAGGCACTAAATACTAGCAACTCACTCCCTGCAATTTATCATCTTTTGTTTTGTTTTGTTTTGTCTTGGGGCTTGACCAAGGCACTGTCCCTGAGCTCTTCAGCCCACGGCTACTGCCCTCCCCTTGAGCCAAGCCCCACTTCCCATTTTCTAGAGGTAAACTGGAGATAAGAGTATTAGGTCCTTTTGGGCCCAGGATGGCTTTGAACCTTGATCTTCAGCCTCCTGAGTAGGTAGGATTACAGGCATGAGCTACCATGCCAGGCTGCAATTTATCATCTTTATCTCTATTAATTTCAGGCTTTTAGAAATGCCACTATTACTAAGAATTTATGTCCTTCATCCACAATACCAAAATACTGTTTTTTTAACTTATTTTCATTGTCTTTCATTCTCTGTTAGAATACTAGTTTTTAAATTATATGCCCCTCTTCTCATTCTACTATGAAAATATAAACATCTACAACTAGCACTCTAACTGTGAAATCATAATAGTAGTCAGGCTGGTGGGTTATCTTTTTAATTAATCAATTTACTACAAAAAATACCCAAGTGAACTACAAGGGAAAATCCTTTCTAATACCATCCCACAACAGTGATCAACGCTCAGATTTTGATATGACATTCTGTCATTTCCTACTTGCATATACTAATAAAATTACAATGCATATGATTCTGTTTGATGTCTTTTGAGCATTTGAAGAGCATTTATCCATGTATTTGCATGTTACATTAGTTTATCTCTCTTCATAGCTATTGGAAACTGCCAGACTGAACCTTTGAAGGCAAGTCATTTTGTTATGAAGTTCTGGAAACACTTTTGTATGATGCTTTTGTCAAGTCAAAGGAAACAAAGTCTGATCACCCCTTGTTTTATTTTGTTGTTGTTGTTGTTGTTTTATGCCAGTCCTGGAGCTTGATCTCAGGGCCTGGGCACTGTCCTTGGACACATTTTACTCAAGGCTAGTGCTCTACCACTTCCAGCTTTTTCGTGTATGTGGTACTTAGGGCTTCGTGCATGCTAGGTAAGCATTCTACCACTAGGCCATGCTCCCAGCCCACCCCTTGGTTTAAATCCTCAGTAGTTTTAGAGAATTCTCTTTCCATATACCTTTGCCAGGTCTTAGGCACTTAGGCTACATTAGCTCGGAGACAGAAATGGTGAAGGGTACACAGAACATGGACAAAAAAGGAACCGGAGTTCTGCTGGGTTTTGTGAGGCTGTGATAAAAATTGATGTGTGAAAGCCGGGCGCAGTGGCTCATACCTGTAATCCTAGCTACTCAGGAGGCTGAGATCTGAGGATTGCGGTTCAAAGCCAGGGCACAGAAGGACCTGAGACACTTATCTCCAATTAACCACCAGAAAACTGGAAGTGGTGCTGTGGCTCAAGGGGTAGGGCTGTAGCCTAGAGCTGAAGAGCTCAGGGACAATGCCTAGGCCCAGATATCAAATCCCACAACAGACAAAAAAAAAATTGATGTGTGAATAAACATGGGAATCTATAAAAGTAATCATTAAAACACTCCTTATTTGCTTGCTGTTTAAAAAATAAGCCAAAAGAGTGAAGTAGCTAAAGAGTTTTCTCTAAAAACTGTGAAAACTTTTTAAATTTTTGAGTTAGGACTAACTGCACTAAAATACAGACATCATTAAGTTTGAGATGAAAATAAGTTGTCCTGCTCTTTTCCTGTACATTTCAGTCCTCATTTGAAAAAGGGAACTAAATACATTTGCAATAATGTATGAAGATAGTATAAAGAACTTGTAAAAGCTGTACAGCAGTCCCAGGGTCACAACAAATTGGAGAGAGACTCAACAAACGGGATTACCTAAAAATAAAATGTTTCTGCACAGACAAAGGAATAGCTACTAAAGTAGAAAGATAGCCAACCAACTGGGAAAAAATATTTACTAATAATACATGAGACAAATGCTTAATATCCAATATCTACAGGAAACTCAAAAAACTAATTCCCCCCACCAAACCCAACAAACCAATCACTAAATAGGAAAGGGAACTAAAGAGAGAATTGTCAAAAGTAGAGATTAAAATGGCAAAAAAAAATGAGAAAATGCTCATCATCCATGGTTATAAAGAAAATGCAAATAAAAAACAACTCTAAGATACCACTTACCCCAATTAGAATGGCCAATATTCTGAACTCAGACAAACGACAAATGCTGGCGGGGTTGTGGAGAAAGAGGAACCCTACTACACTGCTGATGAGAATGTAAACTAGTTCAGCCACTCAGGAAGGCAGTTCAGAAGCTTCTCAAAAAACTGAAAATAGACCTTCCTAATGATCCAGCCATACCACTCCTGGGCATCTACCCTGAGCATCATAACCCAGGATATGATAAGGACACCTGCTTAGCCATGTTCATCTCTGCACTATCCACAATAGCCAAGCAAAGGAAACAATCCAGATGCCCCACCACAGATGAATGGTTACCAAAAATGTGTTACATATATACAAAGGAATTCTACATAGCCACCAGACAAGATAAAATAATGGCATTCACTAGGAAGTGAAATAGGAACAAAAGGCTCATGGTCTCCTTGATATGTGGATATTAGATCCCAACAGTACAAGGGTGATTACTCAATATTTGGATACCCAAAATTATTAGTCTTGGAGATCTAAACATAACTACATAGGCATAAAAATCTATTATGTCTATAGACATAATGTTTTATTATATGGATTGATATGTATCCATGACATATAAAACCTCAGCTTTCTTTTAATTATGTTCTAAAATCTATGTGCCAGTGAGTGATTGCATACAGACATTCCCTTCTTGAATACTTGTTTGTTAAACATGACATTGGAAATATGATGTAAAAAATCAGTGTTGATAAAATCTTTCAACAAAAAAAAAAGCTGTATGGCAATAGGAGGGAGGCAAGGAAAGAGAAAGCAATTGAGTTATTCTGATCAAAATACAATATAAAATACCCCGGTGAAACACAGTATGTTACAATGAATGACAGAAAAGTTAAACAGGCTCTACAGGTGTGATTGGCACAGAAGTGGGGTTGCTAAACAAGGAGGTAAATGAGGGTGAATGGGTGAATATGGTCAGTGCAGTTTATTTGCATGTACGAAAATAAAACAGTGAAACCTGTTGAAATTGTTTTAAGAAGGGGAAGTGGGATAAGGAAAGTGACTGATGATTGATGACAGAGATAAGCCTGATGGGCAGGGACAGGGAGGATAAGGCAGTTACCAAAACTAGATATTAGAATTGAGATTTGGGAAACCAGGGGGCCCCTAGTCTTCCTTCAGCTTCAGATATCGAGGTTCCATTCACCAAAGGTTTTTTTCTTTGTTTTGTTTTTATTGCATTTTATATCGGAAAGTATGTGCAGAAAGTAAGATATAAACATCAACATGTGACAATAATTTGTATACAAGTGGTAGATAGGAAAGTCATCTTGGGAACTAAGAGTTAAACAGAAAACAATTTGCATAAAGCTTAGTCTACCTGCCCCCCTCCATTCCAGGCAGTTTAGGGTAGAATGAACCCACACCCAGGATAGAAATCTGAATCCCAAAGGGATGGGAATGTGGCTTAGTGGTAGAGTGCTTGCCTGGCATATATGAAGACCTGGATTGGATTCCTCAGCATCACATAAACAGAAAAAGGTGGAAGTGAAACTATGGCTCAAGTGGTAGAGTTCTAGCCTTGAGCAAAAGAAGCTCAGGGACAGTGCCCAGGCCCAAATTCAAGGCCAGGACTGGAAAAAAAAAGAAAGAAAGAAAAAGAAAAAAAAACTTCAATTCCTGGTAAGCCAGGGATGACTGATCTTGCCAGGGAAGTTTCAGCATTCTAAGAGTTTTTACTAAGAGAATGGCCTTCCAGATTCCCAATCCTTTCTGGTCTCACAGCTGGATTTTTTCAGTTCTCACAACACTATATATACATGCTGAATTATCACAATGAAACCTTGTACAATTAATGTATACCCATAAAAATAACAAGAAGTGGGGAGAATTCAAGCTCAACTTACAAACTGGAATATCATTGTCTGAATGTTTATCTGTCTGAATTTCAACAGAAGGAATCCTAGGGCAAGAGTTAAGGCATTTTCTGTAGAAAAGCAGTTACGAGTTTAGGATTGGGTCTACCTGAACAGGGGTCCTGGGTAAGAAATTATGAATCCCATCAACCATTCATTATTTCCATCCTGTTATCCACTGTGCCTGAGAATTTGGATTGCTCATTAATGCTCATTATCATTTCAACCCTCCATTTCTTTATTTGTAACATAGGGTTTATTGAGAGGCTCAATGTGTATGAAATAGCTCTGACCATTCTATGTGTACGTAAGTATATGCTGTTAATATACTGCTCTCTATGAGTGACTTCACCCCAATCTTGCCTTTCAGTTCCATAGCATTTGTAGACAGAAAAGCCTGTCGGGTGTTTGTTTTGTGTTTAGGAACTCTTTCAGGTCTTGTATTTATTTCTTCAGCTAGTGCATACATGCATAAGTTAAATAAGAGGTTCTGAACTGAGGGTTCTGATTTTTAAAAGTAAAATAAAATAAAAAGAACATGGAAAGAAAACTGGAGCCACCGTAACTTTTCTTCTCAACTTCTACTGTGAGCCAAAGGGCACAAAGTTTCCCTTTAATTTCCTCCTGATTTAAATTCTTCTCAGCAATATTTGAGAGTTCTAGTTCTATATACTTTTGCCAAACCCTTAGTTACTTGGGCTAAACCTCTAAGGGAAGCGGGATGAAAGGAGTACACAAAATGTGAGCAAAATGGAATCATAGAGTCTCTGTTGCTCTTCAATACAAGATGTTCTACAAAAATACATTGTGAATGCTGTTTCATGGTCTTAATCCTGTGCAGTAAACTGCACATCCATTTTTACAGCTGAATGAGGAAACAATTCTGAGTAAGTCTAAGAACTATGGGATTTTTTAAAGCTATCTTTCCCATAAAAGTCCCCTACATGGCCGGAAGTTTGGCCTAGTGGTTAAAGTGCTTGCCTAGCATGCATGAAGACCTGGGTTCAATTCCTTGGTACCACATACATAGAAAAAAAAAAGCCCGGAAGTGGTGCTGAGGCTCAAGTGGTAGAGTTCTAGTCTTGAGAAAGTCCAAGGACAGTGCTCAGGCCCTGAGCTCAAGCCCAGGACTGGCAAAGAAAAAAAAAAAAAAAAAAGTCCCCTACATGCCAGCCCCCCTCCAAAAAAAAAAAAAAAAAAGGAAAGAAGAAAAAATACAAACAGTAGAACCTAGGAAGGTATTCTGAACCAATACTATACTGAGCCCCCTGAAGCCAGGACTTACTGATAGGGTTTCTTTTTAGGCACTGAGGGAGTTTTCTGTAGACCTATGTAATTAGCTGAAGTTACAAGCACTCAATCAGAGCATCCACTGGGGATCAAACAGGTGTCAGACAGTTTGTATGCTTCCTTTGATTTTTTTCAACTTATTTATTTATTTATTCATTTTTGCCATCCTGGAGCTTGAACTCAGGGCCTGAACACTGTCCTTAGGCTTTCTCAAGGCTAGAGCTCTACCACTAGGCCAAAATCCTGGCCCTCCTCAACTTACTTTGAAAACTTTTAAACTATAGAACAAAAAATAGCAAATAAATTAAGCCAAGCACTTGTGAGCTTATGGTTGTAATCTTAGCTTTTCAGAAGGTTGAGATCTAAGGATTGCAGTTTGAAACCAGCCAGGGCAAAAAAGTCTAACAAAAAGCTAGATATGGAGGTGTGGTTCAAGTGAGAGTGCCAGTTTGAGTGCAAAAAAGCAAACAAAAATGCAAAGCACTGAATTCAAGCTCCAGTACCAGTACGTACTTGTGTGCATACACATACACTGGTGAGAGCAAGCTAAGTGCCAGCAGCTCACACTACATAGGAGCAGCTGAGATAAGGAAGATCACAGGTTGAGTTCAGGCTGGGGATATAATAATGTCCCACAAGCATTACTACTAGTAACAAAATCAAGGTTAGAGTGCTAACTGTACATATGTGCAAGAGAATGACCTTTACAATAAGATTTTTTTTGGCCAGTCCTGGGGCTTGAACTTAGGGCCTGGGCACTGTTCCTGGTTCTCTTTGTGCTGAAGGCTAGCCCTCTACCACTTGAACCACAGCACCATTTCCAAATATTTCTTAGTGGTTAATTGGAGATAAGAGTCTCATAGACTTTTCTGCCAGACTGGCTTTGAACTTCAACCCTCAGATCTCAAATCTCCTGAGTAGCTAAGAGTACAGGTGTGAGCCATTGGTGCCTGGGTAAGCTTTTATTTTGTTGTGTTTACTTTTTTTAGTTCAGGATCCAACCAAGAATGACTTCTTGTGTTTGTTGTCTTATCTCTTGCTCCTTTAATGTGCATCAGTTCCCACTAAAACTTTTGTTTTCTTCTGTGAATGGTTCATTTCAGTGGCATATTTGAAGATCACGGGCTAGCAGCTATTTTGAAGCATGTCCCACAACCTAAATTTGCCTGATTATATCCTTATGAATAAATATAAGTCAAACATTTCTGGCAAATACTGATTTCAGTATCAACATTTTTATGTTGACATGTAGGTACTTCCATGGCCTCAGGTTGTCTGATACACTGTTATCTTTTTCCTCATTTTGTCCCTATGAATACTACAAGATATTAACTCACATCTGTAATCCTAGCTACTCAGGAGGCTGAGATCTGAGGTTCATAGAGAAAACTGAAAGTGGCACTGTGGTTCAAGTGGTAGAGCAGTAGCCTTGAACTGAAGAGCTCAGGGACAGCGCCCAGGCCCAGTGTTCAAGTCCCATGACAAAAAGAAAAAAAAAAAAACACCTCACCCAACTTTATTCCAATAGAAAATTCAAAAGTCCGAGATCCATTGACTTAGGGAACTCTACAGAATTAGAATCAAGGAAGTTGAACCCAAAAGAAACCAGAACCGAAATGTTTTTGAATTTCCCTAAAAGTTATCTACAAAATATCATAAAGACCACAGGGTGCAGGAATAGATTTGTTAAGTGGATTTTTGTGTGTGACATTTGCATTATTACTAACTACCTCTTTCCATTGTCCTAGTATTTCCTGCTTTGCAATGAATCCTTAGGTAATTAGGTTATTTTAGTAGTTCAACATAAATTGAGAGGCTCTATTTGTGTGAGGAACACAGGCACCCATGAGGGCTGTTTTTGCCTTCATGTCTTGGGTCCAAAGTTCCCTGACACTTTTGGATATCCCTATCACCTAAGAATAAACGGCTTCCATGGGCCTATGCTCCTGTCACTGCTCTCATACTTCTGCATACATGATCATTAATATTTGTCTCTCTCACTTTAGCATATTCCCTAAAACCAATATATCCAAAGAACTGCTTCATAGTTATTCAAGGTCACAGGGAAAGCAATGATAGAGACAAATCTTAATCTTCCAGTCACCTTATTTCTCCTCCCTGTGACATTTCTCCATGGATTAAAAACAAATACTCAGAAGAAAAATTAAAAATCATAAGGTCTTTGTGACAGCTTTTGAAATTGGCTGTCCCATCACTTGCCTTCAAAGAGACAGCAAGTAGACTTTCCATGCCTGAAGGAATTCTGCTGCTAAGCAAAACCCATTCAACCACTACCACATCCTTCTTCCTGAAATGGATACAAAACAATAAATGCATTTCTTCCACAAAGAAGAAGAGATAGGATGAAAGGAATTATCCTTCCAAGTGCCTTCAAAATAACAAGTGGACAGTTCTGAGCATCTGAATTATTTAGCAATCAATAGAGAACAGTAAGTGAGGGAGAAAGGTAATCTTTCCACTACTCACAGGAGCAGGGTAAGGGGAAAAAAGAATTAAATGATGTGGAAGCTATTGGAAGAGGAATTATTCCTTGGGACTTATTAGAGCATTTCATATAAGTCATTCAAAACCTTGCTAACCCATTGTCAAGTTCTTCACAGGTGCCCATCAAAAAGAAAAGTGACATGAGCTCAACTACAACATTTAATTGTTCTCATGTTGCTAGGGCCAGACTGTGTCTTGTCACACAAACCATACACTGGACAGAGTCAGGCTCCTTGCTGGTTATCCTGCCAAACACAGACCCCAAGGAAAAGTAAAACCAAAACTCTTCAAAGAGCACTCTGAGCCAAATAGATATGATGGTTCACACCTGAAATTGTAGCACTTGGGAAGTAGAGGCAGAAGACCGACAAGCTCAAGGCTACATAGCAAGATCCTATTTCCAAATACACACACACATACACACACACACACACACACACACATGTATATGTACAATGGAGGACTCGGAATAAACATCCATCTACTGGGATTCAAAAGTGAGGGAAGGGAAACTGGGTTATGATATTCAGAGACTGGAAAGAGACATAAAAATATAGATGTGATATGCTGGCAAGAGGGAGATCCTGAAACAGGGGAAAATGTAAACTGTAAGTGAAGAGACAGGAAAAGAAACAGAATATCAAGAGATGTGAGTGCATAAGAAAAGAAAGGAATGTATACAACAGAAGTACAGATGATCTAAGAAGAGCGAAGAGTACTCAAAACAGAGATGGAGCAGGAGAAAGCCCACAGTTGGGTCTTTTCCCAAATCCAAAAGCTGTTCAGTGCACCCCCAATAAATCACTGCACCACAAAACCCACACAATGGACTATGGTTTGTATTCAGTAAAAGCAGCAATTAACAAAGTTATCACCCGGCTGCAACTGTGAATCCCTAACCATAGGAATTTAAAACCAACAAAATGGATTCAAAGCAGCTGAGACAGCTAGTAAAGACTTATTTCCAAAACCTGACTCAGATAAGAAAAGGTTTAGCATTTTAAAGTTAAGCAAATATTCTGGCATTTCTCCTTCTTTTGACATTCCAAGAGGGGGTGTGGCTGACCCCAGATCTATTCATTTCCAGGATTGTAGATCTCTAAGGGAAGACTAGCCCCATCTGTTCTGGATTGGGTCAGCTGTTTATCTCAAAGTTACATAGTTGTTGCACTCATCATCCCTGTAACTTTTATTTTAAAAAGGACAGCCAGCATCACACTAGCCAGAATGTTTTGTGCCCTATTAAAGTGTCCAAACATTGTTTTAAAAAAAAGGGTGGGGGATGCATTACTATACTATACTCCTTGGTCTCCTAGGATCAACTCTTTTTTTTTTTTTTTTTTTTTGAGTACCTTTCCATGATGGCCAGTCAAGGCTGATAACACTTCTAACTTTCCCTTTCTCTTGTGGTGTTCCAAGGGACCCAGGTTCCCTAATCCATCCTGTTCTGCAAACCGTTATTCTTGAGTGGTAACTGAGCCTGGGGAAGCGGCGGCTCATCACGGTACCATTGTCAGTGGCAAGAGCCACTCACACAAGCACAAATCTGTCCGCTCCACTTCCAAACAAATCCTGAACCCTGCAGTCCGGAGCACAGGAAAAAAAAAAAACAAAAAAACACAAAAAAAAACAAAAACCCGCTCAGGAACACGATGCTTCCAGCAGCCTAAGAGAACCTTCCCCGGACACGTGAAATGTTTCTGACTGGCACGGAGTGCACCATGAAAGGACACTGTCACCTCAAATTAGCAGAAAAGACGAGACAAACTACACACACACACACACACACACACACAGGAACGACCTGCAAAACTTCAGCTACCCACAAGCAGTATGTTCATCATTTAAAAAACAAAATTTTTTAAATCGTATCTGCCGGTGCAAGCGACCCAGCGATGTTTTAAAGTCGTGCGATCACATTAAATCACTGTCTCCATGTCTCCCCACGCATCACCCCTTCCCACTCAAACCTCCACGCGGGCGGCGGGGACAGCACTGCAGTCCCCCACCTTTGCCCTCTTCGGATTTTTTTCTTTTCCCCAAGAGCATTTCCCAACATCCTGTCCAGCCCTGCCCCCCTCTTCCCAGCCGCCCCAAAATAAAAATAATTACAAAATAAAGGTTGGAGGGAGTTGCGACTCGGGAATCTGGCAAGCCAGCCGTTCTTCTTGGCAGGGGCAGGTTCCCGGAGTTGTTCCTTGCAGTGACCCAAATTGCACAAGAGCCTGAAGGGGAGAGCCCTCCCCCCAGCCCCCCTCCCCATCCCCGTCCCTCCCACGCCCCACCCCTCCCCATCCTCCGCAAAGAAAGCCTGGAGAACTAGGCGGCGAGGGTAACTTGGGAGAGCCATTGGAATCAATCACTGCAACTCACCTGGTTTGGGATTTTCCTCCCCACGCCAGGCATACACAGAAATGATGTGAGAATGAGTCACGCACGACAGGAAAGGTGATGCGGCGTCCTAAGTCCCAGGGCTGCAGTCCGTCCCTGCCCCGGTGCGGCTGCTACTCTGAGCTCAGCTGGAGCGAGCGGCAATAGCCAGCCCAACAGCAGCAGGGGGGGCGGGGGGAGGTGGATTAACCGTAGCACAATGAATGCGGTGGGGTTTTGCAATGACATCATCCCTCTGCTCTAGCGGCCCCAATAACCATGCTCCAGGGCCGTGCATTCTGGGAACTGTAGTCTTTCTTCCCCTCCGGGAAGAGCGATCCAAAGCCATCATTGAACTACAAAGTCCAGGATGCACTACGGTCGGGCACGCCCTGAGCTTAGAAGCGGAGAGCGAGGCCGCCATGTTAGGAGCTCCGGGACGACACCGCCGAACTGGCTGAGGTTTTAGGGGCTGAGGAGCAGAATGAGAGTGCGATGGGGACGGTGAGGTGGAGGACGAGGCTGCGGGAGAGCTCTAGGCTCCGGCGTGGAGGGGGATAGTGGTCTCGCAGGAGCCTGACTCGGGGTGGGGCCGACTGAAGGTGGCGTCGGGCGGACCCGGGTCTCGCGGTGGTGCTGAGGCTGCGCGGCTTCCCGCGCCTCTTGCTCAGTTTCCCAGCCGAGCGGTCTGGGGATTCGTCGTGTTTCTGGCCGGGGAAAGTCTCTTTCGGTCCGCCAAGCCAGGCAGTCGGGGCCGACGGTACTCCGGGGTGCGGTGAGGGGGCCTCGGGTGGCGGCCGTCGCGCCTCTCGGCGGAAGCCGGCCTTCACCCGGGGAGTCGCGCCACACCTGTCACGCTTGTTTTTCTTTGCTTCTTCATTTCCCAGTCTCACCTCCTTCCTCCAGGTTTAGGATGCCCCACTCGGTTGCTTTCTTTCTTTCTTTCTTTTCCTATAGGAATGACCTGCAAAGAAATATGCCAAGGGATCACGGGACGTTGCGTGGGCCCTGCAAATAAGACCAGGAGCGGCCGAAGGGAGTAAAAGCCAGGTTTAAAACTTCTCACCCCGCAGGGAGAGCACCAAGATCCGGAAAGAAGCTATTATTCATAATGGTCCCTGCTCTGGGGTAAACCTAGAATGGATGCCCAAACACGGCCAAGGCTCATTAGCGTGATCACCTTATTTTGAAAAAACAACAACAAAAAAGTCCTTTTGTTAGCATGTATTGGTTATATATAATTGTGGGCCTCTTTGTGACATTTTCATGCATGCATAGAACTTAAAATCATTCGCACGGGCCTCATTACCCTCTCCCCTCACCAGTTTATATTAGAGATGTACTTCGTGTTTAATTTGGAGTACTCCATATAATATTACATAAGAACTTTTCAGTCATTCTGTCCCATGTTTCAAATTAACTTTTTTGTTTTCCTCTTGTGCCAAATCGGTGCTGTGTGTTCTTTTTTCAGATTCTGGGCTACACTCTGAATAGATGAGAAATTTAATTTCTTTCTGAGGTTTTCAGAGGATTAAAAGTGATGTTGTATGTGTTTTATGTTGTCCCTCCCACCTTCTGCACCACATTCTTGAAATTAGCTGATTTCCTTGAGCCAGTAAAAGTATGTCCTGTATATTTGTTAGAAGTTAGTAAAATAACCATTGATAGATTGTCTTATCAAAAGAAAAGCTAGGCAGGACCAGGAGTTTGGCCTAGTGGTAGAGTGCTTGCACAAAGACCTGGATTCAATTCCTTGGTACCACATGCATAGAAAGAAAAAAGCCAGAAGTGATGCTGAGATTTGAGTGGTAGAGCTCTAGCCTTGAGAAAGTCCAAGGACAGTGCTCAGGCCCTGAGCTCAAGCCCAGGACTGACAAAAAATAAAAAGAAGGGGCCGGGAGTTTGGCCTAGTGGTTAAAGTGCTTGCCTAGCATGCATGAAGACCGGGGTTCGGATTCCTCGGTACCACATATATAGAAAAAAGCCGGAAGGGGTGCTGAGGCTCAAGTGGTAGAGCTCTAGCCTTGAGAAAGTCCAAGGACAGTGCTCAGGCCCTGAGCTCAAGCCCAGGACTGGCAAAAAAATAAATAAATAAAATAAAAAGAAAAGCTAGGCAGACTGATCTAAAATGAATAAAAATGGTAGATATGGTCTATAGAAGACTCCAGTTAAAGGTCTGGTATCTGGAAACAGGCCACAAAATGAATTACTGTGTTTAATTATAGGGAAAGGGAAAGAGTATGTGTTGATGGCCTTTGTTGTTTAGGATAACATTTAAAAAGCTCATACAAACATTTTCATTAGGAAGCGGTACCATGGCTCAAGGGGTAGGGTGGTAGCCTTGAGCTGAAGACCTCAGGGACACAGCCCAGGCTCACAGGTCAAGTCCCACCACTGACAGACAAAAAAAAATTTTTTTTTCATTATTTGGAAACACTTGCACATCATGGTGGTAAGTACTGGAAAAGGGACAAAATGTATAGCATTTTCTTTCTGATCTTTATAGAGATGTTCTAAGCTAACAAATAGTGTTTTCATTTTCTAAGATATTTATATAAGCAATAACCACTTTGACATATGGAAGGCAAATAATATATCCAGGGAAAAAGTAACAGATTGCCCACAAATCTTGCATGTAAAAAATGAGACCTATGTAATGTAGTAATTTCTACTATTTGTCATGTGTTTAATAACATAAGGTTTTCTAATCTTATACTTAGACATTTAGCAATATTATAAACACATGGGACATGTACTTAATACATGTGTATGCCCTGCCTAGGTTTCCTTTATAGCTAGGATTACACTATTTTCTGTGTTGGAATAAAGTCTCAAGTTTTTATCCAAACTGACCTTGAACCTCTCCCCTTCCAATCACCTTCAAGAGTAGCTGGGATTACAGATAGGAGATTGGCTGATTTTGTACTTATTCTTAAATTTTTAGAAAAATAGTCTGTGCTCTTATTTTTCCTCCCAGTTGTAGGGCTTGAACTCTGGGCTTGGGCACTGTCCCTGAGCTCTTCAGCTCAAGGTTACAGCCCTACCCCTTGAGCCACAGCACCACTTCCGGTTTTCTGGTGGTTAACTGGAGATAAGAATCTTGTGGAATTTAGTACTTGGGCTGGCTTTGAACCTCAATCCTCAGATCTTAGCCTCCTGAGTAGCTAGGATTATAGATAGGAGCCACTGCACCCAGCTTTTAAGAAAATATTTCTAAAATGCAATTAGAAATGCCTTAGAGAGGCCAGGAGTTTGGCCAGTGGTAGAGTGCTTGTCTAGCATGCACAAAGACCTGGATTCAATTCCTCAGTACGACATACATAGACAAAAGGTAGAAGTGAATGGTGCTCTGGCTCAAGTGGTAGAGCACTAACCCCGAGGATTGGCCAAAAAAAAAAAACTTAGAGAAAGCAAAATATATTCTTCAAATATAATTAGAAAGTTGATTTACGCTATCATCATTGGTAGCTAACTAAAGAATATTCAATTACTGTTGCACCAAGAATGTTTTCAATAAGGATGACTGTTAAGATCACCTATAAAGGTTTAAAATTATATAATTGTTGCCTACAGATCCCAATTGAATATCAGTACATCTACAGAGGTTGCATAGAATCATTGTCTCCCTTTTATATTTGTTTTTGTTATGTGTGGTACAAGCAATAAGAAAGGTTTGACCAAACATTATAGATTTATTGTTAATTTTACCTATTGGACTCTAAAATGATAAGAGGAATACCCTTGGTGATCAGCTTTGGGCATGGCATAGGGGATTGAAGGTAAGGAGAAGAAATCACCTTTAAGAGTTCCCGAAAGTCGGGTGCTGTGGCTCATGCTTGTAATCCTAGCTACTCAGGAGGCTGAGATATGAGGATGAAGATTTAAAGCCTGCTTGGGCACAAAAGAACCTGATACTCATCTCCAATTAACCTCTAGAAAAGGGGGAGTGGGGCTTGGCTCAAGGGTTGGGCAGTAGCCTTGAGCTAAAGAGCTCAGGGATAGTGTCCAGGCCTAGTTCAAGCCCCATGACCCACCAAAAAAAAAAAAAAACAGTACCCTATATCCCGAATTGCCTAGATATTTCTGAGGATGAGGGTTCCTGTTATTAAAACTCTTAATAAGAGGCACTCAATTAGAGCTCAGCAGTGCTCAAATTGTTGCTATACAAAAATTCGAAAGACATTATATAGAAAGAGACAATGTGATATTTTGGGGATTCTTTTAGAATTTTTGAATTTTTTTTTTTTTTTTTTTTTTTTTTTTTTTTTGCCAGTCCTGGGCTTGAGCTCAGGGCTTGAGCACTGTCCTTGGACTTTCTCAAGGCTCTAGCTCTACCACTTGAGCCTCAGCATTACTTCCGGCTTTTTTCTATATGTGGTACCAAGGAATCGAACCTGGGTCTTCGTGCATGCTAGGCAAGCATTTTAACCACTAGGCCAAACTCCTGGCCCCTAGAATTTTTGAAATTTTTTTAATGTTTTTAATAATTCAATTTCTTGCCTTAAGTCTTGTTTTAGGTCATGGATACTAATATTAAGGAGAAAGACAACATAATTAAAATTTTCTAGTGCTCGCCCTACACATTAGTAAGAGGAAAGCTAAAACTGAAAAGTATTCCTCTTCAGGTTAGGTTTTTTTTTTCCCATATAATCTAAGTTTTTGTGTTTTGGGGTTTTTTTTTGCCAGTCCTGGGCTTCAGCTCAGGGCATGAGCATTGTCCTTGGGCTTTCTCAAAGTCAGAGCTCTACCACTTGAGCCACAGCACCACTTCTGGCTTTTTTCTATGTATGTGGGGCTGAGGAATCGTGCATGCTAGGCAAGCACTCTACCACTAGGCCAAACTCCTGGTCCCTGTGTTTTGTTTTTAAACTTCAAATGGCTATACCTTGGGGTTGCAATTTAATATGTCCATTTATGTGTCTAGTGTTTCTTGATTGTAGTTACTTCTTCCATCCTCTTTGACCCCTTTCCCCCCAGACTCATTTTATGTTTCCTTCTTTATACTCTTTTAATTCCTTGAGTTATTCATTTCAGTCTCTAATTTTAATTTTGGAATCTCACATTTTACAAGTAGTACAGGAAAAATATACAAGAAACATGGTTTGTATTTTAGATTTATTTTGGCATTTTATTTGATTGATTGGTTTGGATGCTGGTACTGGAGTTTAAACTTAGCCTTAAGCCTTTGCTGGACTTTTTCCAAGCTTGCAATGCTGTCTTTAGTTTCACTGATTAATTAGAAATAAGAATCTCTATAGTTTGTGTGCCCAAGGTGGCCAGGAAGCATTATCCTCGGTTCTCAGCCTCCTGAGTTAACTAGGCTTACAGACTGCTTTTATTTTATTTTTATGTTTTATATTTTGCCAGTCCTGGGGTTTGAACTCAGGGCGTGAGTACTGTTCAGGGTCTTTTTCCTCAAGGCTAGCACTCTGCCACTTGAGCCACAACACTATAGAAAAAGCACCCGGCTTTTCTGTGTATGTGGTACCCAGGAATCGAACCCAGGTCTTCGTGCATGCTAGACAAGCACTCTATCACTAGTCCAAACTCCTTGCCCCTGTTTATTTTTTATTTATCTTTAATGGATCCTGGGCACTGTCCCTGAGCCCTTCAGCTTAAGGGTACCACCCTACCCTTGAACCAAGCTCCACTTCCCGGCTTTCTAGAGGTTAATTGGAGGGAAGAGTCTCGGGTCCTTTTGTGGCCATTTTGGCTTTGAACCTTGATCCTCAGATCTCAGCCACCTGAGTGGCTAGGATTACAGGTGTGAGCCACCACGCCCAGCACCTTGTTTTTATTTTCTTAATGGTGAGGTATTCCTGTGTTGCCCAGGCTGATCCAAACTCTCATGCTCAAGCAATCCCACCTCTGCTTCCCAAGTTCCAACTATAGGCTCTGTGACTGGCTTCTGCCAGTTCTTTAGTTCACTAACTTTTTTGGTCTGTATTCAAAATCCTGTCATATTCTTTCCAACCTAACCTCAAGAATAAGAACCAAGAGAATAAGGAGTTGAAATTATTAAACCAAAAGTAAAACATTTAATAGATCATTCTTTTGGAGAAAGAGGCCCTCTTAGGAATGCTCTATTGGTATCCTGTGTTCCTACTGCTTCAGTTTGAAGTGTATTTTGAATGGCTTACTTGATAGCACAAAAATTTGGAGCAATCTGAGCCTTATTGATAATAGCAACTTTCTAGGAGTGATGGTGAGAATGTCTATAAATGCTTTGGGGTTTTTTTTTTTGGTTGGGGCCTGAGAAACAGACTAAAATTACCTTCAAAAGTATTTCATCGGGGGGCCAAGAGTGTGGCTTAGTTGTAGAGTTCTTGTCTAGCATGCACAAAGACCCAAGTTGGATTCCTTGGTACCACATACATAGAAAAAGCCAGAAGTGGTGTTGTGGCTTAAGTGGTAGAGTGGTAGCTAGCCTAGAGGAATGCCCAAGGACAGTGCTCAGGCCCTAAGTCCTAGCCCCAAGACTGGCAAAAATAAATTTTTTTAAAAAGTATTTCATCAGAAGTCAGGTTTGTATGACAAGTTCTCAACATACAGTTCTGTTTCTTCAAAACAATGGTGATATAGGGAAACAATACTTTTTAGCCCATACCACATAAAGAGCTAGGCTTTATACTAAATTACTAAATAGTTACAATAATACCTGGTTGGCTGGGAAGTCAGTAAGTACTAAATGATTTTGCCAGAGTACTGATACAGCTTGAAAAGGCCACAGTTGGTTATGAAAAACAGGCCCTGTTTTTGTTGAACCACTAATTCCCTAAAAGAAAAATGTAAGAGTATCATTTGTGAGAAAGTTAGAAGCATTTTGTACATTGCAAAGGACTAGTATAATCCTTTATATTTCAAGTGGTAGACTTTAAAGAACCACTATTATGTCTTATTTAGTGTCCTTACCAGTTCTCAAAGTAAAGTGCCAACAGCCAAAAGAAATCATAGCTAAGACAATCATCAAAGCAGAAAAAAAATGCCTTTCTTTTTAGACCTTCCTTTAGAATGAATTATATATTTACTATAGACTTTCTATAAGTGGACTTAGTTAACAATACCGTTTGAGTTTAACAACTAGAGTTTATCAAGGGAAGATTTTTTTCTGGATAGCAAGAAAAATTGGTTTGTAAGTATGCGCCAGGGGCCCGTGGCTCGTGCCTGTAATCCTAGCTTCTCAGGAGGCTGAGATCAGAGGATTGAGATTCAAAGCCAGCCCAGGCACTAAAGTCTGCAAGATTCTTATCTCCAATTAACCTCTAGAAAACTGGAATTGACACTGGCTCAAGTGGTAGATCGATAGCCTTGAACTGAAGAGCTCAGGGACAGCTCCCAGGCCCAGAGTTTAAGCCCCACAACTGACCAAAAAAAAAAGTCAGGGGCTAGGAGTATGGTCTAGTGGTAGAGTGCTTGCCTGGCATACATGAAGCCCTGGTTATATTCCTTGATACCACATACACAGAAAAAGCCAGAAGTGGTACTGTGTCTCAGATGATGGAGCACTAGCCTTAAAAGTTGAGCAGTGCTCAGGCCCTGAGTTCAAAACCCATGGCAAGAATAAAAATATGTGTGCCAACCCTGGGTCTTAACTTAGCACCTAAGCACTGTCTATGAGCATTTGGGGGGGACTGGGGGAGTGTAGGTCCTGGGGCTTGAACTCTTGAGCTTTTCAGCTTAAGGCTCCTACTCTACCCCTTGAACCACAGCACCACTTTCCCTGAACATTTTTACTCAAGGATAATACTCTACCATTAGAGCCACAGCTCCACCTGGGCTCAATTGGCAGTTAGCAATAAGAGTCTTAGAGATTTTCCTGCAAAAATGGTTTAAAACTACAGTCCTTAGATCTCAGCTAGGATTATAAGTATGACCCACTTGCACCCAGGAAGAAAACTGTGCCTGTCCTGGTGCTTAAAACTGAGGGCCTAGGCATTGTTCCTGAGCTTGGGTGTACAAGGCTAATTAGTGTTCTACCCCTCAAGCCACATCTGCATTTCCAGCTTTTTGGTGATTAGGGATAAGAGTCAAAGACTTTCCTGCTAGAACAAAGGGCTGCCTCAGGATGAAGTAACTTACCCCTGTAATCCTAGCTGCTCAGATCTGAGGATCAAGGTTCAAAGCTGCCCAGGGCACAAAAGAACCTTAGACTTATCTCCAGTTAACTTCTAGAAAAAATGCAAAGTGTGAGCCACTTAATACCCAGCTAAGAAAACAGTTCTTAATACTTTCAAGTATTTTTACTTTGAGTTGATATTTAACAGGCAAAAGTATTTCTAGTCTTTATTAGAGATCTAATTTTTGTAGCATGTTGGCACAAGTTTAGCTGTGTTGTACTTAATAAATTGTCATTGGAGATAATGCAGTAGGTGTCTTAAGTCACAATTTGAAATATGAATGCTTATACATAGTTACTGATTAACAAGTGAGCAGTCTTGTTTTCCCAAGCTTTGATATAGAGGGTGCAGTAGAAAACATTTTCTTTGCAAAAATACGCAGATTAGTGGCATATGTTCATGAATACTGCCATTTAAAGAAATTAAAACAGATGCCCAATTGTAAGTAATCATATCTAAGTACATTAAATTTTTTTCTCCCGGTCCTGGGGCTTAAACTCAAGGCCTGGCACTGTCCTTGAGCTTTCTCAAGGCTAGTGCTCTACCACTTTTGCCACAGCACTTCTGGCTTTTTCTGTGTGTGTGGTACTAAGGAATCAAACCCAGGGCTTCATCTATGCTAGGCCATACTCTTCAGTCATAACTTTTTTGGTGGGTCATGGGGCTTAAACTCAGCCTGGATGCTGTTCCTGAGGTCTTTGGCTCAAGGCTACCGCCCTACTCAGGAGCCTGAGCATTGTTCTTGAGTCTCACCCCACTTCCCATTTTTCCAGTAGTTAATTCCTAATAGGAAATCCAAGGATTCTCTCTGCATGAACTTCTGCTGGGTATTTATGACATGCCACAGTGAAACCAAACATAGGAAAGAGGAAGAGGATCCTAGGCTCAGGGGCCCTCACATGGATTTTGCTATTCCCAGGCTTGAGTTCAGGGCCTAGCACTGTCCTTGAGCTTTATCAAGGCTAGAGCTCTACCCCTTGAGCCACAGCACCTCTTCCAGCATTTTCTATGCATATGGTACCAAGGAATTTTAAACCCAGGTCTTTGTGCATGCTAGGCAAACCCTGTACCACTAGGCCAAACTCTGGCCCCAGTCACATGGATTTTGAGACTGAGGGGCTAACTTACAGCCTTTGTGAATTATGAGTTCCATGTACAGTTTTCTCAGTTAAAGTATGCAATCAAATGTGTTTTAGTTTGTTCAAATTACAAAACTGATTTTGTAAACTTGGTAAAGGTATGCCTTAAAGTGGTAATATGCAAAGTATATGGTTGCAGGTGATGTTGACATACTTGCATTAACATTGTAATGCTGCAGTTGGAAGCAGTCCTAGCCAATAGCTCATATTTATAATCCTAGCTACTCAGCTGAGATACAAGGATCTTCAAAGCCAGCCCAGCAAACCTTCACGATTCTTAACCTCTAATTAGCCTGCAAAGTGCTGGAAGTGGAGACAAGTCAAGTAATTTGAGTGCCAATAATGAGAACAACAACAACAAAAAAAAATCTAGAGCACAAGATCCTGCATTTAGTCTCCAGTATCAGCAGTAAGTATGGATAGCTTTTACTCACAGGACTAGCAGACTCATTGCTAAGAGTTATGTGGTACATTTATTCAAAAGTTAAGACCATATTAAAAATGAATTGCCTGCATTTGGTTTTACATTTGACAATTTAAATTCAAGTACCTACATTTCTACAGCACTCCATATGTTGATAGGCTTTATGGTGCTTGGATTTCATTCCCATGACTTCTGATTTTTGTACTCATGTGTCTTTCCAAATTTATTTTGATATTTTCTTTTTCATTCCTTGCTATTTTCTTGGGTGGCAAAACTGAGGGTTTAAACTTGGTATTCTACTTCGACCCGTGTCCTCAACTTGTCTTACAGTAGTCTTTGCTGAGATAGAGTCTTGCTGGGATGTCCTGGACCAAGATCCTCCTGTTTATGTTTACCACCATAGCTGGGAAGATTATGAATGAACCACTATTTTTATAATTACCACGCGGATCTCACAGATATTTGTACTGGGCAAGCTTATCTTCCCAATCTCTTCAATAGCTGGAACTACAAGTTTGAGCCACCACAACACACTCATTTCCTTCTGCCTCTGAGATAATGTGTGAGAACCATTACAATTTTCAGTGTGTTTCCCTGTGAAGGATTTAATAGACTTTCTCATTTTCCAAATATAGGAAATAAAGTAGTGATGTGGCTAAGAGGGTGACTTAGTGGTAGAGGGCCTGCCTACCATGCATGAAGCTCTGCATTTGAATCCTGTGGTTCAAGTGGTAGAGTGCTAGCCTTGAGCAAAAGAAGCTCAGAAAGTGTCCAGGCTCTTGAGTTAAAGCCATAGGACTGGCAGAGAAAGAAAAAAACGAGTGAGAATCCACCAGGAGTCAATAGCAATTAAAGTTAATAGACACTGAGTATAAACCATGAAACCAATGGGTTAGAGCAGGACTGGATGGATTTAAATGGGAAGAGAACCATGAATATCCTTAAATTCCCTTAGACCCTAAATTCCCATTCTATCTATGGACAGTATATTTACTTCCCAAATTAATCTGAAGATAAAGTTCTATCCTGCCCTGAAATATGTCAAGAGAAAAGGGGACTGTCTCTGAAGTACTTTTGTGGGGGGTTTGGTGGTTTGTTTGTTGTTTTTTTTTTTTTTTTTTCTGATTTGTGTTTGATTCTCAGTTTCCATTTTACAGGTCTTTCATGGCTGCATATTGAACCAGACTTGTAAGTTAAACCAGATGGATCCTCATAGCCACTATTGGAGGAAGTAATTGGTGTTCCTTATTCATCAGTTCCTGCTCTGTAGGCACTGATCTATATGTACACAAGAAGAAATCTGACATAGTTCAGTTCACTGCATTACATAGCAAGTGGGAGGCCATCAGTATCACCACGCCCCCCCCCAAAAAAAAAGTTTAAACAAAGTATTCATTACCTGACTTAGTAACTAACCTTTACAGTAAGTGAAAATTAGAGAACAAAACACTAAAGTTACCAAAGGACAACATAAAAATGAACTAAGGTAGGGAGTAATATTCTGTTCATTAAATTTAACATGGCTCACAGAATAGTTATTTCTAATCTGAGTAATAACCATTGTAGATAGAATTAAATGGTCACTAATGTATGAGCTGCAAAAGTCTAGGAAGTGCATACTACAAAACTAGTTTTCTGAGTACTGCTCCGTATTTCATTTCAGCGCTAATCTACCTCCATCTGTAGGAATTAAAAATGCCTTTTCTAATAGACATTCAATCCATGAAAAAGGAGGGGTATTTTCTCAACAGTAAACACACATAATTAGCTAGTCCAAGGTAGGAATTTCCTGTTATAAAAGGTAAAGCACAAAACTGCCTTATAGTATGCACAAGTAAAAGAATTGATAGTAAAAATCCAAGCTTGCTAAACTAAAATTGCCAAGCAAGCCCAGTGCCAGCTAGCAGTTCACGCGTGAATTCTTACTGCTCAGGTAGCTAAGATCTGAGGATTGAATTTCAAAGCCAGCTTGGGTAGTAAAGTCTATAAGGCTCTTATTTCCAAATAACTATGAAGAAAATCCAGACATGAAACTGCAGCTCAAGTGATAGAACACTAGCCTTGAGCAAAAAAAGTCAGGAACAAAGTTCAGGCCCTGAGTTCAAGCACATATATTGGCACACACTTAAAATCCTAGCTGCTCATGAGGCTGAGATCTGCTAGGTACTCTTAACAGCAACTTCAAGAGAAGTTTTCTAGACTTAATCAGCAAAAGGTAGGGAGGACTAGAGACATGACTCAAGTGGTAGAAAGTAAGCTTAATGAGTGCAATGACCTGAATTCAAAGTCCAGTATCACCAAAGAAAAACAAAGACCACTACTAAGTTGGAAGCAAAAAGGGAAGAATTTTTTTTTTTTTTTTTTTTTTTTTGCCAGTCCTGGGCTTGAGCTCAGGGCCTGAGCACTGTCCTTGGATTTTTCTCAAGGCTAGAGCTCTACCACTTGAGTCTCAGCACCACTTCCAGCTTTTTCTAAGTATGTGATACCAAGGAATTGAACCCGGATCTTCATGCATGCTAGGCAAGCACTCTACCACTAGGCCAAACTCCCAGCCCCAGGCCTTAAATTTTTGATGCTCTACCTCATGAGCTACACTTTCAATCTGTATTTTGGTTGTTTATTAAAGTTTCAGACTTAGGCATAACGCTGGTGGCTCAAATCTAGACCTAACTGCTAAGAAGGCTAAGATTTGAGGATACTGTTGCAAGCCAGCTGGGGCAGGAAAGTTGATTCTTATCTCCAATTAACCACCAGAAAATCTGAAGTGCCGCTATGACTCATAGTGTTAGAGCACTAGCCCTGTGCAAAAGAGCCCAGGGACGCACTCAAGCCCCAAGTTAAAGCCCTATGATCTTCAATTTAAACCATGAGTCACAGCCTCCTGAGCAATAAAGATAGGGCCCATTGGGGCTGAGTTTGGCCTAGTTAGTGGTAGAGAGCTTGCCTAGAGTGCATGAAGACCCAGGTTCAATTCCTCTGTACCATATACATAGAAAAAAAAAAAAGTGGTGCAACAGCTCAAGTGATAGGATTCCAGTCTTGAGAAAACCTAAGAACAGTGCTCAGCCACTGAGCTCAAGCCCAGGACTGGCAAAAAAAAAAAAAAAAAAAAAAGGATGGACCATCATTTAAAACCAGCTTAAAATGGGATGTTTTTGATAAGGTCCGAAAACAAAGGAATGAGATTGATACAAAAGCTTTTTCGAGAATCACAGTGACTGGTCAAGGCTGTCTCTAGAGAGACCTCTAGCCTTGAGAACGCTCAAGGACTGGGGGGAAAAAAAAAGACATGAGAAACAGTTGGAACTCAACAATTTTTCCTTAATGTAAAGAACTATAAACATCATTACTGCACCAAAAGTCCAGACTTAGTATTTTTGTTTTTGAGGAATACGGCCAATTGCAAAATACCACAGAAACCAAATCATAAGTAGGTAAGTTTTAAACATTTAAAACTTTTTCTCCAATTTGATACTTTTTAGGGGGCAGTTTCAGAAATACTAATCACATCATCCACATTTTACCATCAGATTCTCGGTGTTAGTCTGCAAGGAAAAGAGGGCAAAGATGAGCCATCTGGCCCCTCCTACAAATGGGCATCTACCCATCGGACTGGGCTTACATGAACAGCCTTTGTGCCAGTTTATTTTTTTTTATTTTTTGCCATGAATGGACTCCCTTTAGGGCCTGTCCCACCATGGGAACCCAAAGCTGCACCTTTTCCAGTTCACTTCTCATCCCCAAAGATAGGCACACAAGTTTGCCTTGTCCTTTCTCTTGGCATTTGATTACCTAAACTGTTTTAGACAGGCAAAGTTTCTGGCACTGATAAATAAATTTTCAAATTTAAATTTCTAATACTTATCCTGAAATTTTAACCCAGGGAACTAAATCCCAAATTTTCAGATGCCTTTTTGCTAAACCAGATAATTTTATTATAATGTAACAGTTCTATGCATTATAATACCAGATTTTTAATGCAAATTTTAGAATACTTAGAAAAATATTTTTTAACCACTTCCTCTAAAACCATGCAATAATCCTTTGAGACCTTTGAAATACCCAAACCTAATCATCTTTCTTGGAGTATATACTTAAATTTACCCAATTACCTTTTTGTGTTTCTTTCAAGTATAAACTCATGTTTTACATAGCATGCAGACAGATTAATCTTGAATATGTTCACTCACATTCATACAAAGATCTTAAAGCATGCAAAATTAATACTGGCTGTACATTTTCCAGAATTTTTAGAGATTTTTTTTTTTTGCCAGTCTTATTCTTGCAAGTGACAGCCAAGTTTTAAACAACTTTTTTTTGTGTGTCTGTTGGGGGGGGGAGGGTCATGAGGCTTGAACTCTGCTTGGATGCTGTCCCTGAGCTCTTCAGCTCAAGGCTACCACCCTACCCTTGTGCCAAGCCCCGATTAACCTAGAGATTAATTGGAGATAAGTCTCAGGTCTCTTGTGCCCGGGCTGGCTTTGAACCTTGATCCTCAAGTCTCAGCCTCTTGAGTAGCTAAGATTACAGGTGTGAGCCACCATGCTCGGCTTAAACAGAACTTTTTAACAAAGCACCTTAGCTAAAATGTATTTTTCCACAGCTTTTTTCTGATGTCGGATACATTACTATAATACTTTCTGCGGATGAAAACTGGGTGGGAGTCTTCTGGTGCTGAGTTTAGCCCACCCAAAGCATGACTAGTCATTTTCCCAATTTTTACTAAACCATCTCACATATCAATTTACACCGGGGTAAATTTAAACCTGGGGGAAGTAAGACTGATGTCTGCATCCTGCTATCAATTGTCTCCAGATTATCACTTCGGACATGTTGTTGGGGAAAAGAAAACTAGACTAGGCCTGCAGCTGCCCTGCCTGACCTCTGGCTGCCTCAACTGCAGCCGAGCAGGAGGGGCCATACCAGCCCGTGACCCAGCCCAGGTGGAGCTAAAACTTACCTCCCAGAAATGTCCAAATGCATAATAACAAAGACACAGAAAAAAAAGGATCCATATTTAGGACTAGTACCAATTTCAAAAACAACACTGGACAGTTACCTCAGGAAAACACAACAAAAGCAAGGCAGAGAAACGGAGACCTTTAAGTAACCCGCAAATTTTGATGGCATGCCTGGCAACAAACCAACTGTTATGGTGATGGAAAGACAGTGGGGCCCTGAAAAGTGTCAGGGGGTACCTCCCCTGTGGAGATTTCTGTTCTCTGGCAGCCGGCCTACAGAGGCCACCCTAACCTGTAAAAAGTTCCAAGTTTCCTAGAAAGACATGATCACCAGATAATTTAGCTTTCTTTGTAAAATCTTTAAAATGTTGCAAGACCAAGTCTAGGGGAAGCCACTTGTCCCATCTCTATGCACCAAACAATACAACAGACACCAGAGAACAAGACAAAGACAACTGCAGACCCAACAGCTCCTTTTCCTCGAGGGGGCGGGGGGGGGGTGGGGGGAATCAAGCCTAAAAGCAACCAAGATATAAACCCAATTCTAAAGTGCAACCTGCCACTTGTGGGGACCTCCTTTGTCCCCTGACCACCTTGGGGGACTTGAACCTCCTCCTAGCAATCTACAGATGGAGGAATGGGATGTTTCTGCATCCTCTACGGCCCTGGGGAAAAATACTGCATCCAGTTTCTGCCTGGTGAGCCCTACTTGGGGCTCACCCAGAGCCAGCACAGGGGCTTGAACCCCTCTCACCTCCGGAGGCTTTTCCCAGAAATTATGATGCTGGTTCAGTTCTCATTATTTGATCCCAGAACCCCAACTGATAAGGTCCATAATCAAAGGAAGGAGACTGATTCATTCCTCATCTAACATCGAGAATCACACTGACTGGTCAGGACCGTCTCTATAGAGAGAGCGAGAATGACCCTGCCTAGTCTCACAGGCCAACTTGTATAGGGCAAAACTGCAAACCTCAAGTTTATCACAGTTATGCAGCTGCTAAGGGCTGATTGGTTACAAATTGTGAAGTTATATATGTGCTTTTACTGATTGGATGTCTCCATCTGGCCTGTCCTGACCTTGTTTTTTGGCTTTGTTATTGGAAACTGTTTTTGGGAATTGTTTTGTAAGTAATTTTTACTCTTTTCATGGTCAAGTCGGTTTCAACTTAATAGGTTTTGTTGGGTTTTTTTTATTTTTATTTTTGACATGGTCAGTTTGTACTTTTGCGTACATAACAAAATGGCTGCTCAAATAAGATGGAGTTCCTTAGGCTAAGATGGAGTCACTCAGGCTAAAAACCGGTCCTTAGAGTTTTGTTTTAATTTGCTGGTCCCAAGCCTTTAACTCTGGTCCTGGATGCTGTCTTTAAGCTCCTTTTGCTCAATGCTAGCATTCTACCACTTGAACCACAACACCACTTCTAGGTTTTTTCTGAGTAGTTTATTGGAGATAAAAGTCATGGATTGGAGGGGGTGGGGCTGGGAGTTTGGCCTAGTGGTACAGTGCTTGCCTAGCATGCACGAAGATCCAGGTTCAATTCCTTGATATCACATGCATAGAAAAAAAAGCTGGAAGTGGTGCTGTGGCTCAAAGGGTAGAGCTCTAGCCCTGAGAAAGTCCAAGGACAGTGCTCACGCCCTGAGTTCATGCACCAGGACTGGCAAAAAAAAAAAAAAAAAGTCATGGATGGGCTGGGAGTTTGGCCTGGTGGTAAAGTGCTTGCCTAGCACACACGAAGATCCAGGTTCAATTCCTTGGCACTACATATCATTTCAGGCTGTGGCTGAAGTGGTAGAGCTCTAGCCTTGAGAAAGCCCAAGGACAGTGCTCAGGCCCTGAGCTCAAGCCCCGGGACTGTGGCCAGGGAGGCGGGGGGAGTCATGGACTTTCCTACCTGGGCTGTCTTTGAACCACCATCATCAGATCTCAACCTCAGTAGCTAGGATTACTCAGTCTCCTGAGTAGCTCGGATGACAGGCGTGAGCCACCAGTGCCTGACTGAAGGTGGTTTTCTAATTCACCATTGTACTATAATTACTGGGTTTTACCTTAAGGTTAAGTTACAGCCAGGAATGTCCATGACACCCTACGTCTGATAAACTACTTAGAAAATGCTGAAAGTGGTGCTGTGATTCAAGTTGTAGAGAGCTACTCTTCAGTACAAAGAGGCTCAGGTTCAGCACTCAGGTCCCGAGTACAAGCCCCAGGACAGAAAAAATAAAACCAGATTTTAAAAATTATAGTTACTTGGGGCTGGGAGTTTGACCTAGTGGCAAGAGTGCTTGACTAGCATGCATGAAGACCCGGGTTCGATTCCTCAGCACCCCACATACATAGAAAAAAAAAGCCAGAACTGGTGCTGTGGCTCAAGTGGTAGAATGCTAGCCTTGAGAAAGCCCAAGGACAGTGCTCAGGCCCTGAGCTCAAGCCACAGGACTGGCAAAACACACTCGCACACACACATACACACACACACACACACAAAATTATAGTTACTTAGAACACACTATAGGCTTTTTTCTTTTTCTCTTTTGCTAGTCCTGGGGCTTGAAATCAGGGCCTAGGTACTGTCTTTGGGCTTTCTCAAGGCTAGCGCTCTACCACTTAAGCCACAGCACCACTTCTAGCTTTTTCTGTGCATGTGGTACCGAGGAATCGAACCCAAGGCTTTGTGCATGCTAGGCAAGAACTCTACCTCTAGGCCATGCTCCAGGCCACCAAGCCTTTAAAAAAATATATTTTTAATGTATATTAAGCCAGCTTGATGTCTCATGCCTGTAATCCTTGCTATTTGGCGAGGATCACAGAGGGAAGCTCAGACAAGTTTGTGAGGCCCCCATCAAAACCAATAAAAGGCTGGACAATGGTTGCTTTCACCTGTAATCCTGACTACTCAGGAGGCTGTGATCTGAGGATTCCAGTTCCAAGTCAGCCTGGGGGGAAAAAGTCCTGGTGAGACTCTTATCTCCAGTTAACCACTCAAAAACTGACTCAAAGTGATAGAGTGTCCAGACCCTGAATTCAAACCCCACAACCAAGAACAACAAAAAACAATAAAAAGCCGGGCTTTTGGAGGCATACCTGTTATCTCAACTATGCAGGAAGCATAGCGAAGGCATAAAATGTAAGAACTTATTTGAAATATGAAGTAATAAGGGTTGATGATATGGTTTAAGTGGTAGAGGATCTACCTCACAAACTCAAAAGGCGGTTTTTAAAATACAATGCAGTTTGTGCTGCAATAATTTTCTCTATTTGCCTTCCTTACAGTGTAGTGAGCATCTTTTTCTCTTCTACCCTCAAAGAAAAATATTTCCAGATCTTGAGGATTGGTGTAGTAATTTGCTATTCTCAGGATCCTATAATGGCTCCTTCAATAAATAGTTTCATTTATTTTTTTGTTTGGCCGTGGGGCTTGAACTCTAGGCCTGGGTGCTGTCCCTGAGCTCTTTTTTTGCTGCCAGTCCTGGGCTTGAGCTCAGGGCCTGAGCACTGTCCTTGGACTTTCTCAGGGCTAGAGCTCTACCACTTGAGCCTCAGCACCACTTCCGGCTTTTTTCTATGTATGTGGTACCAAGGAATCAAACCCGGGTCTTCATGCATGCTAGGCAAGCACTTTAACCACTAGGCCAAACTCCCAGCCCTCCCTGAGCTCTTTTGTTCAAGGCTCACTCTCTACTGCTTAGAAAGCAGTTTACACAAATACATTGCTTGAACTGAAAAGAATGCTAAAAAAAAAGTAAAAGAGAGATTTCAAATGCTTCTGATCCAAAGAGGAGCACTGATTTGAAATGACTACAAAGTTCATATTATGTGTGTTCTAACTCCAAAGCACTTATGTTAGCCAATAGTGTAAAGACGTTGGAACATCATTTTACAGATAAAGAAGATAGGTAACTAAGTGAAACCTAGTCTGTTCTGAACTCATATGTAGTTGCATACAGGTTTGACTCATCCTTTCTGTGAGCACTCATTCATTCTGTGGCAGAAACTGATCTCAATACACTGAACTGTACGGCATTTATCACTTAACCTTAAGGTAAAACCCACTAATTATAGTCCAACAATGAATCAGAAAACCATCTTCAGTCAGGAACTGGTGGCTCACGCCTGTCGTCCTAACTACTCAGGAGACTGAGATCTGAGGATCATAGTCCAAAGCCATCCCAGGCAAGAAAATCTGTGAGACTTTCATCTCCAATTAACTACTCAGAAAAAGCCAGAATTAGCGCTGTGGTTCAAGTAGTAGAGCATTATTATCAAGCCTTAAGCACAGAGAAGTTCAGAAACCAAGCATGGGCCCTGAGTTCAAGCCCTAGATCTGGCAAAAAAGAGAAAGGAAAGAAAACCACCTTCAAATTATAAGCTGAGCATACTGGCTCAGCCTTGTAATTCTAACAATTCGGGAAAAGGAGATCCAGAAGATCAAGGTTCAAGGCCAACAGGAACAAAAATCTTTTAGGCCTCCCCCATCTCAACCAATAAAAAGCTAGATTCACTAGCCTGTGCAGGTCTTCTTACCTATTCAGGAAGTATAAACCATGACCCTGATCAGCCAAAGCAAAAAATGAGACCCTACTCAAAAAATAAGTGGCTTGAGCTATAGAACACCTACATGGCAAGTGTAAGGTCCTGAGTTCAAACAATACCACAAGAAAAAAAATCACAATTTTCTCCTCCAAAGATAATTTTAATGTCAAAGCAGCAACTTCCTTTAGCACAAAGCCACAGTGATTCATTCATGAACCTATAAATTACATTTGCCAGCTGTTGTTGGGTCCAGAGATTGGCAGGCAAAGATACCATTCAGAGAACGATCCAGGTGTTAAAAATGTATTGAATTGCCAGGCATGGTAACTCACGCCTATAATCATAGCTACTCAGTAGGCTGAGATCTGAGGATCAAGGTTCAAAGCCAGCCCAGGCACAAGAGGACCTGAGACTCTTATCCCCAATTAACCTCAAGAAAATGGGAAGTGGGGCTTGGCTCAAGGGTAAGGAGGGGGGTAGTAAAGTTTTCTATCAATAAGATGTTAAAGGGTCTTCTTTCACACACTAAGGCACAAACTACTAAGGCACATAAAAATCTTAAGTAAAGTGGTTTTCATAATTCAGTTGTACTAAATCTACTCCCCCTTTGTCCTATTTTTGTTTATATATACTATGTTGACAATGTAAGACCACTAAATTCTAAGTTCCTTTGAAAGCAAGAGCTATGTCACTTTACTTTTACCTTTTTTACTATTTATCTTACATTTCCTTTTGCTTAAAATATTTTTCAACAAATATTCTTTGGATCTGCAGTAGGTGTCAAATAAAATAGATGATAGATTCTGTATATACTAAGATACATAAATACAGAAGTGTCTAAGAGTTTTACAGTCTTGTGAGGAAAGGTAGAAGAATAGATTTGCAAACCAATAAAGGTTATGGTATAAGTGGTGTAATGGCAACAAAATGCCAGAACTAATAATTTCACATTTATAATAATTCAACACCTGATGAGTCAAATAACTGCTGGCATGAGTGGTAGATATAAAAGCCTTGAATAAAAACTGTATAGAAATCAAAGGACATAAGCCAGGTGAGGTGGCTCACACCTGTAATCCTAAGTACTCAGGAGGCTGAGATATGTGGACAGTTCAAAGCCAGACAGGGCACTAAAGACAGTGAGAGCCTGGTGCAGTGGCTCACCCCTGAAATCCTAGCTACTCAGGAGGCTGAGATCTGAAGATCAAGGTTCAAAGCCAGCCCCGGCACAGAAGGACCTCAGACTTTTATCTCCAATTAACGTCTAGGAAACGGGAAGTGGGGCTTGGCTCAAGGGTAGGGCAGTAGCCCTGAGCTGAAGAGTTCAGGAACTGTGCCCAGGCCCATAGTCCAAGCCTCCCCCAAAAAAAGAAAAAAAGAAAGAAATCAAGGACATTCTAGTAGTATGACTCAGAAGGGGAGATAGATGGATTCCACTTACACTATCAAGGAAGATACTTTTTCACCAGTTGCTGAAGCCTCATACCTGTAATATAGCTACTCGGGAAGCTGAGATCTGAGGGTTATGGTTCCAAATCAACCCAGATGACAAAATCTGAAAGGCTATCTTCAATTGACCAGCCAAAGGCAGGAAATGGGGGTGTGGCTTAAATAGTAAAGCACCATCCTTGAGAGAAAAAGCTAAGGGAGAGCTGAAAGCCTTGATTCAAGCCCCAGACCAGCATAAAAAAGGGTGGGTGGGCTGGGAGTTTGGCCTAGTAGTAGAATGCTTGCCTAGCATGCACAAAGACTGGAGTTCAGTTCCTCGGTACCACATACATAGGAGAAAAAATAAAAGCCAAAAGCGGTGCTGTGGCTCAAAAGGTAGAGCTCGAGCCTTGAGAAACCCCAAGGACAATGCTCAGGCCCTGAACCCAAGCCCTGTACTAGCAAATAAAAAAGAAAGAAAGTGGGCTGGGAGTTTGGCCTAGTGGTAGAGTGCCTGCCTAACGCAGGAAGACCCAGGTTCGATTCGGTACCACATATGTAGAAAAAGCCAGAAGTGGTGTGGTGCCTCAGGGTAGAACACTAGCCTTGAGAAAAGCCCAAGAACAGTGCTCAGGCCTTGAGCTCAAGCCCGGGACTGGCAAAAAAAAAAAAAAAGAAAGAAAGAAAGAAAGTGTAATCTTGGTTTGTTTGTTTGGGTGGGTGGTGCTAGGAGTGTTGTGCTTGCTAGCTAGGCAGGTGCTTTACCAAAGGGCCACACCCCCAGGCCTTGATACTCTTCTTTTCAGTAAGATCTCACATTCTGTCCTGGATGATCTGGACTACAGTCCTCTATTTATACTTCCCATATAGCTAGAATGACATATGTGAATCATCAGGCCAACATGCTTTTTATTGGTTAAAATTTTTTTGTCCAGTCTTTGTAACCTCATTTTCCTAAGTAGCTAAGATTTCAGGTGTGAGCCTCTGTGCCCATCTACCTTAATTTTATTTAATCCAGTTTTTGGTTTTCTTTGAGAGTGCTGTACTCTCTCTAGTTATGTTAAATGTTTAGTTTCAGGCTAGTTGTAGTGATATTAGTCTGTAATTCCAGTGAGTTTGAGAACAACTAGGGCAACACAGTAAGAAACTATCTCTAAAAAATGTTTTTAAAAAAGGAGGGGTGTGGGGAGTGTGATCCAGTGGTAGAGTGCTAGCCTAGCATGCATTAAGCCCTGGGTTCGTTTCCTTGGTACCACATGCACAGAAAAAGCACTGTGGCTCAAGTGCAGAACACTAGCCTTGAGCAAAGAGTGCTCAAGAACAGTTTCCAGGCTCAGAGTTCAAGCCCCAGGACTAAAAAAAATATTCTTTCATTTTTTTCAAAAATATAGTCAGTTGTGATGATATATAACTGTAATCTCAGCACTGAGGAAGCAGATGCAGGAAAATTATGAATTCAGGGCAAGTCTGGCAAGACAACAATGCCTTTTCTGTGGAAATATATAGAAAGAAAAGGCAAATTATTACACCATTATTAGTCACCAGCAACTTCGTAATTTAAGCTGTAAGAATAAGGGCGAATAAAATATGTATGAGTTGGGTAAGATAGAGGATGAGAGTAGTGAGGCAGGATATTGCAGACTGACTGTAGGAATAGTGTGACTGGAAGGATAGATATGGGTGGTGTATTCTGAGTAATATGAGTCCTGAGGGGACAGGAGTCTGGCCTAGTGGTTTCATGCTTACCGAGCATGCACAAAGACCTGGGTTTGATTTCTCGGTACCACATGCATAGAAAAAACCAGAAGTGGTGCTTTGGCTCAAGTGGTAGAGCTCTAGCCTTGAGAAAGCCCAAGGACAGTGCTCAGGCCCTGAGTTCAAGCCCCACAACTGGAAAAAAAAAAAAAAGAGTCCTGAATCCCAAATATAAGGTGCATTCATGGAAAAAAATATGAGTTACAAACAGGAATGGACTTCATGTAAAGTTTCATCTATCTTAATTGAGAGATATAGATGTGGGTGTCTAGTACTGATTCTGCTCATCTTTTTCTTTCTTTCTTCTTCTTCTTCTTCTTTTTTTTTTGCCAGTCTTGGGGCATGAACTCAGAGCCTGAGCACTGTTCGTGGGGCTTTCTCCAGGCTAGAGCTCTAACACTTTAGCACAGCACCATTTCTGGTCTTTTTTTTTTCTATGTATGTGGTACCAAGGAATTGAATCCAGGTCTTTGCACATGCTAGGCAAGCACTCTACCCCTAGGCCGTGCTCCTGACCCTGTGCCAATCTTTTTTTTTTTTTTTCCTTGAAAAAGTCACTTCCTTCTGGGTCCCCGATTTCATCTGTAAAATGAATGTTTTCTAAGGTCCATTTTCCAGCTAGCAGCAAGCGTGATATGTGTGTATTGTTTCTTCTCTGATGTTTCATCCTCTAGGTTTAACTTAAGAGACACATCTGTAGATTAGATAAAACCACTATAATAAGCATTATGATATCTTCAAAAAAAAAGTTACCTGTAGTTTGATGTCAGAAACTGCATAGCAAAGTATGGGTGATCTGAATTAAGGGAATATAACTCCTGTCAAATAAAGCCATAGCTGCCAGTACCGGTGGCTCCCACTTGTAATTCTAGCTTTTCAGGAGACTGAAATCTGAGGATCATAGTTCAAAGCCAGCCTCTTTTTCTAGCAGGAGAGTCTGTGAGACTCTTGTCTCCAATTAACCACAGAAAAAGCCAGAAGCGGGTGCGAGAGCAAAAGTAGTACAGTGCTAACCTTGAGCAAAAGGAGCTTAGAGACAGAACCCAGGCCCAAAGGTCGAGGCCTAGGACCAGGAAAAAAAAAGTCACCATCTTCTTATTTATAGAATATGTGGATTCCTTACAGTTATCATGTTTATAAAGTTCATAGAACCTATTAAAATTTACTAGTATTCCTCTTATTCTTACTTCCTCTAGGTCTGAAGCTGTTATACTTCTGATTTGATGAGGGTTCTTTTGTTGTTGTTGTTTATTTTTACTAGCCTCTATTCACTCAGTGCCTATTATGTATGCAACAACTTTGGAACTTACCTTAGTTACAAACTTCATATAATGCTGACATACCTATGAATGTACAAATATGGGGAAATTATATCATATTTTCTATTCTTATCCTGAATAACATTCTGGCAGTAAGATATCATGTCAATAAATATTGCAAGAAGTCGTAGAGAACATAAAAAGCAGGGAAGACATATGTGGCATGAAACTGACAAGTGAAGATTAAGTCACTAACAACTGCTGGCCTACCATACACTAGACCCCTCACATATGGTATCCCTTTACGTCATTGAAGTAAACAGGAAAGAGACACTCTCAAAGAGGCACAGTCTTGCTAGCCAAGACAGAGAGAGAAAAAAAGATTTTATGTCATAAATCATTAGGAAAATTCAAAAATTTGTTTTCCTGTCATTTTCCACCATCAAAACAGTAATAGTAGCTAGGCACAGTGGCTCATGTCTGTAATCCTAGCTAATCAGGAGGGAGAGATCTGAGGATCGAGGTTCAAAGCCAGCCTGGGCACTAACATCCATAAGACTCTTATCTCCAATTAACCACCAGAAAACCAGAAGTGCTGGTGCTGTGGCTCAAAAGGTAGGGCGGTAGCCTTGAGCTGAACAGCTCAGGGACAGCGCCCAGGCCCAGAGTTCAAGTCCCACAACCGATAAAAAAACCCAACAACTCAGTAATAGGTGGTGCTTATATGTAGCATTCGGCAGATGTTTAATGGATATATCAGGATTTTCTTTTCATACTTCCTAGAAGTATTTCTTTTCTCTCTTCCTTCCTTCCTTCCTTCCCTCCCTCCCTCCCTCTCTCTTTTTCTTTCTCTTTCTTTCTTTCTTTCTCATTTGTGGGGCTTGAACCCAGGGCCACGGTGTTGTCTTGAAATCTTTTGCTTACCACTATGCACCACAGTGCCACTTCTAGTTTTCTGGTGGTTCACTGGAGATAAGGGTCTCATGGATTTTCTGTTTCAGCTGGCTTTGAATCTTTGAATCACAATCTTCAGATCTCAGCCTGCTAAATAGCCAGGTGAAAGCTATGAGCATCCATCGGCCAGGTGCTTTTCATTTCACATAAACTCTGGGTAGAGAGTAAGAGAATCTCTGGTTCACTTGCCCCAGGGTACACAGTAGGGCTAATATTTGAATGTTCCCTGGGAGCAAAGACACTATTCTAATAGCATTCCTGTGTTTCAGTCAGGATTCTGGTTTACTCTTACAGCTCTGTAAAATCTGGTAAATATTGTCATACTGAATTTGTTAACCGGAAAACTGAAACTTAAAGAGATTAGCCAATGTGTGCAGCAATGTTGCAAAATTGAGACTTTGAACCCTGGCAGATTTGAATCCAAAATCTGTATTCCATTTTAATAGCCTGCCATAGCTTCTTGTATTACTGTTAAACCCCATGGTCACTTGTGAAGGGTTACTGTCCTCATCAGTGAGGAAGCTCTAGGGGGAATCAGGATGCTAATTTTGAGGTTTGTGACACTTTCCCTTCTAGGTTTTTCTGTGGTGAAATCGGATTGGAAGGATATGAGAGAGAGGCAAAAGCAGAGGAGGTGCTGTGTTTGGATCTGTTTAGGAATTGATTGCCTCTGAGCCTCTGGCCTTTTGTTTGCCCATTGAATCAGAAGGACCAGAGCCCAGGTAGATTTATTTCCTGGACAGTATACTTCAAGGGTCTGATTTCTGGCACTGCTCTACACATTCCTTTTACAGGACACAGCTTGTATTTGAGGTAACAGGAGATCTCCATGAGGGATTTACAAAAGCCTAAAGAAATATTAGCTTTCTGAATTCATATATATGCAGCTCGTTCTAGGTTTGGTTCATTTAAAAAAATCACAGGGCCTGCTCTAAGCAAGGCAGAAAGTTGGTTTCTCATTTAAGCTTATGTATTCTTCAGTAAAGTTCTAGAGTCAGAAAGTTCTGATTCCAGTCTTGTTCTCACTATTCAACTATGTGTCAGTTAGAACTGTCTTCTCACGTGAGAACTTGAGGATTAAACAAAAGTGAGTTTGGCCTAATGGTAGAGTGCTTGCCTAGCATGCACGAAGACCCAGATTCAATTCCTTTGTACCACATACATAGAAAAAGCCAGAGATGGTGCTATGATTTAAGTGGTAGAGCGTTAGCCTTGAGAAAGCCCAAGGACAGTGCTCAGGCCCCAGGACTGCAAAAAATAAAAAAAAAGAGTGGAAATCATATACCTACCATGGCACCTGACACCCTAAACATTAAACAGTTAGTTATTAGCCTGGCAAACACCATGACCAAACAACAACAAAAACCCAATCAGCTAAACAAAGAAACAAAAAACGCAGATATCACCACCTAATGTAGATTAGAAAATGATTATCCATATTAGCTCAAGGTTTTACAAGGCAACCTACAAACCAGTATATAAATGTTCTTTGGGTAAAATATGAAAAATAGCATTCTGGTTTCCAGAGCTTTTCACAAATACTACTGGGAAGTCCTCCAAGAGCCATGACATGAGCAGGATGAGGATATCAGGGTGTCAGGGTGTCAGGGTGATGATAGTCAAGCTTCCACTCTTCATCTGTTAAGTGGCAATGGCATTGTGTGGACTCTCAGGGTTATCTGAAGTACTCGACATGTACTGGCTCTCTGCCTCTATTAGTTCTTCACTTTCAAGTTTTCAGTATGTATTCTTATGATCTCCTAACCTTATGTAAAACTTGCTTCCACCTATATTCATAATAAAGTAAATGGACAAGTGGGTGGGAGACATGGCATGCTTTACCCGGAGGAAACCACGCCCTCACTCACTCACTCACTCACTCACTCACTCTCTTTCCCCTGATTCAAGTACAACCTACTGGGTTTCAAAAGTCAAGCATCTTTAATGTCCCTTAACCAGGCACTTCAGGCCATCTCTAATTAGGACATCTGAAGAACTCCATGTGGTGCAGTAGACTGTTTTCACATCTCTCTCTCTCTCTCTTTTTTTTTTTTTTTGCCAGTCCTGGGCCTTGAACTCAGGGCCTGAGTACTGTACTTGGACTTTCTCAAGGCCATAGCACCACTTTCAGGTTTTTTTCTATGTATATAGTACCAAAGAATCGAACCCAGGTCTTCATGCATACTAGGCAAGCACTCTACCACTAGGCCAAACTCCTGGCCCATTTCTCTTTTTTTCTTCAGTAACTAGTCAGAGTACCCAAGAAGATAAAAAAGGATATTGTAAGGAAGTAGATGTGAAAGTGCATCTGAATGCTAAATATTACATTTTTAGGCTCTAAATACATAAGGACAATTTTTTTTTAACTTCCAGGTACAGATGCCAGATGCCATAGGTTCTTTGTATGTATTTGAATCTTCTTCTACATATAGACAGGTGTTTTTTTTTGCCAGTCCTGGGGCTTGAACTCAGGGTTTGGGCACTGTCCTTGGGCTTTCTCAAGGCTAGAGCTCTACCACTTGAGTCACAGCACCAGTTCTGGTTTTTTGTGTGTATGTGGTACAAAGGAATTGACCCAGGTCTTCATGCATGCTAGGCAAGTACTCTACCACTAGGCCAAACTCCGGGCCCCGACAGTTGTTTTTCTTATAATTTATTCCTTATATGTTTGTATATTCAAAAGACAGTTATTAAGAAATACATATGGGCCAAACCTTTGCTAGATATTGGGGGATATATAAATGAGGAAAACACACTAAACTCACACCCTCAAGAAGAAAGCAAGAGAACATGTCATCAAATAAATAAGCAAGTAAACTGTGATTGATAAGTACTGTAAAGGAAATAAACACGGAAATCTTGTGGTGACACACTCCTATATAGAAGTCCAGAATCTGGGGAGGCAAAAGTAAAAGAATTGAGTTTTAGGCCAGGGTTGCTGAGCTCATGGTTGAAATGGTAGAGCATCTACATGGTAAACAGAAACCAAGTATTGTTAGAGAAAGAAAAACAGACATATAGAGACAGACACACACACAGACACACACACACACACACACACACACACACATAGATAATTAGTCCCAGGCTAGCTACATAGAAAGACAGAAGGAGGAGGAGTAGGAGGAGGGGGGGGGAAGGAAGGAAGGAAAGAAAGAAAGAAAGAGAAGAAAAGAAAGAAAGAAGGAAGGGAGGAAGGAGGGAGGGAGAGAGGGTGGAAAGGAAGGAAGGAGAGAGAGAGAGAGAGAGAGAGAGAGAGAGAGAGAGAGAGAGAGAGAGAGAAGAAGAAGAAGAAGAAGAAGAAGAAGAAGAAGAAGAAGAAGAAGAAGAAGAAGAAGAAAAGAAGAAACAAGGTGCTTATAGCTAACACCTGTAATCCTTGCTACTCAGAAAGCTAAAATCTGAGGATCATGGTTTGAAGCCAGCCTAGGCAGGAAAGTCTGTGTGACTCTTATCTCCAATTACCCACCAGAGAACCAGAAATGGCACTGTTCAGAGTAGTAGAACACTAGCCTTGAGCAGAAGATCTCAGGGTCAGTTCCCAGACCCAGAGTTCAATCCCTACTACTGGCAAAAAAAAAAAAAAAAAAAAGGAAGAAAGAAAGAGACAAGAAAAAAGATGCTGTCCTTGAGCTTTTTTCCCCCCTCTCTCTCAAGGTTAATACTCTCCCACTTAAGCCACAACTCTACTTTCCACTTTTTGGTGGTTAATTGAAGATAAGAGTCTCTAGCTTTCTTGTCTGGTTTGGCTTCAAACTGCCATCATCAGACGATCTCAACTGCCTGAGTAGCTAGGATAACAGTCATAAGCCACTGGCACCCAGCTTATGCTACAATACATTTTTTAGTTTATTATTATTTTATTTACAGTATTGTTAATTTGGGGCTTGAACGGAAGGCTCTGTGCTCGTTAGCCCTTGAGCCATGCCCCTGACTCATTTTAATTACTAAACTGATCATTGTTGATTTGCTTGATTAATACATATCAACTTTTTGTGAGTTAACTTTGAAACCCAACTACATAACTAAATTATCTTCTTATTTGTAATAGCTAAAGCAAATATATCACTATTAACATCATAACTTAAATATTTTCCCCCAGTTTGTTTGCTTGTGTCAGTTGTAGGGCTTGAACTCTGGGCCTGGACGCTGTCCCTGAGCTCTTCAGCCCTAGGCTGCTGTCCTACCCCTTGAGCCACAGCACCACTTCCAGTTTTCTGGTGGTTAATTGGAGATAAGCGTTTCTTGGTCTTTAGTGCCCTGGCTGGCTTTGAACTGAGATCCTCAGATCTCAGCCTCCTTAGTAGCTGGGATTACAGGCATGAGTCACTGTGCCTGGCTTCTCCCAGTTTCTTATTCCTCTTTTTTTTTTCCTACTAAAAGATTTTGAGCAGGAGGGATATCTCATCACAGCACTAAGATACTACAGTAGCTGACAAAGTAGAATCAAGGAGCCTTTTAGGTATCTAGTCAGTAAACACAAAATATACTATCTTAGGGATATCAATGAAATCGAGTAATGCACCTACCACTTCACAAATGTAACTGTAACCCCTCTATACATTTTCTCAACAACAACAAAAAAAGAAAGCAAGTGTGTGTGTGTGTGTGGCCAAACTCCAGGCCCTAGTGGGTTTTTTTTTTAACTGTCTTCTTTAGGGACTTTGTATATCAAGTAAATAATTCATTTTGGGAACAAAACAGTAATCAGACATGCGAACAATTATCTTGCTAAGCTCAGCTAACAATGGGCATTTACAACAATGGAGGAATTTACCTACTGAAAAGGTTGAGAATAAAAACTAATAACACATATGAAAGGAAGCTAGTAAGTTGATAAGCATGAAGAGTAGAATATAAACACAGGAGTTCTTCAGGATAGTCAATGATACAATCTAGGTTTATGTTCCAAGTAATCAGACTTTTCTTCTTTCAACAGTCCTTCACCCTTTTAAGGTCATTAGGCTAATAATATGTTCACAATCCCCATCCTATTTAACAGTAGATATATTTACTAATGATGTTATCTTATTGGTAAGATATTGGTAACATTTGAAAATGACTATAAATGTATCAGAAATCTCAAGTCAGTTTGACATGCTTTTCCCAAGTGAGTTACAGAGTAATGAAAAAATGGGAGGCAAAAACAGTGGGATATTTCTTTGGGGGCTGCGGGTTTTCTTTAAAGAGGTGAGTTTGATCAACTTAGAATGGAGAGAGCTGTGAATTATAAGGGTATCTCCTGAGAATTGTTATACTTAAACTGTAATGATGACATGATAGCTCAGGGAAGAATCCCTGGTGCTTTGGAAGTGATATGGGTAATTTATTTCTTTGCATGATGTAAAGGCAATTTTTCTCCCTTTAATGTTTTCTTTAAACCTACGTAGCTTTGATGAGCATAAAGAGTTTTGTCCTCATATGCGCCCAATTCTAAATTCCATTATAAATCCTTAGGAATCTAAAGTTTTCCTTTTTAGTTTTGTACATGGCAATTTCCTAATTCAATTTTTTCATATCTGAAGTGTGTGTGTGTATGTGTTTATGTGTGTGTGTATGTGTGTGTGTGTTTGTATACCAGTACTGAGACTTGAACTGAGGGCCTTGTGCTCTGGTTTAGTGTTATGGCTCAAGGCTACAGCTTGATTAACAGTTCCATTTCTGCCTTTTTGCTAGTTAATTGGAGATGAGAGGCTCACAGACATATTTGCCCAGGCTGGCTTTGAACCTTGATCCTCAGATCTCAGTCCCCTGAGTAGCTGGGATTAATGGTGTGAGCAGAGGGCTGGGAGTTTGGCCTAGTGATAGAGTGCTTGCCTAGCAAGCACGAAGACCTGGGTTCGATTCCTTAGTACCAAATACTTGGAAAAAGCTGGAAGTGGTGCTGAGGCTCAAGTATTACAGTTTTAGCCTTGAGAAAAATCCAAAGACAGTGCTCAGGCCCTGAGCCTAAGCCCAGGACTGGCAAAAAATAAAACAAAAAAATAATAATAATGGTGTGAGCAGATAGTACTTGTTTCATATTTAAATTTATTGTAATCTTTCCCTATTAAGGCTACTGTAAAAATACTGAACAAAGGCAATATGTATATATGCATTTTCAGTTATTTAAAATGTTCATCCATGTAAATGTATATGTAGCTAACAGAAACCTTTACTTAATAGAACTTAGTAATGCCCAATACTACATTTTCTGATAAATTATGTCTTTTTTTCCTTAGATGTGACAGTTATTGCTTGCTTGTTTTTATTTTAATTGTTGGGATCTTTACCAGTTGTTTATTTATGGTTTTCTGATTATAGAAGAAATTTGCTAAGTTTCAAGAAGCAACAAGTATGGGTGTGGTGGCTTATGCCTGTAATCCTAGCTACTCAGGAGGCTGAGACCTGAGGATGGTGGCTCAAAGCCAGTCAGGGCACTAAAAGGTCTGAGAGACTCTTATCTCCAATTCATCACCAGAAAAAGGGGAAATGGCACTGTAGCTCAAGGGATAGGGCAGTAGCCTTGAGCTGAAGAGCTCAGGGACAGCACCCAAGCCCAATGGTCAAGCCCCATGACAGACAAAAAAAAAAAAGGCAACAAGCAGGGCTGGGAGTTTGGCCTAGTTGTAGAGTGCTTGCTTGCCTAGTAGCATGCACAAAGACCCCGGTTCAATTCCTCAATACTACATACATAGAAAAAGGCCAGAAGTGGTGCTATGGCTCAGATGATAGAGCTCTAGCCTTTAGAAAGCTCAGGGACAGTACTCAGACCCTGAGTTCAAACCCAGGACTGGCAAAAAAAAAAAAAAAAAGAAGAAGAAGAAGCAACAGTCACTCACCCAAATTATATCTCTGAGGAATAATTACAATTTAGTCATTCCTTTTCAACCTTCTCTTCAGTGTTTTTCAAACCAACATGCTCTTTGCAAAGATAGGTGTTGTTATAGTTACAGCTTAGTATCTTTTAGAACAACAACAACAAAATTGTCAGTCCTGGGGGTTGAACTCAGGGCCCAGGCACTGTCTTTGAGCTTTCTGAAGGCTAGAGCTCTATCATTTGAGCCACAGCACCACTTCTGGCTTTTTTGTGTGTGGTACCAAGGAATCAAACCCAGGTGTTCATGCATGCTAGGCCAGCACTCTACCACTAGGCAAAACGCCCAGCCCCTACATTTACTTTTTAACAAAGTCACCCCTCCCCTCACTCTCTCCCAGTTTTTCCCTCCCACCCCCACCCACAGTTGTATAGTTTATTTTTAGCACAGTGAGTACCACTGCTGCATTTGTTCAGCCTTTGGACTCTCCATTTCGGTGCCCCTCCTCACCCTCCCATAGACAGTTGAAGGAACAAACAAGACAAAAAGAAAACAAAAGCAGCAGCAGCAACAACAACCACAAAACCAACCCCTTGTTTCCATTTCACTTGTTTGTTTTTTGAAACATGACCTTGCTGTACAGCCCAGGTGGGTCTCAGCCTCACTATGTAGGCCAGGCTAGCCTTGAATGCTCTATAACCCTGGCCTCCAAGTTCTGGAAATACAGATATAACACCATGCCTAACTATCAAGTGCCTTTGATTCTCATTATATCTTTCAGATTGGTTTCATCATCTTCACTGTTTCTGGCAATGGCTTTGTGAAGGATTACATCAATCTTTCAATGAATTGTTTGCTTGTTTGTTCTCCCCCTCCATATAGTTTTGCCACTTCCAGTGTATCTTCCACATTTTTCAGAGATTTTCCAAACACAAATTGGATCAGGAGTCAACTGGGCTTGCTTGACTAATTTTTTTTTTTTTTTTTGCCAGTCCTGGGCTTGAGCTCAGGGCCTGAGCACTGTCCTTGGATTTTCTCAAGGCTAGAGCTCTACCACTTGAGCCTCCGCAACACTTTCAGCGTTTTTCTATGTTTGTGGTTCGTGCATGCTAGGCAAGCCCTCTACCACTAGGCCAAACTACTGGCCCAATTGCTTGACTATTTTTAAAGACTCATTTTTATTTGTAGGGATTATGTCTATGCTGTGTCTCACCAGCATGTTACATGCTATTTTTCTTCTATTAGTTTATTTAACTTTCTATCATTAGGCTAAGTTATGGAAAAAATGTCTAAACAAAATAATCCATGAGGGGCCGGGAGTTTGGCCTAGTGGTTAAAGTGCTTGCCTAGCATGCATGAAGACCCAGGTTCGATTCCTCGGTACCACATACATAGAAAAAAGCTGGAAGTGGTGCTGAGGCTCAAGTGGTAGAGCTCTAGCCTTGAGAAAGTCCAAGGACAGTGCTCAGGCCCTGAGCTCAAGCCCAGGACTGGCAAAAAACCAAACCAAAACAAAATAATCCATGAGTAACTTTTTTTTTTTTTTGCCAGACCTGGGCTTGGGCTCAGAGCCTAGGCACTGTCCTTGGATTTTTTTCAAGGCTAGAGCTCTATCACTTGAGCCACAGCACCATTTCTGGATTTTTTCTATGTATGTGGTACCGAGAAATCGAACCTGGGTCTTGGTGCATGCTAGGCAAGCACTCTACCACTAGGCCAAACTCCTGGCCAGTAACTTTTAGATATATGGAAACCAAGTGCTGTGGCACACACTAAGGGTCCCAGCATTCAGGAGGCTGCAGTAGGAGGATTTTGAGTTTGAAGCCCCAGCCTGCGCTACACAGGGAGATCCTACCTTTAAAAAAGGAATTTGGGCACAGGTGACTCATGCCTGTAATCCTAGCTACTCACGCAGCCAGATCTGAGGATTGTGGTTCAAAGCCAGCCCAGGAACTTAAAGCCTATGAGACTCTTATCTCCAATTCGCCGCCAAAGAACTGGAAGTGGTGCTGTGGCTCAAGTGATAGAGCACCAGTCTTGAGCTGAAATGCTCAGGAACAGTGCCCAGACCCAGTGTTCAAACCCCATGACCAACCAAAAAAACAGTGATATTGTCCAAAAAGAAATGTTCTCACGAGGTGCGGTGGCACACGCCTGTAATCCTAGCTACTCAGGAGGCTGAGATCTGAGGATCGAGGTTCAAAGCCAACCCCAGGCACAAAAGGACCTGAGATTCCTATCTCCAAGAAACATCTAGAAAATGGGAAGTCTGACTGAGGCTCAAGGGTAGGGCGGTAGCCTTGAGGTGAAGAGCTCAGGGACAAAGCTCAGGCCCAGGGATAGGGTAGTAGCCTTGAGCTGCTGAAAAACTCAGCAGCTCATTCAGGCCTGAACTCATTCAGGCCCCATGACAAAAAAGAAAAAAAGAAAGAAAGAGAAATGATCCTGTTCTAGTAGTTTCATTTATGCTACAGAAATACACATTCAAAGACTATTCATTGCATCATTGTAATAGTGAAAAAGTCAGAAGTGGTGCTGTGGCTCAAGTGGTAGAGCTCAAGTCTTGAGGACAGTGCTCAGGCCCTGAGTTCAAGTCCCAGAATTGGCAAAAAACAAAAACAAAAGCAAAGAATAGAGCAGTATGTGTAGTATGCTATCATTTTCACAAAACTTAAAGATATGTGTACACATATAGGTTAAATATGAAAGTATCTTTGCAGTGATATATGAGGAATTAAAAAGAATGATTGCTTCTGAGGAGGTAAACTAGTGACAAGGGATTACATTGGTAGAGAGACTTATACTCTATAGTCTTTTGGGTTATTGGAGGGTTGTTTTGATGTTTTGTTTGTACAGGTCCTGGGGCTTAAACTCAGGGCCTGGGCACTGTCCATGAGTGCTAACTCACGGCTATTACTCAAGGCCACAGCTCCATTTCAGACATTCACTAAGATCCTCAGATCTCAGCTTCCTGAGTTTCCTGAGCTAGGATTACAAGCATGAAGCCATGGGTGTGTGGCAACTGTAGAGTCTGTTTAGTTTAGTTTGTTTCTCATCAAGTACTTATACTGTTGTTGGTGTTGTTGATGATGATGATAAAAACTCGGTCCTGGTCTCTGCACATATTAAACAAGCACCCTAACACTGAGCTATCTCACTGCCCCACACGCACTATTTTCCAAATAAACAAAGTAGCTATATATATGGGTCTGTGATAGAACTCTTGCCTAGCGAGTATGAGAACCCTCAGTCAATACTGATAAGAATAAAAGAAAACAATTAACCCAGTAAATTCCGGCCTATCCTCTTGACATGAGTCTCATTCTGTGATATATCTCAAAATGGTCCTACAAGATGGCATTATTGGCTTGGAATTTGGCCTCATGGTACAGTGCTTGCATAGCATGCATGAAGACCTGGGTTCGATTCCTAGGTACCAAATACATAGAACGGTAGAAATGGTGCTATGGCTAAAGTGGTAGAGTGCTAGCCTTGAGAAAGCTCAAGGACAGTCATCAGGCCCTAAGTTCAAGGCCCAGGACTGGCAAAAAAAAAAAAAAGATGGCATTGTTTATCATAGTAGGATAAACTGATGTCTGATGAGCTTGAATATCTGGCTGGCATCCTGGATCACTCAGAAGCAGGATATGAGCCCAGCCCTGCCTGGTGCAGGCTCTCTTGCAGCCTGCCTTGAAAGTATCTCCATATTAAAAGTAGCTCGATATATTCTGGTATCACTTGTGTCCATACTAGTTCTCTTCTAGACTTGCGGCTTCTTCAAAGTAGGGGTCATACTTAACTTTGCTATCATTCATTATCAAAATGGCTGGTACATGGTGAGTGTTTGAAAAAGTCCATTGCCCTGAACAGTTAGATGATCTTTCTTTCTTTCTTTTTCTTTTTCTTTTGCCAGTCCTGGGCTTGAACTCAAGAGCCTTAGCACTGTCCTTGGGCTTTCTCAAGACTAGAGCTTTACCACTTGAACCATAGCATCATTCCCGGCTTTTTTTATGTATGTGATACCTAGGAATTGAACCCTGGTCCTCTTGCATGCTAGGCAAGCACTCTACCAATAGGCCAAACCCAGCCCCCTATCTTTTCTTTCTTAATGGCAGACTATGTACTTTGTGACTTCATCATGGCAAGCAAAGTTAAGCTAAATCAGAGCAATAGCCACGGAATTCAAGAGTCCATTGTTTTCCTTGATGTTGTCTGGCTTTCCAGTGCAACAGAGAATAATTCAAAACACTATATAAATACTTGCAACCGGGATTAATGATTCACATCTGTAATCCCAGCTCCTTGGAAGGGGTGAGAGTTTAAGCCCAGTTTAGGCAAAAGTAGCAAGAAACTATTTCAAAAACAAAAGGGCTGAGGGTGTGGTTCAAGTATTAGAACACTGTTTTTTGTTTTTTTTTTTAATATGTGTATCAGTCCCGGGACTTGAACTCAGGGCCTGGGTGTTATCCCCTTAGCTTTTTCACTCAAGGCTGATGCTCTACTACCTGAACCAAGGCTCGAGGTTAGAGCACTTTTGTAGTGAATTCAAAACACTGAGTTCAATCCCCAGGACCACAGAAGTGTGTATATATATATAATGTATGCATACATGTCTGTATATGTATATATTATATGTAATTATATATGTATATGTGTGTATATATATAGGTGTGTGTGTATATGTGTGTATGAGAGCACCTGCCTCCCCACATAACTCAGACAAATATGATACTAATCCTGTGATTTATCTTGGGAAATCTCTTATTAGACCCCTCCTGTTTCTAACACCACTAGGACTGCTCCAAGCAGAAGTTGCTTCCCTTACATCCTGCATTACTTATTGGAGGTTTCTCATCACTTGTTAAAGAAGCCTAGATCACCACTTTTTTCAGTGACCTGCCTTTCAGATGTATAAACACTTTAATCACCACAGAGCCTCCATATGCTAGCAAATGGTGTTATAGCATTTTCCAAAACAATGAGAAATTTGCACAACATATTTTTTGAGGCTACTGAGATTTTCCAGAATTAAGGCCTGCTTTCTTGAATGTATAAGAAAGATAACTTTTTTATTTTCCAGTCCTGGGGCTCAGGGCCTGAGCACTGTCCTTGGGTTTTCTCAAGGCCAGCACTCTACCACTTAAGCCATAGCACCACTTCTGCCTTTTTTCTATGTGTGTGGTACCGAGGAATCGAACCCCAGTCTTCGTGCATGCTAGACAAGCACTCTACTACTAGGCCAAACTCCTGGCCCCGAAAGATAACTTTTTATTGGTTTCTCCTAATTGTCCAATCTCTCTAAAGCCCGAGTCAACCAATTCAGAGAACCAGAGACAGTGAGTGTATCCATTTGAACTTAACTCTTGGCTTTATCGGCTGAGAATCTCTGAGAATTCCTTTCCCAGCATCACTTGAGCAAAGCAGGAAGAAATAATGGCACTAGCACTGACTGAGAGAGAACTAACCTGAGTCTGAACGCAGTTTGTGTCAACAGTCATGTGACCTCGGGGAACTTACTCAATTTCTTTAAGGCTCAGTATCCTCATTTTGCAACCGTGTGGTAAAAATCTGATAGATTAGCAGCAGCTGCAGAAACCCAGCTGCAGGAACACCATCGGTGCTCAATAACTACTGTACTTATTTACTGACATAGAAAAGAACTGAATAAATCTTAATTCCTTTTCCCTTCTCCGATTTTCTCACCTTCAGTTTCAGGTAAGTGTTACCTTCAGTGAACTGTCTTCAAGGTTGTTCCCAAAGGTCACCAAAACCTTTTTTTTTTTGGCCAGTCCTGGGGCTTGAACTCAGAGACTGGGCACTGTCCTTGGACACTTCTTGCTGAAGGCAAGTGCTCTGCACACTAGAGCCACAGCGCCACTCCTGTTTTTTTCTGTATATATGGTACCAAGGAATCGAACCCAGGGCATGCTAGGCAAGTACTCTACCACTAGGCTATGCTCCTGGTCCTATCCAAAGCCTATTTTTAAATAAATAAAAAGAAAAATGAATATGACCGAAGAGGGAGAAGTGGAGCATCTAATGAGTTAGGTGGGGTTAATATTTGAGGATGGTCAACAACCACCTTGGGTGTGGAGTCTAAGCTTGAGGAATGAACACTCAGAAGAATCCTGCAAAGAAAAATACTTTGGACAAGGAACAACCTGGAGCTTTTGTCGAACAGCTACCTAGGGAAAAAAAAAATCCTTCAGAAAGAATTAATAGGGTTCATCCCTAGCCTAAGTCTTTTGGGGTAGAAGGGAATGGTGGCCTAAAAGCAAGCGGTGGAAATGTAATTAGGTTCTAAACCTACAAAGGCTAACTCAGTTTTCTAGTTGGTCAATTTTCCAGTGTGTTTATCAGAAAAATTCATTCAAATTTTATTTTATTTTTGCCAGTCCTGAGGTTTGAACTCAGAGCCTGGGCACTGTCCTTGAGCTTTCTCAAAGCTAGCGCTCTATCACTTGAGCCACAGCACCACTTCTGGCTTTTGCTGTGTATGTGGTACCAAGAATCAAACCCAGGGTCTCATGCATGCTAGGCAAGCATTCATTCTGCCATAGGCCATACTTCTGGGACTCAAATTTTAATTTTTAAAATTTTCCCTATAGTATTGCAAATTGGATTGAAGACAAACAAACAACAGTTATTACCGAACTATTCATTAGATATATTCTTAAACTTTCATTATGAATACATCTTGGATTGGTAGTTGATATAACTTTAACCTTTGACCAACTACCAAGATTAGTGTTTAAACCGTCACTTAATTTCTTATAGGCTGCTTAATTTACTTACACAGTCTGAATGTCAGTGTACTGATCTGTAAAAATAAAGCTAACAAGATAATATACCTCAGAGTTTTTGACTAAATGAAAAACAATTACCATGGTGCCTAGAACAAGGTTTGCTCTCAACAAACAACCAACAAGAGCTCATTTATTATACCTAATGAGATAGTTACCATTCTGGCCTGTATTTCATAACCAGGAAATAAGTCATAATTGATAAAAAATAAACACATTTAGGACATTGCTGAACAAGTAATAAAAAGGTATACAGTATATATGTATATCTACATATATTAGCATTCTGGAATATCGCAGTAGCTTCACAAAGGCTTTCCAAATTGCTAGTTACATTGCAAAAGGTTAAATTATATACATACATATATATATAAAATAGTCCCCAATTATATGTATATATTATTTCCCAACCTAGAGAACAGGAAACCCTCTATATCATGCAGGCATTGGATATAGAAGGAGAAAGTTGAATAACTTCTGGATCTGTGTACCTGCATGTGCTAGGAGGGTATAACTAGTGTCATCTTAGAGCCAACTTGTAAATGTGTGTGCACAGAAAATATTTGTCAGTCAAATAAATGGAGGAGGTGAGCATAAGGAGCTCTGTTCTGGATCTTCTCAGTTAGGGGCTGCTCCGGTCCCCATTCCTATCCTTGTCTCCCTATCTTCAGTGCTATTTCCTTCTTGCTTGAGATGTAAAACATGAAAATTCACCCAATGTTAAACAAATTATTTGCATCTCATTGAGAAATTTTGGTAGGTTGTGTAGAAAAGATAGGTAGATCTTACATAGTTTTAGTAGAGAATATATGTTTAAAACTTGAATAAGTGAATAAGGTGTAGAGATTTATTCTATTTATTGCTAGTCTTGGGGCTTGAACTCAGGGCCTGGCCACTGTCCCTGAGCTTCTTTTGTTCAAGGTTAACACTCTACCACTTGAGCCACACTGTCACTTCCAGCTTTTTCTGTTTATGTAGTACTGAGGAGTTGAACTTAGAAACCTAGGACTTCATACATGCTAGGCAAGCATCTACCACGAAGCCACATCCCCAGTTCTTTTGAAGATTTTTTTTTTTTTGGTCAATGGTGGGATTTGAACTCTGGGCCTGGCCTCTGTCCCTGAGCTCTTTAGCTCTAGGCTAGTGCTCTACCACTTAAGCTACAGTGGCACTTCTGGTTTTCTAGTGGTTAGTTGGAGATAAGAGTCTCATGGACTTTTGTACCTGGGCTGGCTTTGAACAGCAATCCTCAGATCTCAGTCTCCTGAAGTAGGTAGGATTACAGAAGTGAGCCACCACGCCCAGACCTTTGGAGACTTTTTTTTTTTGTGGGTCATGTGGCTTGAACTAGGCCTGGGTGCTGTCCCTGAGCTCTCAGCTCAAGGCTACCACCCTATATCCTTTCGAAAGTTTAAATAAACATTTTTTTTTCTTTTTTCTTTTTTTGGCCAGTCCTGGGGCTTGAACCCAGGGCCTGGGCACTGTCCTTGGGCTTTCTCAAGGTTAGTGCTCTACCATTTGAGCCACAGCACCACTTCCAGCTTTTTCTGTGTATGTGATATACAGGAATTGAACCCAGGACTTAGTGCACGGTAGGCAATCACTCTACCACTAGGCCACGCTCCTGGCAATAAACATTTTTAAAAATCTACAACAGAAGGGGCCGGGAGTTTGGCCTCGTGGTAGAGTGCTTGCCTAGCTTGCATGACGACCTGAGTTCAATTCCTCGGTACCACATACATAGAAAAAAAAAAGCCAGAAGTGGTGCTGAGGCTCAAGTGGTAGAGCTCTGGCCTTTAGAAAGTCCAAGGACAGTACTCAGGCCCTGAGCTCAAGCCCAGGACTGGCAAAAAATAAAAAAAAATCTACAACAGAAGTATAAACACCATAGAAATCAGCTTGCAAATAAAGGATTATTTTTGATCTACTAATAAAAAGAGTGCTTTAGGAGTTTATAATTTTGCCTCATTTCTCCATAAGTCTGTCAAAGAATAAGCATACAGAAAAGAAATTTAATATTTTTACATGAAAGGATGTTTAAAAGTTACTATACATTCCGAAGATAAGAACGAACAGTGTAAAAAAGGAAAAATAAGTTCTAAAATAGAGATTTCGGAGCCAGTCTTAGGGTAGAATACTAGAATTCTGCTTGAATCAGTTATGTGATTGAACAAGTAACACTCCCTCACACAACTATACACATACATATAAGGATGTTAGCATAATGCATACGATATCATGCAACATGGCATGGTATACAGAATATGCTCAGTCAACAAGTGCTTTTATTATCTAAGTGAGATGACAAGATGCAAGCTATATTCCTTGGCAGTGGATTTGTCATATCCAAGCGTTCCTACATGGTCCTTAGAAGCAGGATTTTATTAGTATGTTCACAAGGAATTTTCCAAAAGACAACAGCAATGATTTGGAGAGAGTATGTGATTGAAAATCAAAAGGACCTAGCCAGGTGCTCATGGCTCAGGCCTGTGGCATTAGCTACTCAGGAGGCTGATATCAGAGGATCAAAGTTTGAAGCCATCCAAGGCAAAAAAAAAAAAAGTCTGAGAGACTCATGTCCAATCAACCACCCCTAAAAAGCCAGAATTGGAACCATGGTTCAAGTGGTAGAGTTCTATCCTGAGGGGGAGTGAAAAAAAATTCAGGTACAGTGCCTAGGACTTGAGTTCAAGGGAGGGCACGCACACGTGCACGTGCACGCGCGCGCGCATACACACACACGCACACACACACACAAGAACATGAACTCTAAGACCTGACTCAAACTTGGAACTAATACTTATCATCTTTGAGATTTGAATTCCCCGTCTGAAAAAAAAATCCTGAAATTTTCCCCTGAATAATAAAATATATGATATCGAATGTATCATAAATTGTTAAAAACAAAAATAGTAGTGGGTCCTTTGTCTCTGGCTATGCCACAGCTTAGTTCCTAGAATGGATTTTAGGTGCCACCGGATGAAGAGCCAGGCTTCCATAATCTGACTTGCAGAAGGCTCCAGATCTCAGAGATTGACTGGCACCAGACAGATGCCAGGCTGCTTTGTTTCCTAGAAGACATTACTGTAAGCAGGACTCTGACTAAAACACTTCCGGGTCAATGTTCCAAGTTCTGTCAAGCAAAGAACTTTGTACTATCTCTCACTCTGATCATAAAATCTTACCTCTACTCTCTTACAAGGCAAAACTCTCTTGTTAGGACTTTAGGAGCTTGGAGGAAGAGTAGTCTTTCATAGTTCTTTATTTTTAAAGGCTAGTGTGGGGAGATAGAATTTTTTTTAATTCTCATGTTAATGTAAATAATTGGCCTGTAGTGTGAGGGCTCACTTAAACCTAGTTGTTTCACGGGAGAATTTTTGAGTGACTCAAGGCTGAGTCCTAACTCTCTATTCTTTAATTAGTGTGTGACCCTCAGCTGATTGCTAGCTCCTTTAAACTTGGACTGTTTCTCAAAACTAAGTTATGAACATAGAAGTGACATTTCTTCCCAGCCTGTTCTAGGAGCTAGCTTTTAATTCCCAATTAAGTTCTATCTTGAATTGATCTCAGAATGTGTTTCCTAAGTTAAATAGTGTTTCTCTATTTATCCTTTTTTAATGAGCTCACAAATTAGCCCAGACTGGCCTCAAACTCTTTTTTTTTTTTTTTTTTTGCCAGTCCTGGGCTTGAGCTCAGGGCCTGAGCACTGTCCTTGGACTTTCTCAAGGCTAGAGCTCTACCACTTGAGCCTCAGCACCACTTCTGGCTTTTTTCTATGTATGTGGTACCAAGGAATCGAACCCAGGTCTTCATGCATGCTAGGCAAGCACTTTAACCACTAGGCCAAACTCCCGGCCCTGGCCTCAAACTCTTGATCCTCCTGTTCTAGCTTTCTCAGTACTGGGATCACAGGCATATACTACTATACCAGGCTTATAGTCTCCCCTCTTTTTAATGGGCTCAGATGAAGAAAGCCTAAACCCAGCATATAGTGTGTTCACAATACATGCTTGTTTAATGATTGACTTCTAGAAGTTGATTTAAAAATCATTGTTAGCTCCTGGAATGAAGCCTCCAAAATACCTAGTACAATACAAAATAGGTGCTAAAGACACACAAATTTTAGAATTTATCTGTACTGCATTTATCATCTTGTCTCTTCCTCCTGCTTGATTTACGTCTTGTCTTCTCTAGGAAATTAAAATTTTCCAGTTCTCATTTTCCAACTGCTAGCACAAACTGCCATACTCTTGGGGACTTCTGGAATCTTCCTCTGCCGACAAGGTTACCATCATTAGCAGGAGAAATGCAGCACAGCGAATTGAATTTGAATTTGAGAGAATCATCCAACATTTGGATCATATGTAGAGCAATTTTTTTCATTGTGGATCTGAAATTCAAATGTAACTATGTGTCTATTTGCTGGAGTACCCTCGTCACAGGATCTCACCCCAACACTGACACCAACATGGAAACTGTCACTTGTCAAATTTTACACTTCTTAGTCCCTATGCTCATGCGTTTCCAAGCATCCCTAAGGAATCACAACACTGCTTTCTCTTCCTTCCAGTGCAGGCCTCACTCAGAGTTAGTCAGGGAAGAAGCTCTAAGGGTCTCAACTTCTTCTACACTTCAAGTTTCCTTCATGTGAGTTTCCAGTAGCTGCTTTTAGCTGAAGTATAGCAGCAGCTTATGGATATTTCATTGTTGCCCAGAAATCAGAGCATTCAAAAACCAAGCCTAGCTGATCCTTCTAAACTTTCCAGCTGATATAGAAACAGAAATTTCCCCTATTTTTACAAAACTCAGAGGTATATTAATGTCTCTCTTCTGTTTGTGTTAAGCATTATAAACTATAAAATTCTGGGTTTTTCTTAGTTCACTTTTTTTTTTTTTTTTTTTGCCAGTCCTGGGCTTGAGCTCAGGGCCTGAGCACTGTCCTTGGACTTTCTCAAGGCTAGAGCTCTACTACTTGAGCCTCAGCACCACTTCCAGCTTTTTTCTATGTATGTGGTACCAAGGAATCGAACCCGGGTCTTCGTGCATGCTAGGCAAGCACTTTAACTACTAGGCCAAACTCCCAGCCCCTCATAGTGCACTTTTTAAGCTTTCTTGTTGTTTTCTTATGCAAGCATGTGTTAGATCCCCTTCTACTTCTTCCGTCAACTTTGGCTTGGATTGCAGTAACAGCATCTCGTTCTTCTGAGTTCTCCGAATATTCTTTTATTTTTTTCAAACCCAACTCCTATCATCACTAGTTATTAGGCTCACTGAAAGACCACCATGGTAACAGTGGTGTCCGTTTTCTCTACATTCTGCTCCTGTGTTGAAAATCTGCCTTGAAAACCAGCCATTCTTGAGGAGGTTGGTATGCCCCATGGCACCAGAGTTTGTCCTGGTAGCTGTGAAATGTTTATCTGCCAACCTAGCTTTTCCTCCGGCTGAAATGAATCCTATGTTTCTTAGGATGTTTCCTGCGTGGGTTGTGCTCATCAGTCTTGTAAATTAAGTGTGAAGCATTTTCTACTGAGCAAAATGGCTTCCCTTCTCCTCCTCTTTTCTCCCACCTTCATCTCTTCCATTCCTGTCCCTTCTGCAAAAGAATCTAAATTATTTTTCTTTTTTCTCTGCTGTAATGTGTACTTGATTAGGGAAGATAGACAAAATGTGTTTGCGCCTGTGACTTTGGTAGCATATTGAACATGCATCTTATTTGAGAAACATATACTAAATACTTTATAATAGCAGGGAAGCGAGAACAGAAGCAACTGAGTCTGCCCATGAAGTACTTTCTGCATTTCCTCCCCATATTGTCATAATGGTTAAGATGTATAACAATGGAGCCAAGTACTGGTGGCTCACACCTGAAATTCTAGTTACCGAGGAAGCTGAGAGCTAAGGATCTGAGGATCGTGGTTTAAAGTTAGCGCCCTCCCCCCACAAAAAAAATCCACGAGACTCTTATTTCCACTTCCAGCTTTGTTCAAGGGTTAGATTGCTAGTCTTGAACAGCAAAAACAAAAAAGGAATGAGAGCCAGAAGCCCCGATGTCAAGCCTTCGCACTATCACAAACATGCACGCACACACACAGACACAAACACAGACACACACACACACACACACACACACACACACACACACTCTTAGACTTGGAATTCCAGCGAATTTGAATTCTAGCTCTAATACCATGCAGTCTTAAGCAATGCATGTGCCTTCTCTGCAGATGCATTGTCTGAAAATGAAAGCAGAGGATCAGGCATATTATAACACAGAATAGGTGTAGGTACGCTGTCTAACATAAAGAACAGTGTTCTTTTTTTTTCCTTTACAAGTTACATGTATCCCTAGTGGATTTATAATCTATTTTCTTTTTCTTTTAAAATGTGTTTATTTATTGCCACGCCTGAGGCTTGAACTCAGGGCCTGAGCACAGTCCTTGAGCTTTCTCAAGGGTATTGCTCTACCATTTGAGCCACAGCACCACTTCTGGCCTTTTCTGTGAACGTGGTACCAAAGAATCAAACTCAGGGCTGCATGCATGCTAGGCAAGCACTCTACCACTAGGCCATGCTCATTATATTAGATTTTTTGTTGTTGTTACGTGCAGCCAAATTAATCCTAAAAAAATCTATTTCCAAAACGATCTTCTACATGGTGCTAGACACTTACTCCTTATCAGCACCAGTGGTGTTTGCTGAGTCTTTTGTTGTTGCTGTTTTGTTTTACCTGGTTTCTCCTAGGCTTCTTAAGGGCAGAGACTTTGTTTTAATCTATCATTATCCCTGAAATAGAGTTCATCATAGTAGAGGTTCAACGAATATTTGCCAAACAAATTTAAAAAGAATGGAGAGTTTGAGGCTAGCTATGGCAAAGTCAATGAGATCCTATTTAGAAGGCAAAAGAAAACAAAACCAAAAAGAAGAAAGGAGGAGGAGGAGGAAGAGGAGGAGGAGGAGGAGGAGGAGGAAAAGTGAATGATATTTAGACTGTGAACTCCAGAAGTGGACTTTGCTGACTGAAGAAGCCACACTTGGAAGTATAACTTTCCTACTGTCTAATGACTAACAACATGGATGTTGTCACACAGCTTCACACTGGGTACTGTTGGATGAAACTTTATTTAGCCAAGGATGACATTTTCTCTTGATTAGTCACACTCCTGCTTATACCTAAAATTCAAGTTAACCATCACCTTCTCTGGGAGACTATCTCAAAGCCTCAAGGTTTGTTTGCTCGTTCCCTGTCTTCTTTCTCTCTAACCTTCCCTCCCTCCCTCCCTCCCTCCCTCCCTCCCTCCCTCCCTCCCTCCCTCCCTCCCTTTCTTCCTTCCTTCCTTCCTTCCTTCCTTCCTTCCTTCCTTCCTTCCTTCCTTCCTTCCTTCCTCCTCTCCCTCCTTCCTTCTTTCCCTCCATCACTTCCTTCCTATCTCAATTCTTTTCCTTTTTCTTCCTTTACCTCTTTCCTTCTTTTTTTTTTTTTTCCTTTTTTTATGCCAGTAATGCGGCTTGGATTTGGGGGCTTGGGTGCTGTCTTTCAGCTTTTTCATCTCAGGCTGGGACTCTAACCCACAGCTGAATTTCCAGCTTTTTGGTAGTTAATTGACAATATTGGTAGTTAATTGACACTCACTGACTTTCCTGTTTGCCTCACTTGAAACTGCAATCCTCAGAGGAAGGAGCCTGGTGACTCACGCTTGCTTAAAATAAAGAAGGGATTTTGTGATGTAGAATCAGCAAGGTGGCTTTTTGGTGATTAGTCAGAGATAAGATTGTCATAAATTTTCCTTCCCCAACTAGCTTTAAACCAAGACTTTCTAATTTCCTCCCCCTCCCCCCTCCCCGACCTTTTTTTTTTTTTTCCCCATCCTGGTGCTTAGACTCAGGGCCTGAGCACTGTCGTTGGCTTTCTCGAGGCTAGAGCTTTACCACTTGAGCCACAGCAGCACTTCCAGCTTTTTGCTATGTAAATGGTACCAGGGAATTGAACCTGGGCCTTCATGCATGCTAGACAAACAGTCTACCACTAGGCCAAACTCTCGGCCCCTCTTTCCTTTATTTTTATTTGAGATAGGGTCTTGCCCTAGCTTGTCTTTTTGTTTTGTTTTGTTTTTGCCAGTCCTAGGACTTGAACTCGGAGCCTGGGCAGTGTACTTGAGGCTAGTGCTCTACCACTTCAGCCACAGCACCACTTCTGACTTTTTCTGTGTATGTGGTACTGAAGAACACAGGGCTTCATGTACGCTAAGCAAGTGCTCTACCACTAGACCATACTCCCAGCTCAGCTAGCTTGTCTTGTACTGCTGGGCTGGAGTGATCCTTCAGTATAGTGGAGGACAGAGATGTATCCAAGATATCCAGCTCGGGTTGATCTTTATTCAACTCCATGTCCTATTCTTAGAGAACTATCGTACTTGCCCCACTGCTTTGCTATGCATCGTTTATATGCGTATATCCTTCCCTAGATTCTGGAATCTCAAGAGTGAAATCTACAACTTATCTATCTCCATATTTTCAGGAACTACCCTAATGCCTCGATTATGGGCCAGCCTATAGGTTTGTTGAGCAAGGTCACAGGTCTGAGACTATAATTTGGAGCTGTTATTGAGAAACAACCATAAATAATCTTCCTGATTATACATCTACCGGGGGAACAAAACCATATTGTACCAGGAAGTACAACCTGGATTCTGGTCCCAGTCCTGGAATTTCCTGCCCAATTACCTAAGCCTCTTAAGAACATTTAACTTCTCTTACCTCTAAACTGAGATATAATGATCACAAGGGGCTGTGGTAAGGATCAAATCAACAATTGTATACAAAAGCCCTTTTTATTAATTAAACTGTTAGATTTCACACACATGAACAGACTTAAAAAATGCCCTAGCTGTTGCACCCGAATTCCTAGAACCCCAAAAAGACCACCAGAGGCCACAGTCAAAGCTAAAAAGCAGGGGTCGTTTTATTTACGAGTCTAGACTCGGGCCTCTGCGGCCAGCAGCCGGCAATGCTGAAAAGGCCCTGAGCAAGAACTTTACACTGCTTTTATAGGGAAAGTACACATTACCTGATTGGCTATTTAACTCAAACCACTGGTCGAATCAGAGCTCAGGTGTCTAACCACTGAGCACCAAGCTGTTACCACCTGGGGTTCAAGTACATGGGCCCTAAGCAAGGGGGTGAGGGAGTCATTCCCAGAACATGGAACAACACTAGCAAAGAGTTGTCCTGTTAAAAGAATAATCCCAGGGCCGGGAGTTTGGCCTAGTGGTTAAAGTGCTTGCCTAGCATGCATGAAGACCCGGGTTCAATTCCTCGGTACCACATACATAGAAAAAAAAAAGCCAGAAGTGGTGCTGAGGCTCAAGTGGTAGAGCTCTAGCCTTGAGAAAGTCCAAGGACAGTGCTCAGGCCCTGAGCTCAAGCCCAGGACTGGCAAAAAAAAAAAAAAAAAAAAGGAATAATCCCCAGTTCTCTAGACACTAAGAGAACTTAATCTTAGCCTTGAAAGAGCCTCTGTGATGCAGGACAGCTTCCAGAGATTGAGGTTCCCTTATCTGCAATGAGTCATGGGGCCTCACATGTTTTATTGAGGGTTGATACTTGTGCCCAGGCTTTTCCTTGTCCCTGAAAATTCCACACTAATCACAGCCCAAATCTGAGGCTTCTTTGTGCTTTGAACTTGGGTTAAATAGCATAAGCATGTGGAAAAAATCTCGGCCTCTCAAAATCAAACCTTTTCTTAGGATAGTAGTCATGTGATTTTTCCCATGGTGCAGCTGAATCTCATCTCCATTTGCTCTAGTACATGGGAAGGTCGTAGTTCAGAGAACTGAGTCATGATGTCGAGGGAAAGATGACAAGAAAATGCCTTCTGATTGGCTACTCCAGGTTGTTTCCTTAGGCCTTGCCTAGATCTAAACTGGGGATGGAATGGAACAATGGGCTCATTAAGTCATCCTAGAATGCTATCAAGCAGCAGTTCTGATGTGGCAGATATAGCCTAACCCTCTTGCAACTGAGGGTTCATAGTGTGTGTGGGTGTGTGTGGGGGTTTGGGGGGATATGTGTCCAACTATGCTGATATTGGGGCTTTACCTCAGGGCCTGGGTGCTGACATTTAACTTTTTTACTCAAGGCAAGTGCTTTTATCATTTGAGCCAGAATTCCAGTTCAGCTTTTTGTTGATTATTTGAAGATAAGTCTCTCCTGCTTGGTCTGGCTTTAAACAGCCATCCTCAAATCTCAGCCTTCTGAGTACCTAGGGTGCAGCTGGAATCCTGGTTAGAAATAGGATAAAATAGGCCAGGAGTTTGGCCTAGGGGTAGACCCAGGTTCTATTCCTCAGTACCACCACATACATGGAAAAGCCAGAAGTGGTACTGTGACTCAAGTGGTAGAGCTCTAGCCTTGAGGAAAGCCCAAGGACAGTGCTCAGACCCTGTGTTCAAGCCGCAGGACTGGCAAAAAAAAAAAAAAAAAGAAGAAGAAGAAAAAGAAAACAACAACAACAAAAAAAACCCCACAGAAATGCTGGTTCATGCCAGGAATCCTAGCTATTTAGGAGGCTGAGATCTGAGGATCACAGTTCAACACCACTAAAAAGTCCATCCGTGAGACTCCTATCTCCAAGTAATCACCAGAAAACAGGAACTGGCACTGTGGCTTAAGTAAGGGGTAGGGTGGTATCCTTGAGCTGAAGATTTCAGGGACAATGCCCAGGCCCAGAGTTCAAGTTCCACAACCAACAAAAAGGGAAAAAAGAGAAAAGGAAAAGAAAAGAAAGAAAGAAATGGGATAAAATGAAGACACTGGGCTCTTCACTGGTCTTTGAGAGTTAGATCGAGGAAGTACTAGGTCTGTTTTTAGTTTCTTAAAACTGCTTTTTATGCACAGAGCCAAAGTAACATGAATGTATATTGCAAAGGAAGGCCAGGCATTTTTTTTTGTCTTCTGCTTCAGGTTTTTCCTTTAACTAGAATCAAATGTACTTATTTTTTAAGAGAGCTTACATAAAATTTTAATCTTAAAATTACCTGATAATGGGGCTGGGAGTTTGGCCTAGTGGTAGAGTGCTTGCCTAGCATGTACAACCAGGGTCCAATTTCTTGGTTCCTCATACACAGAAAAAGCTGGAAGTGGTGCTGTGGCTCAAGTAGTAGAGTGCTAGCCTTGAAAAAAGCCCAAGGACAATGCCCAGGCAGGACTGACAAAAAAAATTATTTGGTAACATAATATTATATACATTATGTTATATATATTATATACATATTAATTTTTTAAACAGTTTTTAACCTCAGGTCCTGGGTCTGTCCCTGAGCCTCTTGGTGCTCAAGGCTAGTGCTCTACCACTTGAGCCACAGTGCCACTTCAGGCTTTTTCTGTGTATGTGGTACTGAGGAATGGAACCCAGGGCTTCATGCATGCTAGGCAAGCACTCTACCACTAAGCCACATTCCTAGCCCTGTATGTATGTATGTATGTATGTATGTATGTATGTATGTATGTATGTATGCATGTGTGTATTATGCATGTGTGTGTGTGTGTGTGTGTGTGTGTGTGTGTAGTTGGCAGCACTGGAGTTTGAACTCAAGGCCTTGTGTTTTCTAGGTAGGCACTATACCACTTAAGCCATGTTCCTCACCCTCTCTGCTTTCATTATTCTTCAAATGGGGTCTTGCTTTTTGTCTAGGCTGTCCTAGAACATGATTATCTTATTACATTTTCCACTTAGCTAGGATGGCAGTTGTGCTCCTTGGCTCTCAGCTTTGTTTTGTTTGAGCCAAGATCTCAGAAACTTTCTGCCTTGGCTGGCCTTGAACTGCAATCATCCCACTTGCTGACTCTGAAGTAGCTAAGATTGTAAGCCTGGGCCACTATGTCTGTCTAGCTTTAGATTGTTCTACCATTTGAACCACATATCTACTGGTGGCTTTTTGATGGTTAATTGGATATAAGAATCTCACACTTTCCTGCCTGGACTGGCTTTGAACTGGGGTAGGATTACAAGCATGACTGACGGACACCTGGGAGTTCATGTTTTTTGTTGGACCATGGATGTTCTGTGTATTTCTCCAGTGTTCCTGTTGCTTGTTTCCTTTGTGGTTATCATTCTTCTTCTTCTCCATTTCCATAAGGAGACTAGTCTCAGGCTAGAGGTTTGAACTGGAAAAGCTTCCCTTCCCGCTCATAGGTGCTCCATTAACCCCAGAACAACTATGGCTTCAAGTTTTTTGGACTTCTACTTTTCTGATGCATTTATATTATTGCTATCACAGGCACCATACTCAGTCTGACTTACCCATCTTTGCCTCCACTATTCCCTTACCTCAATTACCCTTCTCTTGCTTTTTTTTTTTTTTGCTGTTGTGGTTTTGTTTTTGTTATTTTGTTATTTTGCTTAAATCCAGTTAAGCCCCTTGAGTTTACAAATCATATTTTTGCTGGGTGCCAGTGCCTCCTTGCAGGAGACTGAGATCTCAGGATCTCAGTTCGAAGCCAGCTTGAGCAGAAAAAATCCCTGTGACTCTTATCTCTAACAAACCAGCAAAAAACTGGAAGTAGAGGTGTGGCTCAAGTGGTAGTATGCCAGCTCTGGGGGGGAAAAAAAGCTAAGGAAGAGCACAAAGCTTTGAGTTGAAGCTCTAGTACTGGTTCCAAAATAGTTGTAATAGTAATAATATGTATTTCATCCCTAATACATACTATTCAATAGTGCTTATTTGACTTAATAATTGGTTGCTTGATTTGATAGAGTAGGAATGGAGTAAAAGCTTGAGTGGAGGAATTGTGTTTTATTGTAGTAAACGCATTTGTTAGTGGCAGACTTTATTAGTGACAGATTTCAAATCTCAGTATTTTTTCCTAAAACAAGTAACATCTTTTTCATGTGTTGTTTTGACTTGCTTTGATAAAGTGAAGTGCGCGGTTTCAAAATAAAGAGTGATCTCCCCTCCACCCCCTGCATTCGTAGCAACATTTCATGCTTGCTTAGGCTGAAAGTGGCCATGATTTTTTTCCCCACCAGTCCTGGGGCTTAAACTCAGGGCCTGGGCATTGTCCTTAAGCTTTCTCATGGCTAGCGCTCTACCACTTGAGCCACAGCACCAGTTCCAGCCTTTTCTATATATATAGCAACCAAAGAATTGAACCCAGGGCTTCATGCATGCTAGGCAAGCACTCTGCCCCTGAGCCATGTTCCCAGCCCTTACTTTATTTTTATAGTATGCTCCTTATGAAGGATCTTAAAAAAGCATAAATATTAAATCACATTGACACTTTATGTAGTTTTCAAGGTTGTAAGCTCCAGGACAAAGATCTTATCTGTCTTGCTTAATCCTGAAATAGTTGCTAATGACTATAGGAATTCAATACAAATTAGAGGACTGAGTGAACAAATTGGTAGTCATTTATTGACATCAAAAGAAACATAATCATTTACAAAAGCCAGTTTCAAAGCATTTGAAATTTAGACATCTTAAATTATCTCAATCAAAGCTGGAAACTGAGAGCTCACACCTGAAATCTTAGCTATTCGGGAAGCTGAGATCTGAGGATCACCTTTGAACCAGTCTGGACTTGAAAGCCTGTGAGACTGTTATCTTCAATTAACTACCAGAAATGCTACAGTAGCACCATGGCTCAAGAGATTGAGCACTAGCAAAAAAAAAAAATCTAGATTTAAACTAGAAGGTGGATGATATTGGCTCATGCTTGCAATCCTAATTACTTGGGAGACTGAGAACAGAAAGATTGGAGGCCAGCCTGGGCAGAGAAATTCAAGAAATCTCTTCTCGACCCATAGCTACATATAATGGCAAACTCCTGGCATCTCCAGCTACTTGGTAGGCTGAGATCAAGAATGTTGGGATAACAGGGCAGATCAACTTGAGCAGAAAGACATACGAGACTTCCTTGGAAGAGAAGTTGGACGTGGAGGTGTGTTCTTATTGTTTCAGGGGGAAGCCTAAAGTAAGTGAATCAGGGCTCAAGGGTGTGCCCAGATAGGTAGCGAGAACCTATTCTGAAAAGAATCAGTGAACCACAGAGCTGGAGGTGCAGTTCAGTGGTATTATGATAAGCAAGTAAGCATGAGGTCCTAAGTTCAAATCTCAGTACTACCAAGAAAGATAGAAGAAGACCAACACAACGCTATACTTCTGACCTAATATAGATTGCCCGTGGTCTCAGCCAAGTGGAACTCGGCGGCAGGATTCCATGCTAACAGCAGATGCTAAGTGTGCAGCTGTAAGACAATTGAAGGAAAAATGGCAGTTTCATACCAAGAGAAGTGTAAGGAAAAAATGCCTCAAGGTACTGATTGTGGAAAAAGGAGGAATTGGGAACATATTTGGCCAGTGGGGGAAATGAGACTTTAACCAGTTGGACAGGTTGCAGCACATATCTCCATGATTTTCTAGTTTTCTAAACACACACATCCTATCATTTGATCTGAGCACTAACTAGGTAGATGGGGTCACTCAACAATGTCTGAATGTCTTTTGGACCTCACCACTGTGCTTTCACGATATGAATGTCACTGCTCTTCCCACACAAAGATAGGGAACTTTATTTTTCTGCCAAGGGCTGTGTGGATATTTATAACATCTTTCAGGGGACACACAAAATGATTATTACATATAGACAGCCAACTAGAAGGATCTGTCCTGTCACATGCCAAATGACTCCTCTGACCCACCGCACCAGACATTCCCCACACCTGCTCTACAGTAACAATTAAAATGGCTATTAGTCTTTTTCTACTTACCAGGCACTGTAGTAAGATTTTTTAAAAATGTATTGTCATATTCATCCTAAAAAATATCTATGAGGAGCTGGGAGTTAGAGTCTAAACATTAGAAATGTTAGAGTCTAAACATTAATGTTTAGAGATATTACATACCAAGGAATCAAACCTGGGTCTTTGTGCATGCTAGACAAGCTTTCTACCATAGGCCAAACTCTCAGTCATGAATAGATAATTTCTCTCTCTCTGTCTCTCTCTGTGTCTCTGTCTCTTTTTCTTTTGTTCTTTCTCTCTTTCTTTCTTTTGCCAGTCCTGGGGCTGGAACTCAGGGCCTGAGCACTGTTCTTGGGCTTTCTCAAGGCTAGAGCTCTACCACTTGAGCCATAGCACCAATTCTGGCTTTTTCTATTTGTGTAGTACCAAGGAATCTAACCTGGGTCTTTGTGCATGCTGGGTGAGCACTACGCTAAACTCCTGGCCCTCAATAGACAATTTCTTCTATTAATTTTATCAGAGAGCCATTTGGCATTATAAGTTGCAAACCCCACCCCACCTATTCCCTGGTGTGTGTGTGTGTGTGTGTGTGTGTGTGTGTGTGTGTGTGTGTGTGTGTGTGTGTGTGTGTGTGTGTGTGTGTACTGGCATTGGGATTTGAATTCAAGGCCTAGATTCTGTCCCTTTTTCTCTCAAGGCCTCTTAAGCCATTCTTCTACTTCCAGCTTTTTGTTGGTAAATTGAAGAGTCTCACAGACTTTTTTGTCCAGACTGGCTTCATATCACAATCTTCAGATCTCACCCTCCCCAGTAGCTAGGATTACAGGCAGGAGTCAGGAGTACTTTGGTGACAGCCCATGTTTTGAACCACAGATCTAGTTGCAGAGCAGAGATAGGAGATAGTAGGAACTCCCATGGCTTAGCTTCAGAGTTCTGTCTTGACAGACAGCTGTCAAGAATGCATCATGAGGTTTCTAGCAGCCTGGTGACTTGGAGTTAAACAAAAGATTGAGATTTCCATTTCAAAGAATCAGATACCTTTAATTTTTATTACGTAACCTAATTCAATAAAGGATTTTGCAATTAATAGTGGCTTTTATACGTACAATAGATTTTGTGAGTTTTAAAAATTAATATTTAACATATTAATGTGACAGTTGGACACATTTATTTCATTATGATTAATGTTAATTAACCTTGCTTAAGTAAACAAGTCTACATCAAACAAACCATTTCCAACTTATTTACTTGAATTTCTTCATATTTTAAATCCATTTAAAATTTCAGTATACTCCATGTTCTCTTTTTAGTTTGGTGGTACTGGGATTTGAACTCAAGGCTTTATAATTGCTACACAGGTACTTGACCTCTTTTATCTCCTACCAGCAGAGCAGAATGAGGCCGTTTATGGCCAGTTTGTAGTTAGGCTGCATGTATCTAAAGCTATTTGGAAAAGGTAACAGTTTGCTCTTTTGAAACCAGGTAATCAATTGAATCATTGCTACCAATACTTCATGATCTTCCTGCACTAGCATCCTATAACCTTAACCTTAGCTTACAACTCCCACTGGGGGAGGCAAGAGACATCACCCATCCTCCCATCTAAGCCTAGTGGCTACAGTGCCATTTCCAGCTTTTTTTTTTCCTTCTGAGTATGAGATACTGAGGAATCAAACGCCGGGCTTTGTGCAGGCTAGGTCACTTTACCACTAGGCCACTTTACCACTTGGCCTTGAAAATTGTTTTGGTCAATCAGCCAAAATGACAAACATACCAGCCCAGGCCAAGACCTCAAGGGAAACCTTATGTTTCTACTTACTCTCTTCAACTCCAATGAGAAGAATATGTCCCAGGTACTCACTGGTCCAAGGAGAATGAGGAAACAGGAGAAGCAGCTTTGAAGTTAATGAGCAGCCTGGAGTCAAGCCTAGCTGATTTGAAGCCCTGCCCTGCGGGGCCTCCTTCAACCAACACACCCAGGAGAGAAGATATAAATGACTGTTGCTGTAAGCTCCCCAGAGTTTAAAGTTGATTGACTGACGAGCAGTAAAACATGGTTCCAAGCTAATGGTATGAATGTGGGGTTTTATTGTTGTTGTTTGCTGTTTAAGTTGATGTTGATTAGGCTTCATGAAATTTTGTAATTTGCCTTCAGATTTATTCAGTTCACTGAGTATGCTGTGTAAATGCCTTGGAAATTCTTTTTTCTTTTTGTCCCTCGTGGGGCTTGAACTCAGGTCTTGAGCACTGTCCCTGACATTTTTCTATCAAGGCTAGTACATTACCACTTTGACCCAAAATGCCACTTCCAGTTTTCTGGTAGCTTAGTAGAGATAAGTGTCTGATGGACTTTCCTGCTGGGCTGGCTTTGAATCACAATTCTCAGATCTTCTCAGCCTCCTGAGCAGCTAGAATTACAGGTTTGAGCCACCAACACCCAGCACCAGTTCTGGTTTGCTCGTAATTGGAGGTAAGAGTCTCATGGACTTTTTTTTTTTGCCAGTCCTGGGGGCTTGAACTCAGGGGCTGAGCCCTGTCATTTGAGCTACAGTGCCATTTCCAGCTTTTTTTTTTTTTTCTTCTGAGTATGAGATACTGAGGAATCAAACACGCAGGGCTTTGTGCAGGCTAGGTAAGCACTTTACCACTAGGCCAAACGGGCTGCCTTTGAACTGAGATCCTCAGATCTCAGTTTCCTGAGTAGCTAGGATTACAGACGTGAGCCATCACACCCGGCTTTATTATATTTTTAATAAACAAATGCTCATATATTTTTTGATTTCTAAAATTATAAGCATTGACAAATGGTTCTGGGCACTGTCCCTGAGCTCTTCAGCTCAAGGCTAAGGCTCTACTCCTTGAGCCACAGCACCACTTCCCATTTATTGGTGGTTAATAGGCCATAAGAGTCTCTCAGACTTTAGTGTCTGGGCTGACTTTGAACGCGATCTGAGCCTCCTGAATACCTAGGATTACAGGCATAACCCACCACGCCCAGCTTTGTCTTTACTTTTATCTCATAAGAATTCAAGGAGTAGTCAGGCACTGGTGGCTCACACCTGTAATCCTAGTTACTCAGGAGGCTGAGATCTGAGGATCAGATGGGAGGTGGCCTAGAGGTAGAGTGCTTTCCTTGCATGCATGAAGCCCTGTTTTGTTACTTGGTGCCGCAAACACAGAATAAGCCGGAAGTGGTTCTGTGGCTTACGTGATAGAGCACTAGCCTTGAGGAAAAAAAAACCCTGAGTTCAAGCCCCAGGACTGGGGGGGAAAAAAAAAAGTTGCGGAGTGCTGGTGACTCATGCCAGCAATCCTACCTACTCAGGAGGCTGATATCTGAGGATTACTGTTCAAAGCCAGCCTGGACACTAATGTCTGTGGGACTCTTGTCTCCAATTAAACACCAGAAAACTGGAAGTGGAGCTGTGGCTCACGAGATAGGGTAATCTTGAGCTGAAGAAATCAGAGACAGTTTCCAGGCCCAGAGTTCACCCCCCCCCCAAAAAAAAATAGAAAACGATCAGGTATCAGTGCAACAACATATTCTGATGTAAATTCACTTAAAAATTTTTAAATTTATTATTGCCATTATAAATGTGATGTATAGACGGATTGCAATTATATAAATTAGGCAATGAGTACATTTTTTGGTAAAATGTCACCCTTTCCTTATCTGCAGTCTAAATTCCGTGTGTGTGTGTGTGTGTGTGTGTGTGTGTGTGTGTGTGTGTGTGTGTGTGTGTGTTTTCTCAGTCTTGGGGCTTAAACTCAGGTCTGGGCACTGTCCCAGAGCGCCTTTTTTTTTTTCTTGTGGATCATGGGGCTTGAACTCAGCCTGGGGGTTGTTCCTGCTCAAGGCTACCACCCTACCCCTGGGCCTGGGCGTGTCCCTGGGCTTTTCAGCTCAAGGCTACCACCCTACCCTTGAGCCAAGCCTTTTGTGTCTGGGCTGACTTTGAACCTGGATCCTCAGATCTCATCCTCCTGTATAGCTAGGATAAGAGTATGAGCCACTGTGCCCAGCTCCTGAGCTCCTTTTTGTCCAAGGCTAATACTCTACAACTGCAGCCTTAGGGCTACTCCCTGCTTTTACTGTTTATGTGGTACTGAGGAATAGAACCCTGGGCTTCATGTATACTAAGCAGCACTCTACCAGTAAGCTCCATTTCCAGCCCCAATTTTTTTTTGTTTTCTGTTGCTGTTGTTGTTTTTGGTTAGCCCTGGGGCTTGAACTCTAGGCCTGAGCATTGTCCTTGGATTTTCTCAAGGCTAGTGCTCCACCACTTGAGCCACAGAACAATTTCCAACTTTTCTATGTATGTGGTATCGAGGAATTGAATCCAGGTCTTTGTGAATGCTAGGCAAGCTCTGTACCACCAGGCCAAACTCCTGCCCCCCAGATTTTTTTTTTAAACTATAAAACATAGCTAATATATCTTAAAACTTCTTCCATAGATTCCTGTTTTTCTGTACTATAAACCTCAAAAGAGGTAACCTATGACTAGATTGTCCTTTTCCATACTTTTTTTTTTTTTTTGGTACCAGGGAAAAAATTTAGGGCCTCATGCCCTCATGCTGGCTTCACTTTTGCTCAACCTCTAGAGCCATGCTTCCAGTCCTGCATTCCTTTCTGGTTAATTGGAGATGGACTCTCAGGACTTTTCTGGCTAGGCTGGCATTGAACCTTGATCTTTTAAATCTCAGCTTCCTGAGTAGCTAGGATTACAAGCAAGAGTGAGCAGTTCTGCCTCCCGCAGATATCTTTAGATTTGTTTTGAAGCAGTCCTTTGAATATACGTCGTCTGTCTGTCTGTCTGTCTGTCTGTCTGTCTGTCTATTGTTTTATCATGGTCCTTGAACTCAGGGCCTCATGTTCTTGCTTGGCTTTCTTGCCAGTCCAGCATTTTTCTGCTTAATTGAGATTGGGTGTCTTAGATTTTGAACCATTATCCTTTAGGTTGTGGCTTGTTGAGTAGTTCAGCTTACAGTGTTGACCCCTCCCTTTTTGTTGTTAGGGTTTTCTAGTCCAGGCTGGCTTTGAACTCACAGTCTTCTTATCTCCACCTTTTGAGTGTAGCCACTAGGCCTGGTTTTAAGTCTTTGAATCTGCAGGTTCACTGTGCAACCTCATTTATTTTGATGAGCCACCTACTTTTGTATTTTCAGTTTTGCGTTTGGTTTCTTAAAGGTCTTCCATATTGTATGTATTTTGTCCTCCCACCAAAATCTAGATCTTTTTTTGGGGGGGAGGGAGTAATAGAATTCCCCTTTCTTCTTTTACCTAATTACTCTGAAATTGGCAGCCAATTTTCAGCAAGCCATCCATAGTTACCTCCAGTCTGAAAGATGCTTCTTACATCCTTCTAGTCCACTCTGCTATCATGACTCTTGTCACACTGTGTAGTAATTGTTAGTTTAATTGCTTATCTCTCTCAGCAGACAGAGCTCTTGGGAGAGTGTAAGCCAGCTTAATAAGTAGAGGAATAGAAACCTTTTTCCCCAAGAAAACCTCTCTTTCAGTCTGTTTTTTTTTTTCATACGTATCTATTTCCCCTAGAGAATAGTAGAAAACATTACAGTTTGTTATAAAATCATACTCTGGAAGATGTTAATTTGTTTGAGTTTTCTATTCTCTATTTCTAATGAGGGGAAATATGTATTATTCTATGCTTTGAAATATTTTTATCAGATCATACTTTGGAAAAATTTCTGTTTATTCGTTTGTTTTTTGTTTGTTTTTCCAATCCTGGAGCTTGAACTCAGGGCCTGAGCAGTGTCCTTAGGTTTTCTGAAGGCTAGAGCTCTACCACTTGAGCCACCGCAGCACTTACAGCTCTTTCTATGTATGTGGTACCAAGAAATTGAACCTGGGTCTTTTTGCATGTTAGGCAAGCACTACCACTAGGCCAAAGTCCCAGCCTTATTCATTTGTTATTTACTCTTTTGCCTTTAAAAATTTTAGCCAGATACCAGGGCACAAAAATCCATGAGATTGTTATTTCCAATTAACCACCATAAAACAGAAGTGGCACTGTTGGTCAAGTGGTAGAGCAATAACACTGAGCTGAAGAACTCAGAGACAATGTCTAGGCCCAGAGTTTAAGTCTCAGACCAACAAAAATAAAATTTGTATTTGGAAGGAGGAAATGCCAAATAATTAAGATAAAAATTTGAAAGCAAAACTTAAAACTAAGAAATGGTAGCCATTAAATCATTTTTTCTGAAAACAAACGATTATGGGTGAAACATAATTCTGAAGTCTTAAAACTATCAACTGGCTGGGTATGGTGGCTCACGCCTATAATCTTAGCTACTCAGAAGGCTCAGATCTGAGGATAGTGGTTCAAAGCCAGCTCTGGCACTACAGTCCTCCAGACTCTTATCTCCAATTAGCCACCAGAAAACTGGAAGTGGCACTGTGGCTCAAGAGGTAGGGCAGTATCCTTGAGCTGAAGGGCTCAGAGATTGTGCCCAGCCCCAGAGTTCAATTCCCATGATTGACAAGAAACAAACAAAAAACAAATAATAACAACAGCAACAAAACAATGCCTAGCATGCAGGAAGAAAGGGGTTTGATTCCTGGGTACCACATATATAGAAAATTCTGGAAGTGGTGCTATGGCTCAAGTGGTAGAGTGCTAGGTTTGAGCAAAAAAGCTCAGGGAAAGTGCCCAGATCTTGAATTCAAGCTCCAGAACTGGTAACAAACAAACAAAAAAAGCAATGGAAAGATTCCATATTTTAGAAATACACAATAATCAGCAATTTTGATTACTGAAAATTATCATGGAGACCCTCATTTTTTTCCATGAGATTATGATTGGATTATTTTCACGAAGGCGGGACCAGGAGTTATCTTGTTCACCAGTGTACCTAGCACAGAGACAGGTAGATATCTGGGGCTTTATGTTGTTTGAAAGGGAATCAATTGCATATTGTTGAAATAATTGTCACAGAAAACCCTTGGGAGAGCTTTCATGCATGCAAGTGCAAATTCATAAATACTGATTTTAGTTTTATTGTTGTCCCTAGTACTTCAGGAAAAAAAAATCTGTTGGGCAAGGAATTTGGCCTCGTGGTAGAGTGCTTGCCTAGCATGCACAAAGACCCAGGTTCAATTCCTCGGTACCACATACACAGAAAAAAGGTGTAAGTGGTGCTGAGGCTCAAGTGGTAGAGCTCTAGCCTTGAGAAAACCCAAGGACAGTGCTCAGGCCCTGAGCTCAAGTCCAGGACTGGCAAAAAAAAAAAAAAAAAAAAAAAAATCTGTTGTTATACAGCACATGGTTTGAATGCTAGTCACTTGGGTTTCCCAGTTGCCTTGTGGGCACATAGGTTTGTTGATTTATGTGATAAGCTATAAATTGTTTACTTTTGAGTATAGACTGGAAGAGCTTTGGAAACTTCTCAATTTTAGAAGTTCACATTGTTAAAAGGATATATAAACAATCGAAGGACGGTATTCTCTATAGTTCAAAGTTTGATGACTAAAATTGCTTTGAAAATTGCAAAGAAAACTATGAGAGAACTATTTTACCCTGATCACTTTCTTCCAGAGTAGAGCAACTCTCCAAGTTACTTAAACTGTCTTATTATATTTAAGTATTACCAGTCAGGCTGTGATTATAGTTACTGAGGTCCTGAATACCTAGCCTCGAATACGAAGACCAAGTTTCTTTCCGAGGTCTTACTTTTCATTTGTGCGTCTTGCCATGCCCCCGAACAAATGAGAACTACGTTGGAATTCAGCCTTGGTGTACACATTATGTGTAATTGATGACCTACTGGTTACACCTCAACCGAGCTGCTGAAAGCAAACAAAAGGAGACTCGGGAAGAACAAATCCTTCCGGAGAACAACTAAGTATCCCCGAGAAACCCAGTGGTCTACAAGGGCCACGGTGAAAATGGATTTTATGTCCTTAATACTCGTTTCCGTTTCTATCTGTCACTATGGCCAGAGTGGAAAAACTTACTGACGGTGTGGTGAGCACATCTGTGTACTTCAAGAACCTAGCTCCAGTCTGCACACACATACACACGATATGTTCTTTTGCCCTAAATAAGTGTATTTCCCTGCGTGTTCCGGGGCGGAAGATTAATCGAGGGAGCTGGGTGTGGCTGCTGTGAGGTGCCAGTCCCCACGTCTGCAGCCACTAGGGAAGAGCCGCTCACACCCCTCTAAAGGCGTTTTCTCCGGGGGGAATCAGCTCCCGCCAGCCGGCCGGGGTGCCTGCCCGCGCGGGACAGAGGCCGTTCGCTCCGCAGTGACTTCCCCGGGATCCCGGTGAAGCGGACGGCCGCCCCGCTCCCGGGGAAGGAGAGAGGGAAGGAGGGGCGCGGAGAGGGTTGTACCGCCCGGACGCTCGGGAACACCGGAGACGAGCACGACGTGGGGTGCCGCGGACCCGCCCCCTCCTCCCGCCCTGCCTCGGCCGCCCCGCCCTCTCCCCTCCGCCCGGGCCCGCACTCCTCCCTTCCCCTCATTCCTCTCTCTCACACCCCTTCCACCCCACAGCCACCCCCCTTCCTGTCCGTGGGGTCGGTCGCGGCCGTCTGGGAAGGCGGGAGTCAGGATGATTGACGTGGCTAGGGGAACTGCAGGGGACGGGGCGTGTGGGAGACCGTGGAGCTTTCTTAAACCTGGTCGGGTTGGCCCTTAGATAGCGTTTCCCAACCCTATTGGTTGTCCCGAATGGGTTGTTATGGAAACAAATGACGGAACAGTCCCTTACGAACCGGCCAATGGGAAGCGTCCTCTTCTACGCCGCGCCTCCCAGCCGTGGGCATTGCGAAAGCCCTGGTTGGGGCCGGGAAGAGGGCGGCACCAGGACGTCCTGCGGAAGGGCGGGGGCGGGGCCTGTGACGCAGCCAGGCCAGCCAATCGCGCTCGGTTTCACCAACGGCCCCGCCCTTTTACCGCACATCTCCCCTCCCCTAGTTCATTTCGCACGACGCAGCGGTTGGGAACACAGACATTTTCGGAGCTGGAGCCGCCACTGCCGCCGCCATTTTGTGTCTGTGGAGAAAGAAGCTTCTTTGGCGGCTGGAAGCGGACAGAGACCACCCGTGAGACGGCGGCGCTTCATCCCCGAGGTTCCCCTGGTGTCGTCCCCCACCCCCCTTCCGCGGTCAGCATGTGGTGAAGCCGGAGCCGCGAGAGGCCCGGGGAGAGAGGAAGAGGAGTCGGAAGGGAGGCGGGGTGTCGAGAGCGGCTTCAGCTTCGGCGGCGGACCTCGGAGGGGGGCCGCGGCGCAATGTCAGAGCAGACGCCGGCCGAGGCCGGGGCTGCTGGGGCCCGGGAGGACGCCTGCCGGGATTATCAGTCGTCGCTGGAAGACCTGACCTTCAATAGCAAACCGCACATCAATATGCTGACCATTCTAGCCGAGGAGAACCTGCCCTTCGCCAAGGAGATCGTCTCTCTCATCGAGGCCCAAACCGCCAAGGTTTTTATACACCCCGCAGCCTCCTATTCTTCTAATATCCCCCCTCCCTCCTGATCTTAGTGTCAGCCTCATCCCAGGTCTCGCTTCCATCCCGAGGGGGACGGTGTTCCTCCTCTCCAACCCCCCCAACCCCCCCTCACTCAGGCTCGGTCTTTGGCCCAGGCTTGGAGCGTGGGCCTCTCGGGAGGGGGGGGCAGGGAGGGAGGGAGAGAGTGGGGAGGGTAAAGGGTGGAGCCCCATTTCCGCTTACCAACTCCTTATTTAGGCCACCGCATTGTAGGTCCCCACAACTCAACAAACGTTTGGAATAGAGCCCCTTCGGGGTGGGCTGGAGAGGAGACGAGACTTCAAGGCAGTTTTGAGTTTATTTATTCTGGTGGGGGGGGGAGTTAGAGTTCAAACCCAGATCCGTTTTTTTTTGTTTTTTTTTGGAGCCCCCGGGGAAGGTGAGGAGTGGTTCTCCCGTTTTTCTTCCGTACCCTTTGTGGGTATTTGTGTTCTGTGGAAGGTTGGAAGGAGGTGAAGGGGACCTGGGGAGAGAGCTGCTGGTGGGCGGGTGTAGAGAATCGGCTCCCCCCGCCCCCCTCCTCCTCCCCGAGTGGAGCAGCGGCCTGTTAGGAGCTCAACATGGCGCCTGGAAAGCACATGATGCGAAAGGGAGGAGAGGAGACATCCATTCCCTTACCCGCCAGGCAGCTGTTCACACCCGTCAGCCCCTTTTGGGGTGGGGGCGGCTAGATTGAACTTGGAGTCTCCCACCGGAGGGTCTTAAGCCGCCCCCCACACATGGGAAGCTGGGCCAGGGGTGGGGTTTGATGGTGGTGGGGGGAAGAGAGACCTTATCCAACCTGTAGGTGGAGATCCGGCCCAGTGGGTAACTTAGCCTTCCTAGTTTCTCTCTAAAAAGTTCAGTCCCTCTTCCTTTTCCTTCTTCCCCCCCTTCCCTTCACCCCTTGACAGAAGTGGCCCTCTGCCACCTTTCATTTATTTCCCTGTAGTTTTTCCTCTTCCTTGGATTCATTTGGGGTCGATAATGTCATTTAAGTAAAGTTACTGTTAAACTTCGTTATAAGTTTCAATAGCTTCCCAGTACCTACTACGTTTTAAAGTTACTTTTTCAAGCTTGTACTTGCGGTTTAGTTTTTTCTAGTTGTTAGTGATTGCAATGATCAGGATGAGCCTCCTTTTAGCAGAGTGAACCCCTTTTAAAAGGCCACTATTTAACAACAACCACCAATATATTGTTTAGAGACGGTTTCTGTCTAGTGTAAAACTGAGTGGTCTGACTAATAAATGGTTTTGAAATGTGTGACTGGTATTATAAAATTTGTGAATAAAACATATAAAATATGTACTTGTCTTTTTTATTTACCTTTGTAAGGTGTAGAAGTTGTTTCCAAGACTTATTTTTATCTACGTGGTTGTGTGTTGTAAACAAAAGTCTTTAAGTGACTTGGGTTCATTCTTCTTTAGGTTCCATCCACTCTTTTGGGTAAATCAGTTCACAAGATACACGGTTTCAAGTGGTCCTTTCATATCTTAAGAGGAAAAAAAAAAGTTTTGTTTTTCTTTTAAAGGGCTTAACGAGATTACTATTTTCATTTTGAAAATACAAGTTTTCATTCACCTTTTCCTGTTGATTGGAACAGCTGTTCTTTTTAAAGTATGGGATTTAAGAAGGCTGTGTTCCTCATACTGGACATCCTTTTTGTTAATACCACATCTGTTGGATGTAAACTTTGTTTTTGCCTTGTTAAAGACTGAATAGGACATTAAATGCCTTTTGAAAAAGCACACATTTTTAACAAAATTAACATTTAAAAAATGAAATGACTTCGATATATGTTGGGTATTAATATTCCACAGCAGTGCAGATCATTCAAAGAACAGCTTTCTTTACTGGTTTTTAGTGGATCCAGAAGACTTCCCAGGAACGAAAACTTAAATGCTGGATACAGTGACCACATAAAACTTGTATTTGTGTATTCACTACACAGTGGTGAAAGATAGACAAACTGTTTTCTGGTAGAAAACAAAAAAAGCTGAAAGTTTGAAGGCAATGCTTCCTGTTTTTCTTTTTTCTTTCTTTTTCCTTTTTTTTTTTTTAAATGTAAAGCCAGACTCTGGGAACTATCTTAATTTGGGTTGGAGTTGAGGGTGAGGGGAGGGGTTTTTGTCATTTGGTTAGCAACTGGCTTAGTTTTGTGTTTCTGAGGGTTGTTTGTGTCCTTATTTAGCATCTCAGGCATTGCTGAATTTAAGGATTCACACTTAATCATTCCAAAAGGTAGCAGTACTGAAAATATTACATAGAAGTACTTCACCTAAACAATAAAAGATTAATCTGTTGAACAGATTATGGTGTTGAGAGAGAGCCTATTAATCCTCAGTAATTTCTTAAATGGTATAAAACAAGACATGGTAAAGTCTCAGCAATAAGATGTTTGACATGTTGGTACTAGTTTACCCACATGCAGTGGCCTTGTGAACCCCTTTTTATTTATTTTTTTGATGGCATCTTAAAAGAAACTTCATACAAGGTTTTTCAAAGGTTTCTTTAGCCACTTGTGGTGGTTGTAAAGGGTGTTACAGAATCAAGAGCGTTTCCACACACTTGTAAGGCCAATTGGTTTTGTGAAATATGATGATGGCATTGTGATCTCCAGAAGTGTGAGCCTGCCCTAGCTACAGGTAGCTATGGGTGTGTTCAGGTTAAGATTTCTATATACACATCGTGATGGGTTGGGTAAGTGGGGTTAACTAGTTTCCTTTTTTTTTTTTTTTTAAGTCATGGGTGCCCCTGTATAGTCAGTTAACACTTAGTTTATGTGGTGTGTATCTTAATTCTTCTGAAGTTTGTGAACCTGCTTATGCTTTCTGGAAGCTTGCTGTGCATCCTATAAGCCAGTTGTGGGTAGGCATTGCAGTTGAACTTGGGGGCAACATTACATTGGAAAGGGCTACCTTGTATCAGCATCACCCAGACACTGGCTGTGCACAAATTTAGGACCTCTGGTTTGTTTGTGCATGCCAGAGGAAAAAATAATCGGCGGAGAATTCATGCTGAGAAGAAAATCTTCAGGACATCCAGGTTTCCAGAGTCAAGTTCAACCTGATTTCCATGATTCAGCGGCTGCTCCATCCAGTTTTTCTTGTATCAGTGACAGACTTGCACACCTTCCTTCGTGTTCATGTGCAAGTAATTTAAGTGTCTTGCCATTGACATTGGTGGCGAAGTGTGCTTAATTTCTTTTTTCATTGGGGTTATAGTGATCCTAATTTTACGGGTAACAAAGCTTCCTAGACAAACATACAATAACATACTTGAGACACCAGGGTTTCTATTTCATTGAGTTTAGGCACACTGATAAAGTGGCTCCCAAAGCTGGTATTTGGGATTACAGAAAATAATTATTGTTCCTCCCCTTTTATAGTCACTTAAACACAGGTTTTTGGTTTTTCATTTTTTTTTTAAACCAGCCACATGTGTCTGTTCACTCCTTGAGTGGTAGATGAGTACTAGGGCTTAATGGTTTGTTTTCCTCCTGATAATTCTGAGCTATTGTGTGCCCACCTAAAGATCATTGTAAGAGATCATAACTTGATGGAACACTTAGGTTTCCTAGATGTTAGTATATCAAATTCAAAAGTATTTAGTGCCAACAAAAAGAGGTCTGTATTATAGGCTTAAAAACTCAAATAATTATTTGGTGGCATTTCCTTATACTAAACTTCTCAGTTTCTTTTTATTACTTCAGGCTCCTTCCTCAGAGAAGCTTCCTGTTATGTATCTTATGGATTCTATCGTGAAAAATGTTGGAAGAGAGTATCTCACTGCCTTTACTAAAAATCTTGTTGCAACATTTATTTGTGTTTTTGAAAAGGTATATACATTTAGAAACTTTTTTTTTAAAGAAATGTGTTCCTGATTAAATAAATAATTACCCTGTGTTGGGTTTTTTTGGGTGGTAAAATGTTTTATTTTGACACTTTTAACCAAGTATCTTTTCAAGGAAAGTGGTTGCTGCTTGTATTTTATGTTATATCCAGAGTTTTACATTATACTTTTTAAGTCTAGAAAGTGGTTTTACTCACTTGTAGAATAGTGCATTTTAGCATTATCCTTTTGATTGGAGTTATTTTATCTCCAATTTGGACAAAAAAGTTAAAACTTGGTACTTTAAACATTATTTAAATTTCTAGTATTAGTGGCAAAAAGCACAGCTTTATATCAGTGATTCATTCCTAAAACACCTCTCCTTTTTAAGAGAAATGCTTCTTGTTACTTTGTTCAAAGTATGTTGTATGGGTATGTTGTAGGTTCATAGTTTAATTTGGAAATACTTCTATTTTGCACTAGTGCTTAGAAGAAAAGGTTGCTATTTTCCATACCTAGAGAGTGTAAAATAACATAGTTTCTGGTAGTTTTGGTAATACAGTATTAGTTGGAAGGGGTAGATATGCTGGGTTCTCTGCCAGTGAAGCATTTTCATGCACTTAGGACATGTTTAAGAATTGTTGCCTAGCTAACATTGATAAATAGCAGGTAGCTTTACATTCTTGTAGATGCGCTGGATAACTTATGGCTGTCAAATTATTTAGAATTGGAAACTTTTAAGAAAATATTCAGTCTTATTTGTTTTAAGTTAAAATAGTATATTTAGAAGAGAATTGGCACATTGTATTGTAGATAGCACTAAAAAATAGCAATAGTTGCTGTGTAGGTGTGTGCTAAGTATGGCTTATCTGAGGCTTAGTCTAAAGAGAAGCCAACCTCACTAATTTTGAGAGCTTAGCCAGGTTTCAGTTTCAGTATGGTTAAATTATTTGATTTTTACTGAATTTAACTTGGATTTTACAGTATAGTTGGCAAAATGACCTTATAGTACACATAATATCTAGAGATGAGTGTAGTTAAATCCAGAAATTAATGCCTAATGATTTTCCCACTCTAATGGCTAATTTTCTAAAGATTGTTAGGGCTATACAAATGGGAATAGATAAGTTACACAAAGCCCATCAGTGGTTAAGATTTTGTGCCTTGCATATCACAAATAGCTTTTCATAGGGACTAATTGCATTACATGGGTTAGTAAGACAGATTTGTATATAAAAAAAGGCCCTTTAGCTATGCGGTAAACTATCTTCTACTTAATTTTTTTTTTTGGTAGAGTACTTCTAGCATTAACATATCAAGCTCTAAAATATGGAGATATTTTATACTTTTAAAAATGATCTTGCCTGGCTATTTCATGAAGACGGCAATAACTATTTTTTCTAAATTTTTACAGAATAAATACATTAACTGTACTTATGTGTATTTTATAAGTTATTACTGTGGTATATGTTTGCAAATGAACAGTATAGTTCTGTATGTGAATTAGAACCTTTATACTTAATGTATAAAACATTCTATAGTAACTTAACAAGCCATAGAATTTTCTGTTCTTCTAGGTGGATGAAAATACTAGAAAAAGCTTATTTAAATTACGTTCCACATGGGATGAGATATTCCCTTTGAAGAAACTTTATGCCCTGGATGTCAGAGTCAATTCATTAGATCCTGCTTGGCCTATTAAGCCTCTACCTCCCAATGTGAACACATCTAGCATCCATGTGAATCCCAAATTTTTAAATAAATCGGTAAGTTTTAACGTGGATGGTAAATGCTAGCACTTTATCAGATGTTAACTTTTCTAAACGTTTCCAGGAAGTAAAAATAGAATACTCAGTGCTGGGTCTGTTGAATTTGGAAAAGAAATAATGGAAATAACATGCCTTGTTAATTTATATAACGTTGGCGATTTTAAATTTCAGACGAGTTTTCTCTGTGTTTAAGCATGACTGGCTATTAATGGTTACTGATAATTTTTAAAATTATTTTTAGTTGACCGTCAGCTTTCTTTAAAGCTATTTTTTTTTTTTTAACAAGTTGTTTTTTCTTACAGCCTGAGGAGCCTTCAACACCTGGCACAGTGGTCAGTTCTCCCAGCATCTCTACTCCTCCTATTGTTCCTGATATACAAAAGAATCTTACCCAAGAACAACTAATAAGACAGCAGTTACTGGCAAAACAAAAACAATTGTTAGAACTTCAGCAGAAAAAGCTGGAGCTTGAGTTAGAGCAAGCGAAGGCACAACTGGTAAGTAGGGAAATCTTGGTTATTTTAAGTGTCTTAGAGTAAGACAGCAATTATGTTTAGGTTAATATTTTATTTATACTGTGCCTTTTTTTTTTTTTTTTTGGTCAGTCCTAAGGCTTGAACTCAGGGCCAGGGTACTGTCCCTGAGCATTTGCTCAAGACTAGCACTCTACCACTTGAGTCACAGTGCCACTTCTGGCTTTTTCTGCATATGTGGTACTGAGGAGTCAAACCCAGGGCTTCATGCATGCTAGGCAATCACTCTACCACCAAGCCCCATTCCTAACTGAATAGTGTCTTTTAGAACTGCAAATTATGGTATATTATTCTGCACACACGACTTACTCATTTTACTTAATATGGTTTTCTGTTGTCGTAGGGTAGCACCTACCCCAAGTTCTGGAGCTTGAATTCAGGGCCTGAGCACTGTCTTTGGGCTTTCTCAAGACTGCAGCTCTACTTGAGCCACAGTCCACAGTACCACTTCCAGCTTTTTTCTATGTATGTGGTACTAAGGGATTGAACCCAGGTCTTCGTGCATGCTAGGCAAGCACTCTTACCACTAGGCTAAATTCCTGGTCTTGTGTGTGTGTGTGTGCGCACGCGCGCGCGCGCACACACACACACACACACACACACACACACACACACACACACGTGTATGTGTGCAAGCACTGGGACTTGAATTCAGAGCATGGGTGTGATCCTTTGAGTTTTTGTCCACAACTCTATTTACAGCTTTCTGGTAGTTAATTGGAGATGAGTCTCATGGATTTTTTTTTTTCCTGGGCTGGCTTTGAGTTACTCTTATCTAAACATCCTGATAGCCAGTATTCTAGTTGGGATCCAGTGGCAGCACCTTAGTTTGAATATTAATGTGGACTTAATATTTTAGTTCTGAGGTGGTTGGTGTGTGGTGAATGTTGTTGCATAATAATTTTATGCAACAAAGTTAAAAATTAAAAGAGATTCAGAAAAGTGTGTATTTCTATGCATGGATGACCTTGTAATAAGTTATTTTTACTCATTAACATTTGGAGTCATTTGGAGATTTTTTTTTTTTTGTCTCTTTTGCTAGTTCTAGGGCTTGAACTTAGCCTCTGGGCACTGTCCCAGTGGTTCTTCGCTTAAAGATAGCACTCTACCACTTGAGCTACAGTTCATCTTCTGGCTTTTTAGTGGCTAATTGGAAGTAAGAGTCTTGTGGACTTTGCTGTGTGGGTTGGTTTCAAATTGTGATCTTTCCATCTCAGCCTCCTAAGGAGCAAAGATTACAGGTGTGAGTCACTGGCACCCAGTCTCAGAAAGCATTTTTTTAAGTTCATAAATAATGTCCCTGGAAAAAGTGAAATTTTATAACATTGAATTGAATTTAACTGGACTAACTCTGGCTCTAGTATAGTGCTGAGCAGTTTCTAAAGTAAAATCTGGTATAGAAAATTGGAAGGAAGAAGTAGACTCCCTGCATTCTGTAAAGGAAATAACAGACCACTTTAAATATATGGATTTTCTTTTCATTATATTCGTACTTTAGAAATGTATAATGTAAGTACAGTATTGAAGTAGATTTGTTGGAAACAGTTTTCTTTTTAATGTCAAGAACTTGAAATAATTACATAATTCTCTATAGTATTAATACGAACATATGTTTTTCATTTCAGGCAGTTTCTCTTAGTGTTCAGCAGGAGACAGCGAACTTGGGTCCTGGATCAACACCATCCAAATTGCATGTTTCTCAAGTTCCCCCTATGTCAGTTAAAGCTCCTCCTCATCAGGTTCCTGTTCAACCTGAGAAAAACCGTCCAGGTCCATCCTTACAAATTCAGGATTTGAAAGGAACTAACCGGGATCCCCGCCTTAACAGGATGAGCCAACATTCTTCTCATGGTAAAGATCAGAGTCATCGGAAAGACTTCCTAATAAATACATTGAACCAGTCTGATACTAAGACAAGTAAAACTGTATCCTCTGAAAAACTTAATTCATCTAAGCAAGAAAAAAGTAAATCAGGTGAAAAGATAACTAAAAAAGAACTTGACCAGTTAGATTCAAAATCAAAATCAAAATCAAAATCACCATCACCTTTGAAAAACAAAGTATCTCACACAAAAGACTTGAAAAATCAAGAATCTGAAAGTGTGAGGTTGTCTGATATGAATAAGAGAGATCCACGATTAAAAAAACATCTTCAGGATAAGACTGATAGCAAAGATGATGATAGTAAAGAGAAGAGAAAAACAGCAGAAAAAAAGGATAAAGAAGAGCACATGAAATCATCTGACCACAGACTAATTGGAAGTAGAAGTAAAGTTATAAATGGCATTGTACAAAAACCAGACACAGTCATAGAAGAATTGGAAAAACAGGGGACAAAACCAGGGAGATCGAGTACACGAAAACGGTCAAGATCTCGATCACCCAAGTCTCGATCACCAATTATACATTCCCCAAAGAGAAGAGATAGGCGGTCGCCCAAACGAAGGCAGAGAAGTATGTCTCCGAGTTCAACACCCAAAGCTGGGAAGATCCGCCAATCGGGAGTTAAGCAGTCACATATGGAAGAGTTTGCGACACCTTCCAGGGAAGAAAGAAATGCTAAGAGAAGTACTAAACAGGATATCCGAGATCCAAGGAGAATGAAAAAGACTGAGGAAGAAAGACCACAGGAAACTGCTGGTCAGCATTCTATGAAGTCAGGCAGTGAACCAAAGGAAAATTTAGAAAATTGGCCAAGTTCCAAGTCTGCTAAGAGATGGAAGTCTGGTTGGGAAGAAAACAAAAGGTATGATCTTAACATTTATAAGTATAATTATGTAATGGTCAAAGGTTGTGTTAATTTAAAAGTTAGTGTTAATTGGATATTATAGTTAATATCTTTTTTCAACTTATCAGAGTAATTTTTTTTATTGTTGGAGTAATGTATAACTTGCCAGATAGTAGTTGCATTTCTTCTCACACATTGGTAACCCTTCTCATGTTTTTGTCCCCATTTCCCTCTCCCTATCTCCCCAATTATCTTGTTTTTTCCCCCTTCCCTTATAGTTAATATCTTTCCTTATCTTTCCACTAATTCTTCTTGTGATGGTCATGTTGTCCTTGAACTATGTTGCTCAAAGCTAGTGTTCTAACACCTGAGCCACAGCTCTACTTCTGGGTTTTTGTGCTTATTTGGGAGATGAGTGTTACTGGTCTTTTTTTTTCCCCCCGGGCTGGCTTTGAACCCCTATCCTCAGTCTCCTGACTACTGAGAATAAATATGAAGGTCATAAATCACTGTTGCCTGGTGCCATTTTAATTCTTAAATTCCTGAAGGTTAAACACCACCGTCATTCCTATTTTAAAGAAACTGCAATTTAGGAAGGTTTCTTCTGAAGGAGGGTAAAGCCAGGAAATAAGAATCAGAATTCTTTTGCATATCTATATGTACATGTACTTTTGTGCTCAAGACTAGCACTCCACCACTTGAACCACAGGTGTTTCACTTCAAGCTTTTTGGTGGTGAATTGTATTAAAGAGTCTCATGGACTTTCCCTCCCTTAGTTGGTTTTTACCCTCCTGAGGAGCTAGGGTTACAGGTGTGTGAGTCACTGGAACCTGATCTAGTCAGAATTCTTCCTTTTCCTTTTTTGTTTGTTTTGAGATAAAATTTCATTATATAGTCTCGATTGCTCTGGAATTTGCTATGTACCTTGGTTTTACCCACTCACAGTCTTTCTGCCTCAGCCTAAGAGAAGAATTCTCACTTGGTTTTTCCAATTTTTTTTTCCTCCTTTTCTTATTTATACTTATTTACTAGGTCCTTTGACAAGGATCCTTAAATGAGGTCCTGAGTATTTAAAAAAAAAAAAAAAAACAACACTTGAAATAACATACGGCTTTTATGGTTTCAGCTTACAACAGGGTGATGAACATAACAAATCTCCTCATTTAAGGCATAGGGAGAGCTGGTCAAGCACGAAAGGGATTTTGTCACCTCGAGCTCCAAAGCAGCAGCATCGATTAAGTGTAGATGCCAATCTTCAGATTCCTAAGGAGCTAACTCTTGCAAGCAAAAGGGAGTTAATTCAAAAGGTAATTACCTTGATTACTCTCATGTCATTCTCTCTTGCCTAATTTTTTGTAAGTATTTAAAAAAATATTTAAAATGCATAATTTCCTTTTCTCGCCCCTGTGCAGACGAGTGAACGTTTAGCATCTGGTGAAATTACACAGGATGAGTTCCTTGTTGTTGTGCATCAAATTCGACAACTATTTCAGTATCAAGAAGGTAAACATAGATGCAGTGTACGGGATAGTCCTACAGAAGAAAATAAAGGTGGATTAAAAAAGAAACCTCTCTTATCTGATGCTGAATTAACCTACTATGAACATAAAGCAAAACTGAAAAGGACACAGGTTCAGCATTCATTTCCAAGACTTGATCTTTTAGATCCTGATATTTTTGACTACCCTTTGACTGATGCCTTGTTGTCTGGAATAGAATGTGAGCCATCCAAAAGTAAACATGCAAGTAGGAATAGTGGAGCACAGTTTGACAGAAAAGAACAATTTAGTGAAAGAGCAAGACGTCTTTCTCCTATATCTGGGAGTCGTTCTTATGCTGAGAATCTTTCACCCCATGAGGGCCGGAGAAGACATGACGAGCAAGTCTCTGCTAAAGGTAGAAAAAGTTAAATCAGATTATGCCTATTGAATCACAGCAGTGAAGGGAAAATGAAGAAGCTAAGTGGGGATGGATTTTATTGTTCAGACTACCTTCATTGCTTTTTTTTTTTTGTTTGTTTCTTTTAGTTTTTTTTTCCCTTGTGGAAAGTGAAGAAAGCCTGATACAAGGCCAGTATATTAGGGACTAGGTTCTTTTTATATGTAAGTTTATTTAATCCTCACAATAAACTAATGAAACCTGTATCATCCCTGCTTTAAAGATAGGAATCAAAACTGGAGAGGTTAAATTATTACTTGCTTTCAAAGTCAGATGCAAGTATCTTGACAGAATGGGGAATTTTTTTTTTTAACCCCTGGTTTGTCTGAATCTAGAGGGCATCCTAGTAGTATCTACTGTCTAATACAGTCTCTTTCTGACCTTCTAATATAGTGAGATAGTATACCTAAGTATGTTTATGAACATAAAAAGACTAAGGTAATTTGATATAATCTCAAATTTACTGAAAATACTTTTTTCTTTTTCAAAGGTGTTCGAGAAGAGCAGAGATCACCATTCAATGATCGTTTTCCACTTAAACGACCTAGATATGAAGATTCAGATAAGCCATTTGTAGACAGCCCGGCATCAAGATTTGCTGGCCTTGATACAAATCAGCGACTTACAGCTTTAGCTGAAGACAGACCATTATTTGATGGACCTGGTAGGCCGTCAGTCACAAGAGATGGCCCAACCAAGATGATTTTTGAAGGACCTAATAAATTAAGCCCTAGAGTTGATGGACCTCCTACACCAGGTTCTCTTCGGTTTGATGGGTCACCAGGACAAATGGGGGGAGGAGGCCCTTTGAGATTTGAAGGACCCCAAGGTCAGATAGGAGGTGGGTGTCCTCTGAGATTTGAGGGGCCTCCAGGACCAGTAGGGACACCTCTGCGATTTGAGGGGCCAATTGGTCAAGGAGGAGGTGGTTTTCGGTTTGAAGGTTCCCCTGGTCTGAGGTTTGAGGGATCTGCAGGTGGTTTGCGCTTTGAAGGACCAGGGGGTCAGCCTGTGGGTGGTCTCAGGTTTGAAGGACATCGTGGTCAACCCGTGGGTGGTCTCAGGTTTGAGGGACCTCATGGTCAGCCCGTGGGTGGTCTTAGATTTGATAATCCACGAGGTCAGCCTGTAGGTGGACTTAGATTTGAAGGGGGTCATGGCCCATCAGGGGCTTCTATGAGGTTTGATGGACCTCATGGTCAGCCAGGAAGTGGGATCAGATTTGATGGTCCTTTATTACAGCAAGGAGTTGGAATGAGGTTTGAGGGCCCCCATGGTCAGTCTGTAGGTGGTCTGAGATTTGAAGGACAACATAATCAGCTTGGTGGGAACCTTAGGTTTGAGGGTCCACATGGTCAACCAGGGGTTGGGATCAGATTTGAAGGACCTTTAGTTCAACAAGGAGGTGGCATGAGGTTTGAGGGTCCTGTACCAGGAGGTGGCCTGAGAATTGAAGGGCCTCTGGGTCAAGGTGGTCCAAGATTTGAAGGTTGTCATGCTTTAAGGTTTGATGGGCAGCCAGGTCAACCATCACTTTTGCCAAGATTTGATGGATTGCATGGTCAGCCAGGTCCTAGATTTGAACGAACTCCTGGTCAGCCAGGCCCACAGAGGTTTGACGGACCACCTGGACAGCAGGTTCAACCAAGGTTTGATGGTGTACCTCAAAGATTTGATGGTCCACAGCACCAGCAGGCATCAAGGTTTGATATTCCTCTTGGTCTACAAGGCACACGATTTGACAGTCATCCTTCACAAAGGCTTGAATCTTTCAATCAGACTGGTCCATATAATGATCCACCTGGCAGTTCTTTTAATGCTCCATCCCAAGGACTGCAGTTCCAGAGACATGAACAAATGTTTGATTCACCCCAAGGACCAAATTTTAATGGACCACATGGCCCAGGAAACCAGAGTTTCTCAAATCCCCTTAACAGAGCTTCTGGACACTATTTTGATGAAAAGAATCTTCAGAGTTCTCAGTTTGGAAACTTTGGTAATTTACCTGCTCCAATATCAGTAGGAAATATACAAGGACCTCAACAGGTAAGTCTCATTGTTCCTCTAAAATTATGTGGTATGTAGATAAGTTAGCTATTTTGATGCTTTTAGATCATAATTTATTGTATGAGGAAAGCAAAAAATTTTTTACTAGAAAGGCGGTATACAGAGATGTTACAGTTACATAAGTCAGGTAATGAGTACATTTCTTTTTGGAAAATGTTACCTCTTGTGCTTTCCCTCCTATGTCCACCCACAAGTTGTAGCACTTCTGCATTTGTGGACTCTTTGTCCCTCTTATTTCTGTGCCTTCCTTTACCCTTCCGGAAAGGAAACAATTCCTAACGTGAGCCTCATGTGCTAGGGACTTGGTATGACAGTCCTTTAGGGATGATATTCACAGCTTAAACCCCGAACTAATTTTAGCTCTTTCAAGAGCCTGGGAGATGTCTGTTTTTCTTCTTTCTACCTTTTTTTATACCTCTTACTTTTTTGTTGTTGGTTTTTCAGTTTTAAAGTTAAAGCAGTGAAGTTTCAGACCTTTTCTTCATTGGACAACTATTGAGGCTTGATAGGTTTGAAAGTAACCTTAGACTTGTTTTTGGTGCTGGTACTGGGGCTTGAACTCAGGATCTCAGCCTTGTGCTTTTGCTTTTTCACTCAAGGCTGGCACTCTGCTACTTGACCATAGTTCCACTTCTGGCTTTAGCTTCACGAACTGTGAACCTCCTGAAGCTAGGGTGATAAGGCATAACCCTAAGAAGCTAAGAAGCATTAGTCAACTATTGGCATGCTATTTTTTCTTTTTTTTAAATTTTTCTGAATTAGGTTTTCACTCTGTACTCTAGACTGGCTTAGACATTGCTGTGTAGATCAAGCTGGTCTGAAGCACATGATATTCTTGCTTCATTCAGTATCCCAAGTGATAGGATTTAAGCAACATATTCGCTATTTTTTAAGATGTATACTGAACTAATTGGAGATAAGAAAGAGTCTCATAAACTTTCCTTCCCTGGACTGGCTTTGAATTACTGCCTCAGATCTCAGCCTTCTGAGTTGAGTAACTAGAAGTACAGATCTGGCACCTGAAAATTGAACTAATTTTAATGAGGTGGTTTTTTTTTTTTTTTTTTTTTTTTTTGCCAGTCCTGGACTTGGGTTTAGGACCTGGTACCGCTTGAGCCACAACACCACTTCCAGCTTTTTCTCTGTGTATGTGGTACCGAGGAATCTCTTGGGGCATGCTAGGTCAGACTCCCGGCCTAAAGCGATGTTTTTATATTTGTGATTAATCCAATGATTTTTTTTTCTTTCTTTCTTTCTTTTTTTTTTTTTTTGTGGGTCATGGGGCTTGAACTCAGCCTAGGTGCTGTTCCTCAGCTCAAGGCTACTGCCCTACCCTTGAGCCAAGGCCCACTTCCCATTTTCTAGAGGTTAATTGGAGACAAGAATCTCAGGTCCTTTTGTACCTTGGTCCTCAGATCTCAGCCTCCAGAGTAGCTAGGATTATAGGCGTGGAGCCACCCGCTTCCAGTTGATATTTGAATGTGTTTGTTTGCGTGCTGAAATTCTTCTGGGTTAAATTTTATGCTTTATTTTTGCTGGTTCTGGGGCCTGAACTCAAGGCCTGGGCTCTGTCCCTGGGCCTCTCTGCTTTATAATGTTTCTTTATTTTGTGCTGGGGATTGAAGTGATGGCCTTCTGCATATTAATATGTCTAATGCTCTGTGACTAGGCCACATTCCCAGTCCTGTTTCTTCTTCTTTCCTCCTCCTCCTTTTTTTCATCTTGATGTCTTACAGTCTACTTTGTTCTGCCTATAACTTACTAAAAAATGGACAGGAAGAATGATCCCTTCAGTTCAGATTGCTAAATTGCTAATAGAAGTAGATGTTCATTTAGTTTTTTGAAACAGTCTTGCTGTGTAACCTGACTGTGTAACTCTTGATCTCCTGACTCAGACCTGCTCTAGTGCTAGGATTATCAGTGTTTATCACTATGTCACTAGCTCCTGTCATTGTGTATAGATTTTACCAGTTCTTATGTTTGTGAAATACAGAGAAATGTTCCTCAATGTAAAGTGACTTACACAAAGCCATACATTTCGTGGTTAGTTGTGTCTTATTCCATGGTACCTTAAACTTTTCAAGGAAGTTTGAACCCATTTTCAGTTGGTAATGATGGATAATAAAAGATAACCGTTCCTGTTTGTAGAAGATCCAGAAATAGCTACCTTTTAAAATCTGAACTTAGGCCTTATGACATCTATTTATGTTTCAATGTGATGGTAATGTTAAAATTTTACTAATAGAAAAGACCTTCTTAAAATTGTTTTACCTTAAAGGTTCTGACTGGTGTAGCTCAGCCAGTAGCATTTGGTCAAGGACAACAATTTTTACCAGTTCATCCACAAAATCCAGCATTTGGTCAGAATCCTTCAGGTATGTACTTTCTGTACTTTCCCTCAAAAGATAAATAATTACTGTTTAATAGCTATGTCACTCTTAGAAAGCAAAATTTTGAGGTAGCATATTCAATTTATAGAAATTTAATCTGGTTGATATGTTTTGGTTCTTTAGACTTTATGTTATGGCTGTTCATGATAACCAAATTTACAGCTAGAGAACATTAGAACATTAATTTACAGTTAGAGAATATTATAAAAGAGAAGGAAATCTTTTGAATGGAAGTTAGGAGGAGATGTACAGGGGTGATAATTGTATTAAGATAAGATGAAATAAATGACAACGCAAAAACTTTGATACTTGGAGTATGAATGTATATGTATATGTGTGTGTGTGGCTATGATCCAGTAAATAGTAAGTGAATACCTTACAAACAATTCATAAGCTTTTATGAGCACACAAATGGAAGAAACCTGATTTCTTGGCCAAGTTCCCTTATTTTGGTTACTATAGGGTAAGTTAATAACAAATATTTAAAAATGAATTGTAGTTTTACTATGTGGTAAATTGGAAGTGATTTGTAACACAACCACAAAAGTAAACAAGTAGTGATAGTTGCCTTAGTTTCTAAGTCATTAAAAAACCTCTGGGGCCGGGCACAGTGGCTCACACCTGTAATCCTAGCTACTCTGGAGGCTGAGATCTGAAGATCAAGGTTCAAAGCCAGTCCAGGCACAAAAGGACCTGAGATTTTTATCTCCAATTAACTTCTAGAAAATGGGAAAGTGTGGTTGGCTCAAGGGTAGAGCGGTAGCCTCTAAGGTGAAGAGCTCAGGGACAATACCCAGACCCAGGATTTGGGTGGTAGCCTTGAGCTGAAGAGCTCAGGCCTAGTGCAAGTCCCATGACCCACAAAAACAAGAAAAAAAAAAACCTTCTTGGGCAGGGAGTTTGGCCTAGGGGTAGAGTGTTTATCTAGCATGCATGAGGTCCTGGGTTCGATTCCTCAGTTCCACATACAGAGAAAATGCCAGACGTGGTGCTGTGGCTCAAGTGGTAGAGTGCTTGCCTTGAGGAAGCTCAAGGACATTGCTCAGGCCCTGAATTAAAGTCCTAGGACGTGCATGCACGCACACACACACACACCCCCAAAAAAACCCTCTTTCAGCTAAACACAGGTAAATCATGCTGTAATCCTAGTTACTTAAGAGGATAGCAGTTTGAAACAAACTTGAGCAGAAAAGTTCACCATCTCCATTTAACCATCAAAAGTCAGAAGTGGAACTGTGGCTCAAGAGATAGAGCACCAGCCTTGAGCAAAAATGCTAAGAGATATAGTGCACAGGACTTGAGCTCAAGTCCAGCTACTAGTAAAAAAGCTCTTAGAGGAACATGGTTTTTAGAACAACATTAAGTTATTCACATTTGCTAATTTAGGGAATTTCCCAAAATTTCTGAAGTAATTTAGTAAGTCTAGCTGTCTCTTATGCTTTGATTCTTAAATTGTATCAGCTTGAAATTCATTTAATTAATATGAAATAATTTTGCTACTAACTGGTAGTGCTTTGTGTTTTTTTTTGCTACTGTAACAAAAAGGGACATAAAGAATTTGAAATTTAAAGTTAAGGAGGTCAGGATGAGAACTTCTACCATTGTATAGTTGGGCAAGTATAAGTATTTTCCCTGATGTTCAGTTTCATTCTATGGAAAGAAGAGATGGTAGTGTCAATATTTGCCTACGATTTTATAAAAGAATCAAATGAGATGGTACACAGAAGTACTTTGTAACTTCTGAGTTCTATGCCAATATATTTTTCTTCAGAAACTGCTTTGCAAGTTCTCTTACTTAGGTTATGGGGTAGCTGTACTCTTTTTAAGAGTTATTGTTCCGTCTTGCATCATATCCATTAGATTTCATGTCAGGAGCATTTCTGCTTTGATTTTCATTTATTTTTTCACTTAAATTATTTTTTTTTTTTGCCAGTCCTGGGCTTGAGCTCAGGGCCTGAACACTGTCCTTGGACTTTCTCAAGGCTAGAGCTCTACCACTTGAGCCTCAGCTTCACTTCTGGCTTTTTTCTATGTATGTGGTACCGAGGAATTGAACCCGGGTCTTCATGCAAGCTAGGCAAGCACTTTAACCACTAGGCCAAACTCCCAGCCCTTAAATTATTTTTTATTAAAGAATTTATTAACATTGATTTATCTTTTTAGTTCCTTTTCCTTCTCAGATCTGTGCTAAAAAATTATACTGCTTCGTGTTGACAAAACTACCTTTTCCACATTAGTTAGAATATGAGGACTGAAGGTGGGAAAAGAGTGGTGCTACATTACATAAATGGGAAAGTGTATGAAACTTTTTGTCCATTGTATTCTGCTTGTCTTTGACAAAAGTGGACAGTGCCGGCGATTTTTCTTTTTAGATAATACGCAGCTAAGGTATTTCTTGTGTTTTTCTGTGTATGGGGTACTGAGGAATCAAACCCAGGGCTTTGTGCATGCTAGGTGAGCATTCTACCACTGGGTTACACTCCTGGCCCTTTCTTGTGTTTTTCAAATGATGCTTTGTCAATCTAAATAAAAACTAAGCTTATGAAATCAACACATTATTAGTAAGATTTTACCAAATTTATTGTTGGAGAAAACTTAGAAAATGCTTTGTATAATCTTTTTAACATTGCTATTATTATTATTTTTTTTGAAAGGAGCTCTTCCTAAAGCATATCCTGATAATCATCTCAGTCAGGTGGATGTAAATGAATTGTTTTCAAAACTGCTAAAAACAGGAATTCTCAAATTGTCCCAGCCTGATTCAGCTACAACACGTAAGTATGATTTTATTCTTAATGTTTATACCAAATTTCGTAAACTTAGAGAGAGATGCGTTATATAAGTCATGGTACAATTTCTTTTTTTTTTTGGCCAGTCCTGGGCTTGGGCTCAGGGTCTGAGCACTGTCCTTGATCTTTCTCAAGGCTAACACTCTATCACTTGAGCCACAGCACCACTTCGGCTTTTTTCTGTGTATGTGGTACCGAGGAATCGAATCCGGGTCTTCTTGCATGCTAGGCAAGCACTCTACCACTAGGCCAAACTCCTGGCCCCTGGTACAATTTCTTATAACTAAATTTTTAGATATATTCTTTTTTTTTTTTTTTGGTGCCTATATTGGGCTTGAACTCAGGGCCTTGCACTTTTTCTTGCTCACAACTGTCACTTTACCATTGGGAGCCAGGCCTCTAATCCAGCTTTTTTACTGATCAGTTATAGTGTTGTAGACATTTTTTCCTGGACTAGCTTTGAACCTTTATCTTCAGTCTCACAAGGTAGTATTGCAAGTGTGAGCCACCAGTGTCTGGCCTAAATTTTCTTTAAAAATTTTTTTTTGTTGGTCATGAGACTTGAACTCAGGGACTGGGTATTGTCTTGAGCTCTTCATTTCAAGGCTACCGCTCTACTCTTTAAGCCACACCACCGCTTCTGGTTTTCTAGTGGTTAATTGGAGATAAGAGGTTCTCTGACTTTAGTTCTGGGGCTGGCTTTGCCTTGATCCTCAGATCTTAGCCACCTGAGTAGCTAGGATAACAGGCGTGAGCCACTGTGCCTGGCTTCTTTTTCTTTCTTTTTCTTTTCTTGGTGGGTCATGGGGCTTGAATTGGGTGCTGTCCCTGAGCTCTTCTGCTCAAGGCTACCGCCCTACCCTTGAGCCAAGCCCCACTTCCCATTTTCTAGAGATTAATTGAAGGTGAGAGTCTCTTGATTCTTTTGTGCCCAGGTTTGGCTTTGAACTTTGATCCTTAGATCTCAGCCTCCTGAGTAACAAGGATTACAGGCAGGAGCTACTGAGCCCGGCCTGGCTTCTTTTTCTATTTCTATAAAATAGAATTTTATTGTTATTATTAAGGTGTTGTACAGAGCAGATACCATTTCACAATTCAGGTAATATGTACATTGCTCATTTGGACAGTGATTTTTTTGTATGTTAAAATTTGTTCAGTTAATTAGTATGAGTAATTAGGTAGTCATCATTCTATGTTGTTCTTTTGTAAAAACAATTTGTATATTGAAGAAATAAAATGTTAAGGCATTGTTGAGAGTTCATTAAATTTCAGATCAGAAGTACTGAATAGACTTAAGTGGGTTTCTGTATTAGTGTATAATGTTTCTTTATAATACTTGGTAGATAATATTGGGAAATTTGTATCTTTGTTCTCAATTGTAGAAGTAAATGAAGTTGCTGCTCAGCCTCCTGCTGAAGAGGAGGAAGATCAAAATGAAGATCAAGATGTTCCAGATCTTACTAATTTTACAATTGAAGAATTGAAACAGTACGTACTCTTAATTTTTTTTTTAAACAATGACTTTTATAACAGTGGGCATAATTACTAGTAGTATTATTTCATCTTGTTCTCTTAGTATTCTGAAATTTAGGAAATTTTTGCATATGGTATATATAATATACTTACATACTCTATATAAATACACATTTATATGTACTCTAAATGCATACATTTTTATGCTTTCTATATAAATATATATATAAATATATATATATGTTAGTATATAGGATATGTTTTGTGCCAGTTATGGGGCTTGAACTCATCTCATTGGGTCTGTGTCTGAGGTTTTATTTTTGGTTCAAGGCTAGCTTTTTACCACTAGAGCCACAGCTCTACTTTTGTTGCTTTTTGGTTATTAATGGGAGGTAAGAGTAGTATGGACTTACCTGCATGGCTGGCTTCAAACTGCTATCCTCAGCTGTCAGCTTCTATAGTAGCTTGGGTTATACAGTCTAATTAAGCCACCAGTCAGTAGACAGTACATATATTCTCTAAAATATGTATGTTGAGCAAGTGCATATGTCTTTACATTTTCATTTTTATATCTAGTTGGTAGAAGATATAGGGAATTTAAAAATAATGCTTTTATACTTTTGCAGTTTAGAAAATATATTTTGGTAGTCCAGCATTTTAAATGGGCTTAGAAGTCTTGTTTTCCTTTCTATTAAGCTACCTATCTCAAACTGTTCTTGAACTACTCTGTAGTCCAGTCTCACCTTAAATTGTGGTATATCTACCTCAGATTTCCGCCCCCTTCCTCCCATCCCCCCCAATCCTGGGGCTTTAACTCAAGGCCTGGGCACTGTCCTTGAGCCTAGCCTCTTTGTGCTCAAGGTAGCACTCTGGCACTTAAGCCACACAGCACCACTTCTGAGTTTTTTGAGCAGTTTATTGGAGCTAAGAGTCCCATGGGGACCTTTCTGCCCGGGGTGGCAGAAAACTATGATCTTCAAATCACAGCCTCCCTGAGTAGCTAGGATTACAGATGTGAGCCACAAGCACCTAGTTCAGACTAAAAAGATAGCCAACAGATTGGGAGAAGGTCTTTTTCTCTTGTTCTTTTCTTTCTTTTTTGGTAGTGGGGCATGAGCTCAGGGCTTGGGCACTATTTCTGAGCATTTTTGCTTAAAGGCTAGTGCTTGACCACCTTGAACCACAGTTCCACTTTCCTTGAGTATTTTTGCTCTGCCACTTGAGCTATAGCCTCACTTCTGGATTTTTTTGGTAGTTAATTGGAAATAGTCCTAGGACTGTCATGCCTGGGCTGTCATAGAACCACCATCCTAAAATCTCAATCTCCTGAAAAGCTAGGATTACAGGCATGAGTATGGTCCTCTGGTTGTTGAGAAATTTTAAAAAATAAGTAATGGTCTTTGAGGAAGCTTACAAAACACAAATAAGGTAATCTTCAATATCTAGGTTGCACATCTGAAAACCCCTTGTTGGTGGAAGTATTTTAAAATTGCATTAGTACTAAGTTAAAGCCTTTTTGTCATTATTTCTAAATAATACAGTATAACAACTGTTTACATGATACTAACATTACATCCGCCAGTAATCTAGAGCTAGGATTTACATGAGTTTAATTTATATGCAATACCACATGTGCCTTTAGAGACTGGAACATCAGTAGATTTTAGTATCCCCAGGATGTCCTAGAAATAATTCTTTGTGTAGAAGGATTAACGATTGTTGTGTATTTTCTGTTGTGATAAAAAGCTTTCCAGGTGCTTGTGGCTCTTGGCTGTAATCTTAGCTACTCAGGAGGCTGTGATGTGAGGGTCACAGTTCAAAGCCAGCCCTTTTTCTAGCAGAAAAGCCCTTGAGACTCTTATTCTGTTTGTTTATTTATTCATTCATTCATTTATTTTGTGGGTCATGGGGTTTGAACTAGGCCTGGGTACTATCCCTGAACTCTTCAGCTCCAGGTTACCACCCTACCCTTGAGCTGGCTTTGAACCTTGATCAGTGCACAGGTCCAGAGTTCAAGCCCCACAACCGACCCCCCCCAAAAAAAACAAAACAAAACAAAAAAAAAAAAACCCCGAGTCTTATGAACTTCTGCCCTGGGCTGGCTTTGAACTCCAATCTCAGCCTCCTGGGTAGCTAGGATTACAGGTGTGAGCCATCAGCAGTGATATAGTGTTTACCGTTTCATAAGTCAGGTTTTGAGTACATTTTTTTTTTTTTTTTGGCCAGTCCTGGGCTTGAGCTCAGGGTCTGAGCACTGCCTTTGGGCTTCCGGCTTTTTTCTATGTGTGTGGTACTGAGGAATCGAACCCGGGTCTTCATGCATGCTAGGCAAACACTTTTAACCACTAGGCCAAACTCCTGGCCCCGAGTACATTTCTTTTGATAGTATCATCCCTTTCTTTACTCTCTCCCAGTTTTTCCCTTCCTTGACTTTCACTATATACAAGCTGGTGTTTAAGTGACCCTCCTGCCTCATCTCCCAACTATACCCCTTCATTGGTGCACAGTTAGTACTCTATAGGTGTGTACTACTTTGCCTAACTAGCTAGCTAGCTCTTATATTCTCTAAACTTCATGTAGTTATACAACTATATTTCATAAAATTAGTACTGACTATTGTTGGCTGAATACACAAAGTACTAACGTACTGCCTTGTCACTTATTTTAATAACTGCCCAATTAATCATACCCCCTTCCCCCCCCCCCCCCATCGATTGTGGGACTTGAACTCTGGGTGCCTGGGCGTTGAGCTCTTCAGCTCAAGGCTACAGCCCTGCACCTTGAACCACAGTGCCACTTCCGGTTTTCTGATGATTAATTGGAGATAAGAGTCTCCTGGACTTCAGTGCCGGGGCTGGCTTTGAAGCTTGATCCTTAGATCTCAGCCTCCTGAGTAGCCAGGATTACTGGCATTAGCCATTACGCCCAGTAGTCATACCCATTTTAAAACTAGGGAACCTAGAATTTAAAAATGAGTTATTGCCAACTAGGTCCCCCCTCCACCCCCCTTTTTTTTCCTGGACTCAGGGCTTAGGAGCTGTCTGAGCCTTTTTGCAAGGCTAGTGCTCTTACCACTTGAACCACAGTTCTGTTTTCAGCTTTTTTAGTAGTTAATTGAAGATACAGGTTTCACAAATTTTTCTGCCTGCGCTGGCTTCGAACTGTGACCCTTAGACTTTAGCCTCCTGAGTAGTTAAGACTGATTGAGTCATTGCCAAGTCCTTAAGTTTGAAGTCAGGGCCTAGGCACTGTCCTTAGGCTTTCTGTAGGCTAGTGCTCTGCCCACTTGAGCCATGGCACCACATCTGGCTTTTTCTGTGTATGTGGTATCAAGGAATCTAACCCAAGACTTCAAGTGAGCATTGTACCACTAGGCCACACACCCAGCCTCTTAATTTTTCGCTAAGTTACATTTTTCACTGTTATTCTCTTTTTCTTGGGTGCACTATTGGGAATTATAATTAGGGGTGTGTACTTGCTAAGGCCCCCTTTCACTATACTTTAAACCAGAGTTTAACAGCTGAATTAGTTAGAAATTCAAAGATTTAGAAAGGTGAAATCTGTTCTGCCATGTCTTTCTTGACATTAATTCTACATTTGTCTTCTGCTGTTGTCTTGTTTTAGCTGGCATGGGATCATATACAGATTGCATATATGCTATAAAGGTAGATCACAATTCACCTGCGTAAAAAGAGTCATTGACATATACTACATTATGTGTCTACATCAGTCTTTGGGTATTGTTTCTTGTGAAAATGTAGAAAACTGAAGGATTTTTTTTTTAAATCATTTTTATCAAAACTAAAGATTATTTCTTTTTCAAATAGGCGTTATGACAGTGTTATAAACCGACTGTACACTGGTATTCAGTGTTACTCCTGTGGAATGAGGTTCACAACGTCACAGACAGATGTCTATGCAGATCACCTGGACTGGCATTATCGGCAGAATAGAACTGAGAAAGATGTTAGCAGAAAAGTCACTCACAGACGTTGGTACTACAGTTTAACAGTAAGTTGTGCATCTGAATAAACTTTTCAGATTTCATTTACATTGCTCTTTGAAATAACTGCTGAGAGCAATTGAGTTTTTTGAACAAAATTTGACCCTGATGCAAGTTTCAATACAATTTTGAAAAGTATTTTTGCTGACATTAGATTATTATGGAAACTTGACCCAACTTAAAAAAAATTCCAAGGTTCAGTGACTGATTTTTTTTTTTCTTGGTAAAAAGTTGTACGTGAAATTTGTCTTTTAAGTCTAGAGTTAGTGGAAAATTAATGTGGAGATGTTTTTGCTTCATTAGCAGTACTGGGGTTTGAACTTCATTGGCTTCCTATTTGTTAATAAACAGGTGCTAGCTTCTAAGCCCAGCAGTTAAGCTTTTAAAAATTGTTCATCAGTTGCTGCAACTTCTCGATCAGATAGAGGGATCAAAAAGGAATTATAGTATTAAATAATCATCAAGTATATTGCAGAATAATGTATACTTTTAAGTGGCATGTTGAAGCAGTAAAAGTGTAGAAACAACTATTCTCAAAAATCAATTACTTTTAAGGACTGGATAGAATTTGAGGAAATAGCTGACCTGGAAGAACGTGCAAAGAGTCAGTTTTTTGAAAAGGTGCATGAAGAAGTTGTGCTCAAAACTCAGGAGGCTGCTAAAGAAAAGGAGTTCCAAAGTGTACCCGCTGGGCCAGCTGGAGCAGTTGAGGTAAGAGAATAGGTGAAACTGCCTGGGTATGTACTCGGCTCTCTTAACAATAAGTATATACTTCATGTATCTCCCCGTCTAAGTAATCCTTAGGATTTTGTTTTGTAAACCTTGTTCTTTAGTTTTATGCATATAATCATTTCACATCATTGTTAAATAGTATCAGTGTGCAACAGTAATGAGGTGTTAAACTGGTGTGGCCTGGGAGTTACAGGAATCTTTAAAACTTCATTAGTATCTGTCATATATTGGACCCAGGTTTACGTTTTCACATATCCTCAAGTTTTGAACTTAACATGTTTTTATACTTTTAATGGGATTAAACATTCTGTCAATTTCATTTTAAACATGATTGTTTTCTATTTTAGAGTTGTGAAATCTGTCAAGAACAGTTTGAACAGTACTGGGATGAAGAGGAGGAGGAATGGCACTTAAAAAATGCTATTAGAGTAGATGGAAAGGTAATTTTCAAACTTTCATAAGACACAGTATTTCTTGATTGGGATTATAGTCGACCATTTTGAGTCTAGACAATCATTTTTAAGAAAAAATATTGGACTATGGAGTTTAAAAAGATGTTAGCAGTATAAGATTGTATACTTAACCCTGTAAAGAAGGTTACAAAGTGGATTAATGCTAGATGCATAAGCATTTTAACCTAGTTCTCTTTCTGCCTAATGATATTTTTCTTATATTTCATCAATTAAACTGTTATGAGCTGGGTGCTGGGTGGCTCATGCCTATAATCCTAGGTCCTCAGGAGGCTGAGATCTGAGGATCATGGTTTGAAGCCAGCCTGGGCAGAAAAGCCTTATCTCTGATAAATTACTCAGAACAAGCTGGAAGTGGTGCTATGGTAAAGTGGTAAAGCACTAGCTTTGGGCACAGAAAGGCCCAGGGACTGTCCCAGTCTGAGTTGAAGTTCCAGGACCAGGAAAAAAAAAATGTTATGCTACTTAAAAATCAGAAAGGAACTTTAGCGAAATCAGTGCCTCAAATAGTTTTAGTTTCATCCATTTTCGTAACCAGTCTTCCCAAAGATAGCCATCTTCTGGTTTCAATTGTGAAGAAAACATTTTAGAGTGGCCCATTATAAATGAATACACATGTGAATAGCTTCTTTGTTTTTTCTTCAGATTTATCATCCATCATGTTATGAAGATTATCAAAATGTAAGTTCTTCTTGGTTACTGTGTTTGTTATCATTCACCTTAATAAAACTTACGTGTCAGTTATTTTTTGTATTGGAGCAATATTGTTTTGGTATATATAAAAATATTTTTGTATTTGATACATACAGCGGGTTGTTACTGAATATTGGTGTTAGACATATCAATATATCATCTTCCACAATACACAATTAAATTTTGAATTAAAAAATCATTCCTTGCTTTCTGTTCACACGAATCTTGACATCTTTTAATAGACCACTGGGCTCCAAGTAATGGGGAAAACAGAAGATGAAAAGGATCTTGATGGATATGTTTCTAGAGATGAGGCATTTTCTCTTTACACGCTCCATTTAGCTATGTAATTAAAAAAAATGTTGTGATCACATTTAAGGTTTAAAAAAAGACACTAGTCTGTTGGCCTTAAAACTCACTTTTTTTTTTTTGTTGGGCATTGGTCGCTCACTCCTGTAATCTAAGCTACTCAGGAGGCTAAGATCTGAGTATTGCAGTCCAAAGCCAGCCTGGCTGGGCAGGAAAATCCATGAAGCTCTTATCTCTCTAGTTAACTACCCAAAATTAAAAGCAAATGGAGCTTTGTGGCTCAAGTGGTAGAATAGCATCCTTGAATTGATAAGCTCAGGGAAGGTTGCCTGGTCCTGAGTGTTAAACCCTGGGACCAACAAGGGGGAGGATGGGAAAAAATCGTTTTTGTACTTGTACCTGATGATTTTTAAACTGGATGCATCTATTGACAAAGAATGATTCTAAAGCAGTAATTTGGGAGACATTTTTAGCTTCTGTTAGTTTCAAATATTCAGAAGAATATTTGACATTGGGATACTCCGAAAAAGCTTATAATATTTTGTTATTTTCTGTTTAGGGGCTAAATAGGTTTGTCCAATCTACTTTTGGCTGTGTCTAGTGCACTTTTGACAGTTCTGTTGAGTCATGCATACAAACTCTTTGTTTTGGAATTTTCTTCACATGGAGTCTTGGGTTAAAAAAAAAAATCAGTCTACCTTTTCCCAATTACTGTCTTTACCTCTCCTGTAGCTGGTATGACAAGCAAGAGCCACAATTTGACCTGTGATTGTGCCTCACTTTTTTTTCTTGGGCTTACATCTATTATTTGGGATTACAGACACAAGTCACCTTTGTTGGCTAAGTGTCAACAGCATTGGGACTTGAACTGATGGGCTTTTGCACTTTCGATCCCAATTTTGAATGCATATTTTATATATTTGGCTGCTTTTGTGGCATATCTGTGTGAGAAAGCACATTATTTTAGTTGCACTTGGCATGTATTTTCCTTTGACCACACAGAGGTCTTAGAAAACCAAGTTCATTTAAAAAAGCTGTATCATTTAAAAATCTTGAACTTTCATCAGAACTTATAGGACTTTTCATTTTGTAGACATCTTCATTTGATTGTACACCATCTCCCAGCAAGACACCAGTTGAAAACCCTTTGAACATTATGTTGAACATTGTCAAAAACGAATTGCAGGAACCCTGTGAAAGTCCCAAAGTTAAGGAAGAACGAATTGATACCCCACCAGCTTGTACAGAGGAAAGCGTAACACCAGCCACTGAAATTAAGACAGAAAATGATACAGTTGAGTCAGTTTAAAAATAAAATGAGAAAGGTATGTTTTTCTTAAAAAAAAAAAAAAGCTGCTGTTGGATCTAGGTGAAGAATTTTTTTTATGTATATATAGACATATATCTATATAAATTGCGTAGCTGAGGCAGGGCCTTCAGCTATCATTTGGTTAATAAATACATTTTAGTATTTGCATTTCCTACTGCCTGCACAGATTCAGGTGCTTGTTGTGTGAAAGTTCTGTAGATGTGTGCAAATTTAACAAAATGAAATTGTATGTGTAAAAATGTACGATTTTCACTTGTGAAACTGTAAATTATAAATAAAAGTATTTTTGCTATCCATGGAGTGTAATATTTATGCACACCATCAAATAGAGTGTTTCTGTGCTTTTTATTGGGCAAAAATGGAACTAAGATTTTTTTTTTTCTGGTTGCTTCCCATAGTTAAAGATGGAAGTTTTATCCTTCCAAAGGGGACTGTGAGAGCATTGCAAGACTTTTCTTAAATAGAAAAGCCAGATTTGAAAGATTTACCAAATAGGATATACACAGATATGTATCTCCATATGGTTCTCTGTAAACTACCATTCAGATGTCCATTTTTAGAAAGTGTCTAATGAAGCTTTCATTTTTGAGATTGGACACTGATGTCATCAAGCAATTAACCTAACTACTAAAGATTATTTTTTTTAGAATCTATTTTCAATTGTCTAAACAATTTAATGCAAATGAACATATTTCTATTTTAAGTTACAGGGAAAACTGTGTGTTCATTGAAACTTGGTTAACCTTTTTCTTTTGTTGGCTTTGAATTAGATGGATACCATGAGCTGTTAATATTCATACATGTAATAAATAGAATAATGAAGAAACCTCTACTTTGTATTTCTTTGAGTGACTTTGTCTTTTTATCTGTCATTAGAATTTGGGCATGGAACGTAGTAAGAGCTACTTTTTTGCCAGTCCTAGGGCTTGAACTCAGGACTTGGGCACTGTCCTTGAGATTTCTCAAGGCTAGTGCTCTACCACTGGAGCCACAGTGCCACATCAGCTGTTTTATTTTTTTTTGGGGGGGGGGGTGGTACCAAGAAATTGAACCTCGGGCTTTGTGCATGTTAGGCAAGCACTCTACCACTAGGCCACGCTCCAGGCCCAAAAGCTACTCTTAGGACAGCATTTTCTGCCATTTAGTGTAAGAGATAAGCACTAAAATATGGAGTCTTTGTAGACTTTCTTAGCAAATTTTCTACATGGCTTCTTTGGCCCTGTAGTTAAGACTGTATGGTAGCCGGGTGATGGTGGCTCACACCTGTAATCTTAGCTACTCAGGATGTTGAGATCTGAGGATCAAGATTTAAATCCAGCCCAGGCATGAAAGTCTGAGACTCCAATTAACTACCAGAGAACTGGAAGTGGCATTGGGGCTAAAGGGGTACAGTGCTAGCCTTGAGCTGAAGAGCTCAGGGACAGCACCCAGGCCCAAAGTTCCAGCCCTACTAGTGACAAAAATAAAAAACAAAACAAAAAAAACCCCTGCATGGTAGAATACGTCCCCAACTTTAAGCACTCACTTCAAAAGTACAAGCATGCTAATCCGATTTATCTTACGTTCTCTATTATACCAACAAGAAAACAAAGACTAGCCAGGTGCAGTGCCTATAACTGAGGTTCAAAGCCATCCCAGGCAATGAAGGCCATGAGACTTTTTTGGGGGGGGGGGGAAAGGGTGGGTCATGGGGCTTGAACTTGGCCTGGGCACTATTCCTGAGCTCTTCAGCTCAAGGCTACTGCCTACCCTTGAGCCAAGCCCCCAATTCCATTTTCTAGAGGTTAATTAGAGATAAGAGTCAGGTCCTTTTGTGCATGGGCTGGCTTTGAATCTTGATCCTTAGATTTCAGCCTCATGAGTAGCTAGGTTTATAGGCGTGAGCCCTCTTGCTCTGTGAGACTCTTATCTCTACTTAACCACTAGAAAACCAGAAGTGGCACTGTGGCTCAAGGGGTAGGGTGGTAGCCTTGCTGAAGAGCCCAGAGACAACCCCTAGGCCCAGAGTTCAAGTCCCATGATTGAAGTAAATGCCAAGATAGAGATTGCTATAAACAAGCTGTGTGCCAGTGCCTGTAAACCCAGCTACTCTGGAGGCTGAGATGATCGTTTGAAACCAGCCTAGACAGACAAAAATCACATCTCACCAGCAAAAAAGCTGGTGACTTAATACTACACTGTCAGCTTATCGAGCTAAAGACATCACTCAGGTAAGCCCAACGCCAGCAAATATACACAAAACGTGGCTACAATTACAGATTACAGATGGGGTGGGGAAGAGTTCATAGAAGTGCTAATATAGTAGTTTTGGGGGAAAAGTAGTCCACATTGAAAGGATATCTGAAGAGTTAATGTATTATACTGATGACCAAGACAGTCACTAGATATTTTAAACAGAAATGACATCCTATAAGAGCAATTAAACAAATGTAGAAATTATAAAATGATAACAAAACTAGTGAGAACTGCACTGGGGTTCAAGTGGTAGAGTGCTAGCATTGAGCTGAAGAGGTCAGGGACAATGCCCAGGCTGAGTTCAAGCCCCATGATGAATCTCCCCCCCCAAAAAAATGCTGGGGGTTTCTATCTGAAAATTCAAGCAAAATGTCCTGCTGTACATTTCCTGAGACTGACAATAGCTTTTATCAAATGCTTAAAGGTATGAGATGTTAGCAGGGCAGTATCTAAACCTAAAAGTGTCGGCAAATGGGAGCAAATGGGTCATAGGTGAGGTGAAAATAGTAAAATAGAAACACTATTGGGGAAAAAAAAGCTTAAGGAAAGAGTACACAAGTCATACAAAAAAAAAAAAGCAAGATTTTGAATTATTTCCTGTTAAGAGCAGCAGAATACCAGTGCCAATGTCATACACAATAGGTGGTGTACGTGGAAGGTAATGAACTACTCTTAGGAAGTTCAATCTGACATTAAAGGAGGTTGGTGAAGTGGGTTGGAGAAAGATGATGGATGAAATAAGCTTTGGAATGCAGGAAGTGGAACAGGCTGCTTTGTTTGAGATGGTCACTGATTTCCATGTAGAAATGAAAGTTCAACTCCTATTTTCTCTTTGATATACAAAGCCAGATATGAGATAATGATGTAGATCTGCGCTAAATTTGGTTGTTCAGAATACTGCAGGGAATGTTGATTCTTTAGAGTCTTCTACTTGATTTTCACTTTGTCACTTCAGATTTAAAAAGCTCCACAAAAACTGTTAGTTCACGCCTGTAATCTTAGCTCCTTAGAAGGCTGAGATCTGAAGAATTACAGTTCTAAGTCAGCCTAGGCAGGGAAGACCATGAGAAGACTTTGGTGCTGTGACTCAGAAAGTGGTAAGCACTAGCCTTGACCACAGAAAGCCAGGACACAGCCCACATCCTGAGCTCAATCCCCAAGACTGACAAAAAACAAAAACAAAACTCCAAATCTGATTCTAATAAACAGCCAGATCCAGTAGCCAATGTAGAAACTCTCAACATTAGTCTTCAAAAATATGAAAAAATAGGCCAAATGTGGCCTAGTGATAGAGGGCTTGCCTAGCATGCACAAAGCCCTGGGTTTAATTCCTTGGTACCCCTCCCCCCCCACACACAAAAAGCCAGAGGTGGTTCTGTGGCTCTAGCATTGAGAAAGCCCAAGGACAGTGCTCAAGCCCCGAAAAACAGCATTGTACTGAGGGCTAGACAGCAAAGTGCACCAAGGAGAGCTAAAGGAAAAGTCAATAGAAGAACATTATCTTTTGAATTGAGTTACTGAGACTATAATATCTAACCAGCAAAGTTACAAACCTGAAAAGTAGAGATTGATAACTTGGCTTTAGTGTATAATTTTTCTATTTAAAATTTCCCAGCTTTGTCATGGGAGGGGGAAGGGATAACGGGCAGGGATGATTATTATCCAAAGTATTATATACATATATGAAAGAATAATGAGGCCCATTAAAAATTCTGAAAATACAAGAGGGGGAGAATATGCTCAAAGTGCATATGCATATATGAGAATACCACAATTTTTTTTTAAACAAATATGCCAATAAAAAACTTTCTACTTTGATGCTCTGGAAACTATAAAATAATCTCTTGCTAGGCATGGTGGCTCACGCCTGTAATCCTAGTTACTCTAGGAGGGTGAGATCTAAGGATCATGGTTCAAAGCCAGCCTGGGCACTAAAATTCAGCGTTCAACTCCCATGAGTGACAAAAAATAAAACAAAAAAACCCACAATAAATTCTGCTACAAATAAAGCTTTGCAGAGAAATATGATTTACATATAACAAAATTTTAAGTCTCAGTAAAAGAAATATATGTGTGTTTGTGTATGTGTATATGTATTCTAATGTGGTCAAAATGGTACAGGCGCTGCCTAGCAAGTGCAAGACCCAGAGTTCAGTCTCCAGCATCAACAAAAAAGACAATAAAAAAACACTTTCAGGAAAAAAAACCAAAGGAACAGGTTAACCATTTCTACAACTGGAAAGATATAGTTGACTGAAGAAGTAAACTGAAAATAGCTTGGGGTGGTTTCAAGCAACAATACTCAAATCTCAGCCTCTTGAACTAAAAACAGGATGGAAAACTATGTCACCATCCAGCAAGGTGAGAAATGTAATATAAGCCATCTAGTCTATAGTAGTGTTATAGCCACCTAAACATTTAGAATGTGTCGGCTGACTGAAGTAATAGTCACTTTTTTTTTTGGCGCGGGGGGGGGGGGGGGGGGGGGGAGTCACGGGGCTTGAACTTGGCCTGGGCACTGTCCCTGAGCTCTTCAGCTCAAGGCTACAGCCCTACCATGGAGCCAAGCCCCACTTCCATTTTCTAGAGGTTAATTGGAGGTTAGGAGTCTCAGGTCCTTTTGTGCTTGGGCTGGCTTTGAACCTTGATCCTCAGATCTCAGGTTCCAGAGTAGCTAGGATTACAGGTGTGAGTTGAATGCAATGGCCTGGCCCTAGCTCCTTGGATGGGTTAGGTAGAAGATTGCTTAAGCACAGATGGTAGAGGCCAGTCTGAGTAATGAGTGAGGGTCTGTCTCCCTAAACTAAACAAACAAAAAAAACCCCAAACCAGGCCTGGTGGCTCAAGCCCACAATCCTAGTTACTCGGAAGGCAGGTATCAGGACCACCATAGTTTCCTAAGACCAGCCTGGGCCAAAAGCAGGACTTCATCTCATTGAACAAGCCAGTCACAGCCATGTGTTTGCCATCCCAGCTGTGCGGAAGTATAAGGGGAGGATTATGGCTGGGCACTGTTGGCTCGTATCTGCAATCCTAGCTACTCAGGAGGCTGAGATGTGAGAACTGTTGCTTGAAGCTAGCCTGAGGAGCTAAGTCTTTGAGACGCTTTTCTCCAATTAACCACTAAAAAACTGGAAGCCCCACTGGGCTATGGCTTAAGTGGTAGAGCACTATTTTTGAGGAACAAAGGGCAGGGCCTAGGCCCTGATCAAGCTCCACAAACTACAACTACAAAATAATATATATTTGCCAGTCCTAGGTTTGAGCTCAGCGTCTGAGCACTGTCCTTGGACTTTCTCAAGGCTAGAGCTCTACCACTTGAGCCTCAGCACCACTTTCGGCTTTTTTTTTTCTAAGTATGTTGTACCAAGGAATCGAACCCATGTCTTTGTGCACACTAGGCAAGCACTCTACCGCTAGGCCAAACTCTGGCCCAACAAATAAAAATTTTAAAAAGAATTATAGTTTAGGCTTGCCTGGGTAAAAACTTGAGACTATGTCCCCAAACTGAAAGCCAAAAGGACCAGGGTATAGCTCAAGTGGCAGAGAACCTGTCCAATGGTGGACCCTAGTAAGTTTTCAGTACACTGGGAAGAACGGAGTAGAGAAGGTTAAATAATCTACTTCATTTTTCTCTGCCCAGAGTTGGCTCTGTTTTCTCCTCTGGAATTAGGATTCATATTGTTGATTTAGGTAAATATCCTGCTTTATCATCTCACTAGGAAAAACAGAGGTGGAAGACTAACTTTCTACACACAAAGGATTCCTACTCTTTGGTATTCTATGTCCACACTGCTGAATTCTGATTTTTTTTTTTCAAATATGCCATTTCTTAGTCACTTACCTTAAATCCTGTGAAATCTGGTTTATCTTCAGTCTTACCTAAATTGTTCTCCTGAATACATCAATGATTCTTTGCTATATCAGTTGTGTTTTTGTCAGCCACTTAATCTGTCCTGGCTTATTGCTCCTCAAAACTGTCTTCGTATGCTTTTTATGAAACTACAAGAAGATATACTATGACTGAATTTTTCAAAATATAAAAAAATTTAAGGCTAAAAGGTGGTCTTTTTGCTAGTCCAAGGGCTTGAACTCTGAGGCTGAGCACCATCCTCGATCTTTCCCAAGGCTAGAGCTCGAGCCACAACACCACTTCCAGCTTTTTATGTGATCCCGAGGAATTGAACCCAGGGCTTTGTACATGCTAGGCAAGCACTCTACCACGAGGCTACACACCCAGCCCCCAAGACTTTCTTGCCCTATAAAATAACCACTGAGTAGTATGAACGGTATAAAGCTTAGAATTTCTTTACAATATTTTGAAATTGAAATAAGATTATATATGTGTATCTTTGTTCTTTGCCTGTATTAAGCAATGTTTAATGTTTCTAGGAAAATTATATTTTTCTAGATAAGTGTTCAAAATCGTCAGATTACTATAAGGCTACACAAAATAATACACTTCTGATTTTCTAAGACACTCCTATCTATAAGTTCCCTTGCTTTCCAATATTGTCTTCTTTTTTTTCCTCAGGTGTAAGAGTGCCGTGTTTGTTTTTTTCAAATACTAGGTATTTGATAGAATATTTAAAATTTGTCATTTTCTTCTTAGTTGCTATTTTCTTCCTTTTCTGACCTTACTACTATGTGGGTAACCTTTAAGGATTTGCCTTATTTACTAAAAGTGTTTATAGCATATAAAAAAAAGCCTCTACCATATATAAGTCACTCTAAGAACTGTAATAATTTGGAGTCAATCATTGTAGGTTCCAATTTCTCAACTCCTACTTAATGTCATCTTGGTCAAATCTCAATTTTTTCTTCATCTGTAAAAATAGAAATGATACAGATTAAATTTGAAAATATTAGCAAACTATTTGTAATGAAACAAGCCCTCATAAGGGCCTGTTGTCTGTTTTTAAGAACAAGGGCCTAGAATGACAAATTCCATATTCTCTTCAAAGGTCATTTTTTAAAAAATGTATATGACAACCCACCCACCCACCTATAAAATAAGTAAACAGATATTAGGAATGCTAATCCCTACCTTTCAGAAGCTGGGAGTCCTTGGACGGCAGGGTGAGAATGGTTTAATAGGTGATTATAATACTGAAAGGTCTAATAAAGGCTGAAAGAATTCAAATTTTGAGCAGGATGTACAACCAAATCAAGGACTCATATAGGAATCCTAATTCAAATATTTACTACTTACTAGCTGTGTACCATGCGATTAAGTTTTGTGCCTTTTTCTTCATCTGTAAAATGGAAAAATATCTATTTTTAGAAGGCTACAGTAACAAGAAAATTAATATAAAACAGTGATGGGCTGATCACTTAAACTTAGTAAATGGCAAGTATTAACATCACACACACACACACACACACACACACACACACACAAGAATGAGGAAAATTTACTGTACCTTTAAACAGAAGAAGGGTCAAAGGGAATTCTCCAAGTGTGTCCGCCAAACAAGACCAGTTTCTCTATTCTCGGTGGCTGGCACAAAACCTGACCCACATACTTGCAACAAATAGTGAACGGAACAAAGTGTTAAAATAATGAGGTCGAAAAGCCACCCGGTTGGAAGTAACCATGTCACAGTGAGAGAAATTCTTGGATTTCCAGGAGACTTGGGAAAGTCCTCTCACTAACGATTTTTGTTTCTACATTGGCTAAAAAAAAAAAAATTAAAAAAAAAAAAGCAAAACTTACCTGCTGCTCGCACTAGCAAATTCTTGGTCTCCTGGGTCTCGGACGAGAGGGAGGAAAACACCCACCAAGGGGCTATGGAGGTGGCTGGAGTCGGCAAGCCCTCGAGGAGAGCGGCTGCAGCTGCTAACCTCTCTTTACATTTTTTATTAATATGTGTGAAACAACAATGTAAGAAGAGATTTTTTTTTCCTTGCATCCAGCACTAGGAGAGGAAAAAAAAAAAATGTCCCAGGTTTGCCAAGGACGAAAAAGGCCCCGCCCGGCCCAGGTCACCTACGCAAAGCGCCGGTCCTGGGGGCCCACGTTTGGGTCGCTGAGCACAGGGAGGGCGCCATCGAAGTCAGGCTGTTGAGATACGGGCTTGGACCGACTTCGGTGAGACCCACGAGGGACTCTCGGCGAGAACCAGCTCCATACCACGGCCACAGCAGCCGCACGGGCGAAGCCTCGGAGGGGTGTGGGGAGGGGGAAGGTGAAAGGAAGGAAGCCGGAAGTGACGTCGCTGCGAGCCACCGGAAGTGGCCGCACGCACCGGAAGTTTGCCCGTTTCCATGGCTCCCGCGCCGCCTCCACCTCTCTCTCTCGGTGGCCACTGTGGAGAGGCTGGAAAGCGATTCGGAGGAGAGGGCGTCAGCCGACGGCTGCCGTCGCCGCCGCAGCGACTTGCGGGCACCGGCGGACGAGGACGGCGGCCGCCGCACCGGCCAGCACGTGTGGAAGATCGACGGCCAGCCCGGTCAGCGCGGCCCCCAGTTCAGGGAAAGAGTTAGCGAGGACCCTGAGCTGGGTCGCTGCGACGACGGGGAGAGGAAGCGCGAAGAGCGCCGCTCCCGGGGCCCCGCGGGGAGGATCGACGACGACGTGGGCTTCTCCTGCCGGGACTCGAGGACAGTGGGCGAAGACCTCGGCCAGCAACGCCATGTCTCCCGGGAGCGGGGCCCGGGCGACGACGGCCTGGGCCCGGGCGGCTCCTGGGCGAGGGTGAGGGGGGGCCGCGGCGGCCTCGGGGAGGGCCCGGGCCACCGAGGCCGCGACGCGCGCGGCCTCCCCCGGTCCGGCTCCTGGGAGGGCGGCAGCGTGGACGGCGGCAGCCTCAGTGCTTCCTGGGACGGCGTGAGCGACGACCGCGGCTACGTGGCCAGCGATTCCTCCGCGGGCAGCCTCGACGAAGACGCCAGCCGCCGCCGCCTGGGCGCCTTCTGGGAGAGACAGAGAGAAGACGAAGGCCCCCCTTGTAAGGACGCGTGGGACAAGACCAGTCGGGAGGACGGAGACGACGACGGGGACGACCGCGGCCGCAGCCGAAACCCAAGCACTGGCTCCTGGGTGAGGGCCAGTGAAGACCTCAGCAGCACCAGCAGCAGCCGGGGCCTGGATTCCACGCCTCCCCCAAGCCCAAGACCGAGGGCACCCGCCATGCCGGGGGTGGACGACTCCAGCCCTTCCGCCTCCAGTAGAGAGACTGTACCCCCCTGTGAGTCAGGATTCAGTCTACCCCCTCCACTCCCCCCCCACACCAGTCACTTCAGGGGGCAGCAGACCAAGCGCTGGCTCATTTGTCACTCCCCTGCCGTCTTCTTTTCATCCGTTCTCAAAGCTACTCACCCTTCCTGCACCCTCTCTCTCCTTTCAGCTTTCCCACTTGCTTCTTAGCTGTCTTCTGGCGCAGTTTGACGTGATCTGTTCAGTTTTATAAACTTCGTGTGTGGGGTGGGGCTTGAACTCATCGACTGTGGTGACCACAGCTCCTTGAACCACAGCTCCACTTCAGCTTAGTGGTGGTTACTTGGAGACATGAGTCTTAGGGACTTTCCAGCCCAGGCTGGCTTTTGAGCCACAGTCTTCGGATCTCAGCCTCCTAAGCTGCTCGGATTGCAGGTGTGAGCCACTGGTGTGGGGGCTAACCTAGCTTTTTAGCTGGAAGTTTTTGAGCCCTGTCCTTGGACTTTCTCAAGGCTAGAGCTCTACCACTTGAGCCTCAGCACCAGTGGTCCAGTGGGTTAGATCTTTGTTCTTCACCTTTAAACTAGTATAAATAGATTTTTAGCCATTCTAATCTACTTTATACAGAAACACTATCCTTAGCCACTTCAGGTCTTTTCTCTAGTGGCTACTGGTGGCCACGGGTAGTCTACAGAACAATATTTAAACTCTCAATGTAATAGTTCATTTCCTCTGTCATTTGACACCATCTATTTTTTTTTTTTTTTTTTGCCAGTCATGAGACTTGCACTCAGGATGTGAGCACTATCCTTGGGCTTTCTCAATACTAGTGCTCTACCACTTGAGCCACAGTACCATTTTCAGCTTTTTCTATGTATGTGGTACTGAGGAATCGAATCCAGGTCTTTGTGCATGCTAGATAAGCATTCTGCCAGTAGGGCAAACTCCCAGTCCAGACTCCACCTAATTTTAAAGCCTTTTTCTCACCATATTACATCCTAATTCATTCTTTAACTCACTAATCCTTTCTTTTAAGATTAGTTTGGTGACTATTAAAAAGTATGAAAAGGGGCCGGGAGTTTGGCCTAGTGGATAAAGTGCTTGCCTAGCATGCATGAAGACCCGGGTTCGATTCCTCGGTACCACATACATAGAAAAAAGCCGGAAGTGGTGCTGAGGCTCAAGTGGTAGAGCTCTAGCCTTGAGAAAGTCCAAGGACAGTGCTCAGGCCCTGAGCTCAAGCCCAGGACTGGCAAAAAAAAAAAAAAAAAAAAAGTATGAAAAGATGAAAACAGGATCTGTACCCTCAGAACTCATAGATAATGAAGTAACAAACATAATTTATGAAACAATATGGCAAAGCAATGACAGAAATATCCATGAGAAGTTAGGGACGCAGATAACTTCTAGTATAGCCAGGGTAGGAAGGAAGGAGACTTCCTAAGATGAAACTTCAAGAATTAGCAAGAGTTTACAAGTAAGGTGGGAACATCAGGCATTCTAGGCAACACAAACGTTAGGACACAGGTCTGGGAGTGTGGCCTAGTGATAGAGTGCTTGCCTAGCAATCACAAAGCCCTTTATTAGTTTCCCTGGTATCACATACACAGAAAAAGCCAAAAGTGGAACTGTGGCTCAGGTGGTAGAGTGATAGTCTTGAGAAAGCCCAAGGACAGTGCTCCGTCCCTGAGTTTCAAGCCCTAGGACTGGCCAAAAGAAAAAAAAGAAGTAAAACATTAGGACATAGTTGGAAAAGCAAGAAATTGTTCTCTAAGACCAATGCCCCTGGGGTGTGTATGCTGGTACTGGGGCTTAAACTTAGGCCTAGGTACTGCCCCTTAGTATTTTTGGTGAAGGCTAATGCTCTGTCACTTGAGTCATACCTCCACTTGTGGATTTTGGTAGTTAATTGATAAGAGAATTGGCGATAAGACCTTCATGGATTTTCCTGCTTGGGCTGTCTTTGAACCTCAATTCTCAGATCTTAGCCTCTTGAGTAGCTACGATTGCAGGTATGAGTCACTGGTGACCAGTGTGTCCCCCCAGCTTTTTTTGTTTTTTGCCAGTCCTGGGCCTTGTGCTCAGTCAGGACCTGAGCACTGTCCTTGGACTTTCTCAAGGCTAGATCTCTACCACTTTAGCCTCAGCACCACTTTTGGCTTTTTTCTATGTATGTGGTATCCAGGAATCAAACCAGGGTCTTCAGGCATGCTAGGCAAGCACTCTACCACTAGGCCAAACTCCAAGCCCTGTGTTTCCCATTAAGATACTCATGCTCTGAGCAAATCATTAGATTTACTACTCAAGCACTTGTACCAGTTTATGGCTACAGTAGCTTCTGGTTTAAGTAAGCTGAACTCAACTACATTTGTCTTCCTTTCCATATTTGAGAAGCAAGTTAGCTTTGAGGACTCAGTTCTCTGACAGGTCCAAGAAAAGCTGTTGATGTTCAGTCTGTATATTCAGTTTTTTTTCCTATAAGAATGAGAGTGACAACTTTCATGTCAGAGCTAAAATGGGAAGTGAGGTTAAGGTTTTTATCACAAATATCTCTGTAGTCAGTTATTTGGGAAGCTGATGTTAGTTTTTTTTTCTTTTTTCTTTTTTGCCTGTCCTGTGACTTGAACTCAGGGCCTGAACATTGTCCTTGAACCCTTTTTTCTCAAGGCTAGTGCTCTGCCACTTGAGCCACAGCACCACTTTGGCTTTTCTATGTATGTGGTACCAAGGAATTGAACCCGAATCTTCGTGCATGCTAGGCAAGCAATCTACCACTAGATTTCTATGATCTAGTCTTTTTGTATGTGTATGTGGTTCTGAAGCATTTGACTTTCCCATAGATTTCAAGAAGAAAGTGCATTTTGGTAGCATTCATGATGCAGTACGAGGTGGAGACGTAAAGCAGCTTTCAGAAATTATAGAACATGGAGGCAACATTAATGAACCTGATCTTCTTCATAAATTTACCCCTTTACAGTGGGCAGCACATTCTGGAAGTCTGGAGGTAAGAAGCCATATATATATGGCTAAGATAACTTTATAGCTCTAACAGTTTTATAATTGTAGTGAATCAGGATGGGATCTTGTAGGGCTGCAAATCATTTTTTCAATTTAGCCTAATATTTGGATGTTAGGCTTGTCTAAGACTGTGTAACAAATAATCTCCAAGCTCAGTGTCAAAATAGCCATTTATTTATGCTCATGAGTGAACCAAGAACTTGGATCTCAGGAATCGCTCATCTCTTCTCCATAATGTCAACTGGAAAATTCAAGGTTTAGGGCTAGAATTTTCACAAATGGTGTTCACACTGGTATCTGGCTTTTGTGTGCCTTTTTGTGAATTATGGCTACTCCGGCTAGTTTATGCTTCTTTGTACTATGGTAGCTGGGTTCCAAGGGCAATTATAGATGATAACTTACATAGGATACCATAATACCTTGTAGAAAACATTCTATTTCAGATATACTTTTCAATTAAAGAACTTACATTTAGGAAGTGGCACTGTGGCACAAGTGGTAGAGCAATAGCCTTGAGCTGAAGAGCTCAGGGATAGCACCCAGGCCAGAGTTCAAGCCCCATGAACACACACAGACACACACACACACACACACACAATTCTGTGTTTATCTACATTCTCTACTTGATGTGTCACTGGCATATTTTCCTTTAATTCTTTTTTTTGTCTGTCTCATAGGGCTCGGCTTCTGGGCGTGGGTGCTGTCCCTGAGCTTTTTTAGCTCAAAGCTACCACCTTACCCCTTAACCCACAGTGCCTCTTCTGGTTTTCTAGTGGTTAATTGGAGATAAGAGTCTCAGGGTCTTTAGTGCCCGAGATAGCTGATCTGATCCTCAGATCTCAGCCTCTTGAGTAGCTAGGATTACAAGCATGAGCCACCATGCCTGGCTTTGAATCACGATCCTCAGATCTCAGCCACCATGCCCAGCTTTTCCTTTAGCTCTTTTTTTTTTTTTTTTTTTTTTTTTTTTTGCCAGTCTTAGGCCTTGAGCTCAGGGCCTAAGCACTGTCCTTGCAAGGGTTTTCCTCAAGGCTAGAGTTCTACCACTTGAGCCACAGCACCACTTCTGGCTTTTTTCTATGTATGTGGTAACCTGGGTCTTCCTGCATGCTAGGCAAGCACTCTACCACTAGGCCAAACTCCTGGCCTTTTCCTTTAATTCTTAAATATGATTTCTGTTCTTGAGTATATTTATAATAGCTGCTTTGAAATCTTGCTAAGTATAATATCTCAGCCCCTTTTCTTTGCATGTCTCAGTAATTTTTAAAGTTTTACCTACATTTTGAGAAGTTTAGAGAATGTAGTAATGCTGGCATCAGATCCTTCTTCATTGCCCACGTGTTGGTCACTGTTAATTTGTTGTAACCTGTTTGGACTAATTGTGTGGTGTCCATTTCTCCCACAGTGTGTGGCACTGATGTCTCTGTTCAACCTTAAACAAATGCTTTTATATTTAATTAACTTTTTTGTGCCAGTAATGAGAGTTTTAAACTCAAGGCCTTGAGTTTTTAAGAGGCCTTTTCTACTCACTGCTAGAGCTCTACCACTTCTAGTTTCAGTCTTTTCTGGATAATTGGAGATGAAAATATCTGTGATTGGGCTGGCTTGGAATCATGATCCTCAGATCTCAGCCTAATTTAGCTGTGACTTCAGATGCAAAATTCTGTGCTCAGTTGTTCAACTGATTTTTATGAAGGTGCAAATTCAGTTTACTGGTGAACATTTATTAAGTGGTTTTGGCAATATTAGATGTTCATATATAAGAAAATTAACCTTGACTCATACACAAAATTTATTCAAAACAGACAATAGGTAAGTATAAAATTTGGAAAACATAAAACTTATAGAAGACTTATAGCAAATCATATGCTCGACTAAGAACTAGCCAGCTAAATAAGGTATTCCTAAAACTCAACACTTAAACAAACAATAGTCTATAAATGAGCAAAAGGATAAATAAGTCTGGGTCTAGTGGCTCACTTTTGTAATCCTTGCTACTCAGAAAGTTGAGATCTGAGGACTGCGGTCAGAGCCAGCCAGGGAAAACAAGTCTGAGAAACTCATTTCTAATCAGCCAGCAAAATGCCAGAAGTGGTGCTGTAGTTCAAGTGCTAGCCTTGAGTGAAAAAGCTAAGATAGGGTTTGAGGTCCTGAGTTCAGGTCTTAGTACCAGTACACACATACACACACACACACACACACACACAAAAGGAGTTTGGCCTAGTGGTAGAGTGCTTGCCTAGCACGCACGAAGACCCAGGTTTGATTCCTTGATACCACATACATAGAAAAAGCCGGAAGTGCTACTGTGGCCTAAGTGGTAGAGCTCCAACTATGAGAAAGCCCAACAACAGTGTTCAGGCCTTGAGTTTAAGTCCAGGGACTGGAGAAAAAAATTACAATTCAATGTCAGAATGAAGCCATAAGAATGGCAGAAACAAAACAAAACACCCCCCCCCAAATATGATGCCAAATATTGCCAAGAATGTAGAAAATCTGGAACTCTCATTTTGGCTGCTGAGACTGTAAAATGATACAGCCAATTTAGAAAATAGCTGGATAGGATTTTTTTTTTTCGTCCTGTTGCTTGAACTCTGGTCCTGGGCGTTATCCCTGAGCTCTTCAGCTCAAGATTACTGCCCTACCCTTTCTGCTGCAGTGTCACTTCCAGTTTTCTAGTGGTTAATTGGAGATAAGAGTCTCATGGTCTTTAGTGCCCAGGCTGTCTTTGAACGGTGACCCTCAGATCTTAGCCTCCTGAGTAGCTAGGATTACAAGCCACCGTGCCTGGCCTGGACAGGATTTTTTTTTTTCTTTTGCCAGTCCTAGGCTTGAACTCAGGGCCCGAGCACTGTCTTTGGACTTTCCCAAGGCTAGAGCTCTACTACTTGAGCCTCAGCACCACTTCCAGCTTTTTTCTATGTCTGTGGAAACAAGGAATCGAACCTGGCCACTCTACCACTAGGCCAAACTTCTGGCCCCATGGGTTTTTAAGAAATAAAGCCAACAGCCTGAGTATGTGGCTCAGTGGAAGAGGGCTTGCCTATCATGTATAAAGCCTGGTTTTGAATTCTCATTACCATATAAACAGAAAAGGCTAGAAGTGGCACTCTGGTTTAAGTGGCAGAGCACTAGCCTTGAGCAAAGCTCAGAGGCAGTGCCTAGGCCTTGAGTTCAAGCTCCAGGACTGGCAATAAATAAATATAGCAAACATTTATTTATTTTCGTATCTCAGCAACCTTGTTTCTATGTATTTATTCAAGAGCAATGTCAAACCAATATATGAAAGTCCAAAGTAGCGTTATTCTCCAGTATCTCAACAATGCTAACACATAAGTAGTTGCCCATGAATATTTGCTGAATAAGCGAATCGATTCCTATGATTATTAGTGAGAATGAGCCTTTTAAAATAGTTTCTTGGGGGACCAGGAGTTTAGCTTAGTGGTGGAGTGCTTACCTAGCATGCACGAAGATCCAGGTTCGATTCTTCGTACCACATACATAGAAAAAATCCAGAAATGGTGCTGAGGCTCAAGTGGTAGAGCTCTAGCCTTGAGAAAGCCTAAGGACAGTGCTCAGGCCCTGAGGCCCTGAGCTCAAGCCCAGGACTGGCAAAAAACAAAAAAAAGTTTGTTGGTTTCTGATTTCTGTGGTAGATATCATACCGAGTTGCTGTGTTTGTGCTTTTGTTCTTTCTTTTTTTTTGAATGTGAAATATATTTATTTATTTATTGCCAGACTGGGGCTTGAACTCAGGGCCTTGAGCTCTGTCTTGTGTTCTTCCTTTTTTTTGTCTTCCAGTATTGGGGTTTGAACTGAGGGCCCTGTGATGGCTAGGCAAGTGCTCTCTACCACTTGAGCCACACTTTTAGTCTTTGCTTTTATTTTTCTGGTTTATTCAGTATTTATGATGTTTCTAATTGGGAATTTCATTATAGTGGACTAAATTTAAAAGCTGTAGAAATGGGGCTGGGAATTTGGCCTAGTGGTAGAGTGCTTGCCTAGCATGCACGAAGACCCGGGTTCGATTCCTCGGTACCACATGCATAGAAAAAAAGCTGGAAGTGGTGCTGAGGCTCAAGTGGTAGAGCTCTAGCCTTGAGAAAGTCCAAGGACAGGGCTCAGGCCCTGAGCTCAAGCCCAGGACTGGCAAAAAAAAAAAAAAGGCTGTAGAAATACCAGCAATGTTCAATTTATCTCTGTTAACATGGTTATTTTCTTTCCTTAGTGTCTTCATTGGTTGCTCTGGCATGGAGCTGATATCACACAAAGTACTTTCAGAGGTTGGACAGCAGCTCATATAGCTGCAATCAGGGGTCAGGATGCTTGTATGCAGGTAATAATAGCTTACTTAATTTTTTTTAATTGTTTGCTAGGAGTTTGGCCTAGTGGTAGAGTGCTTGCCTAGCATTCATGAAGACCCAGATTTAATTCCTCGGTACCACATATATAGAAAAATCCGGAAATGGTGCTAAGGCTCAAGTGGTAGACCTCTAGTCTTGAGAAAGCCCAAGGACAGTGCTCAGGCCCTGAGTTCAAGCCTAGGGACTGGCAAAAAACAAACACCCTAAAAAAGGGGGCGGGAAGTTTGGTTTAGTGGTAGAGTGCTTGCCTTATATGCTTAGGCACTTAGTTCAAGCTCCAGGACTAGAAAAAAATTCAATGAATTCAGTTACTTTAGCATAGTTGTATAGGGATATTTTTGGTTTGACCTAATAGGTATAGTTAAATATAAATAAGAAATTATTTCCAGTGATCACATATTGATAACAATTCAAACAAATGATAGCTAAGATCCTTTAACCTGTGAAGTAGGTGGCTATTTTGTGTTGTGAGAGATTTCACAATATTCTGAGTATTATTTACTTTATAGTTTGCTGCTGTAGTCCAGACTAACATGTTCAAATCTTAACCCTCAAACGCTGGGTATCAATTTGAGAAGCTAAGGAAAGGAAAGAGAACACCAAAGAAATAACTTCAGAAGGCAGCTAAAGCCTTGATGCTTTCTTCCTGCCAGCTGTTACTTCAAATCATTCCCTGTGTTTTGATTATCCTTTTCTTCTCAGAGATTGTATGACAGGGGAACTTTTATCCTTTATTGCTATTTTAGCTTTTTTTATTGTGGACTGCTATGTATTGTTGATGATCTTGAACTCCAGAACTTTGAGCTCTCTTTTTGCTTTTTCTGCTCAAGGTTGATGGCTGGTGCTTCACCAGTTAGCCACAACTTCATTTCCAGTTATTTGCCAATTAATTGGAGATAAGAGTCTCATGAACTTTTCTGCCTGGCCTGGCTTTGGACCAGGATCCTCAGATTTCAGCCTCCAGAGTAGTTAGGATTATAGGTGTGAACCTTTATCTCTGTGTATGTGCTAATTTTCTACATTGCTGAGTTTTATTTTTTTTCATGATTTTGCCAGTTTCATCAGATAAAAGTGTGGAGATTATTCTTCCTAAAACACTTTATAGGAATTATGTTGGAAGAATCCTTTGTTGAGATAATGATAAATAAAAATGGTTAAAAGAGAGAAAGAGCTAGGCACTGTGACAATCTGTTGTTATCTCTGAACTGTGGAAGGGGAGATTGGAGATAGGAGATAGCTAGCTTGGGGCTATATATAGAGAGTACTGAACTGTCTGGACCTACTTGAGGCAGTGACTCCTTAACACAAGGATAAATGCACACACAAAAGGAAGGAGAAAGGAGAAAGAGAGGGGAGGAGAGATGGAAAAATAGTGAGGAAAGGAAAGCTGAGGAAAGAAATAATTTTTAAAATATTAATAGGGACTGGGCATGTAATAATTTTTAAAATATTAATAGGGACTGGGCATGTAACTTCATTATATAATATATGCTTAGCATATATTAAATCCTGGATTAAATCCTTAGCATCCAAAATAAATTATTTATTTATTTAATTTATTATTTTCCGGTCCTGGGGCTTCTCAATTCAGAACCTGGCTACTGAGCTTCTTTTTCTCAAAGCTAGCACTCCACCACTTGAGCTACATCACCACTTCTTTTTCTGTGTATGTGGTTCAGGGGAATCAAACCCAGGGCTTCATGCATGCTAGGCAACTGTACCACTGAGCTACCCTTCCAGCCTGAAATACTTTGTTTTTTTTTAAAACAGTTTTAGTTTGAGTAAAATCTAGCAGAAGATACAGAGATTTTGTCATTGATGAGTGGAAGAAGTAATTTCTTCATTGATAAATCTGTAGTAATACCTCAGCTCATGACCACCCCAAGTCAGTAGTCTATACTCAAGCTCACTGCTGGTTTTGCCATATCTGCATCTATATCTACATTTATCCATCTAGCTAGAGATATCTGTAGATACCTGCCTATCTATATATTGCCACCCTTATAATAACATATATAGCAGTTTTCCTTTCCTAAAATTTCTCTGTGCTCCATCTGTCATCCTTTCTTTCCTCTTAACCCCTAGCAAACACTGAGTTTTTTTGGTTGGTTGTGTGGCTTGAACTCTGGGCCTGGGCCCTGTCCCTGAGCTCTTTAGCTCAAGGCTACCACCCTGCTCCTGGAGCGACAGCACCACTTCTGGTTTTCTAGTGGTTAATTGGGGATAAGAGACTCTTGGACTTTAGTGCCGGAGCTGGCTTTGACTGGCGATCCTCAGATCTCAGCCTCTTGAGTAGCTAGGATGACAGGTATGAGCTACCGAGCCTGGCAGGAAAATCTTTTCACTGTATTATTGCCTTAGTTCTTCTGTCAAAGTTCTAATTCTGAATTGAGCATTAAGATTAAACTTCCTTAGAAGCTTGATCTGGAACTGAGAACTAGTTAATGCTCATCATACCAGCATGTAAAATCAGGATTCTAAGTGTTGTCTCCTAAGGCAATGTCTCATAGTTTGCCTATATAGCACATTTATAATGAAATAACTATTTTTATTATAGGTTAATAAATTCAATCTGTATTTGCATTTATACTCATTTGTACTCATTAAACTCATTTCCTCAATGTTAGGCTCTTATCATCAATGGAGCAAATCTGGCAGCTCAAGATGACCGTGGATGCACTCCTATGCACCTCGCTGCAACCCATGGACATTCCTTCACCTTACAAACAATGCTCCGAAGTGGAGTGGTGAGGGATACTGACTATATGACATTACCTATCAGATAAATGGAATACTGCTTGGTAGTCTGCTTATCTTTTCCTGACAATTTAAATTCCTCCTTTGACTTGGGGAAGTCATTTAGTTGATCCCTTTAGGTTCTGGTGTTTAAACATGGAAGCAATAATTTATTATTTGAAAGTGTTATTGTAAAGGTGATGTACAGAGGGGTTACAAGTTACATAAGTAAGGTAATAAGTGCTTTTTGAACAGTGTTACCCCTCCCTCATTTTCTTTCACTTCCTCCTCCCCATCAAATTCATTTCTAGCATAGTTCTAATATTACTGTTGTATTGGCTCACCCTTAGTCCTACCATTTCTGTGATTCCCCTTCCCTTCCTTAAAACAGATAAACTCACCTGCAAGGCAAAGGGTACAGACATAAAAAACAGTAACAACAGGAAATAAACCAAAGGGGGGGGGAAAGAAAGAAAAAAATTGCAAAGAACATAGTAACAGTTTTAAAAATGCCTCTTGGAAATCAATAATGTAGACAGATATTTCTCCCTGCACCAGAAAACAAAGCAGTTTAGTGGTATGGAGAATTGTAGAGGCTCTGTATTTGTGTGTGTGTGTGTGTGTGTGTGTGTGTGTGTGTGTGTATGTGAGTCTGAATTTTAACTGAGGAGATAGCTTTTAAATAAATCCTAACAGGGTGATTATAAATTTTTAAAAGTTTCTTTTGAAACTTTTCTACACCAATTTAGAGAGAGACATATTTTCTAGAAATTTCATTTATTGATTGAAAAATCTTTAATATTACCCAGTGGTGGTAAAATGTAAATCCTTATTTAAAAACCCTATGTATATTAAAAACATTGTGGTATCAGCTTTTGTTTCGTAGTGACATTGAAAACCATATTAAATACTTTTCATAAGTTATGTTCTCAGTGATGTAATTTGTCAGTTTTATTGGTTGGGTATCTATGACAAGTAAAATGGATGGTTACATCCTTTTTAAGAACTATTTTGTATGATTTGTTGTGTTCTTTTATTTGTGTGGTACTGAGACTTGAACTCAGGGCCTCAAATTCCCCCTTATCTTTTTCTGCTCAGGGTTAGTACTCTACTACTTGAGCCATTCCTCCACTTTTAGCCTTTTATTGGTTAATTGTTGATAATAGTCTCTTGGACTTTGTACTACAATCCTTAGATAGTCTCCTGTGTAAGAATAAGGTATAAGACTCCTGACCATTTGTTCTTTTTATAGGTCATTTTTTTTTTCTGGGTTATGGGGCTTGAACTTGGCCTGGGCGCTGTCCCTGAGCGCTCAAGGCTACCACCCTACCTCTGGGCCTGGGTGTTGTCCCTGAGCTCTTCAGCTCAAGGCTACCACCCTACCCCTTGAGCCATAGTGCCACTTTCTGTTTTCTAATGGTTAATTGGAGATAACAGTCTCACAGACTTTTATTATCTGGGCTGGCTTTGAACCTTGATCCTCAGATCTTAGCCTTCTGAGTAGCTTGGATTACAGACATGAGCCACCGCACCTGGCTTTAAAGGTCATTTTATAAAACTTCAACTAGTATTTTCTTTGCTCATGTGTTAATCCATGATTGCAGTAAATTTTCTATTCTACTTAGAGTTTGTCCTGTACATTTTTTGTCAGTCCTGGGGCTCGAACTCAGGGCCTGAGCACTGTCCTTGGACTTTCTCAAAGGTGGTGCTCTACTACTTGAGCCACAACACCACTTTGGGCTTTTTTGTGTATGTGGTACTGAGGAATGGACCCTAAAGCTTCGTGCATGTTAAGCAAGCACTCTATCACTAGGCCATGCTCCCAACCCTCCGAGATATATATATATATATATGGGGCTTGAACTCTGAGCCTGAGCACTGCCCTTGGACTTTCTCACGGCTAGAGCTCTACTAATTGAGCCATAGTACCACTTCTGGCTTTTCCTATGTATATGGTACCAAGGAATCGAACCTGGGTCTTTGTGCATGCTAGGCAAGCACTCTATCACTAGGCCAAACTCCGAGAGCCCCTATCCTATACTTTTAAGAACAGTTGATAATTTTCTTTTGCAGAATTAAGCTGTTAGAAGTAATATTTTCCCTCCAAAATAGAAACTGAGTACTTGTGCATGTTACCTGTAGGATCCCAGTGTGACTGACAAGAGAGAATGGAGACCTGTACACTATGCAGCCTTTCACGGTCGGCTCGGCTGTTTGCAACTTCTTGTCAAGTGGGGATGTGGCATAGAAGAGGTAGACTGCAATGGGAACCTCCCGGGTATGCTACCAAAGCAAACATTTCAGTTTTTCATTAATACAAGTTTTAAGAGACCAATAATATTTAAGAAATGTGCTGGGTGCTGGTGGCTCAAGCCTGTATTGTAGCTACTAAGGAGGAAGTATTAATGTAACACATTTCTATTGACCTCCTACCATGTGTCAATCCCTCTTCTTAGTGAAAAATAATACAAAGCCCTTGTGTTGTTTGTGTTCAACAAATGGAATTTTGTACAGAGGCATCATAGTAAGCAAAGTAATTGGGTCTTATGTATACTTCGAAGAAACTGATGGGTTTGCTGGTATATTAGATGTGAGGATTGACAGAAAATGTGTCAAAAATGTCTCCAAAGTGGATCAGAAAAAATACAAGCATGGATTAGAAAAAGTTTCCACTAAGATACAGAATATTATGTAAGGAAAATGTTTGTGAGGAGGATGAGGAATTAGTTTTGATGTATTAAGTTAGAAATCTGGAAATATATAAACGCACATGGTGAGTAAGCAGTTAGTGTGTCTGGAGTTTCAGCAGATGACTTTTAGTTGGATTGGGGAAATTGACCTATGATAGCGTGATCTGTGACAGCTTCTCAGCTCTGTTCTCTGAGACTTCTTTTTCCTGATTCCTTCTGGCTGCTTGAGCAATCAATGTTTGCATATACACTGGGCTTATTCCAAAGAAAAAAGAGGTGTAAAGACGTTATTGGGTTTTGAAATTGTTGCCTCATCACCATTTTGTTGTAAAATGGCTTTCACCCAGACTGATTTCTTATTTGTTCATGTCATTTTCATTTTTTTAGTCTTGTAAAGTTTTAGAAGTAACTTTTTAAAAATTATGTTCAAAGAGCTACATCCTCAAATTCAATGTGTATTTTACCCTTTCCACCCTCAGCTGATCTTCCTGCCTTGTGCCCTCTGTGCTTCCAGCATCCCATTTCAGGGCAAGGATCCAGGAGTAGGATCTGACCTGAGTCTATTTTTCTATTTATCCTTGACCTTTGAAATGGCTACTGGCAGGCTTAGTCCATAAGCTGCATTAGTTCAGTGAGCATTTCTTAAATTTCTTGCCCATCCTTTATACTCCTCAGTTTGCAATAATCTCCTCTTTTGATGTCTCCTTAAGGAATGCTTTTTGCTTCAGGATCAGCATCAGAGGTCGGCTGACCCAGGTTCTAGACCTCAGCAAAAGTGTGGACAAAGACCTTCCCTTGGAGCTGCAATCTCTGTTAGCAGAAGTCAGGAGCACAGTATCGCATAATTCCTTTTCCTTTAGCAAGTTTGCAAGTCCACTGTGTGATTCAGTAATTCTGTTTTTATGATGCTGTCAACACAAATGCAGCAGCTTGGGTATTAAAGTTGCCATAGTGGTCTAAATTTGTGTTTTCCACAAACATCCCAGATAGTGAACTTCAGATTTTTGTATTCTGGTTTCCACATTAAATCCAGTCATTGGAATGCACGAACTTATCCTGTTTTAAAATAAACGAAATAGCAATTTTTCCAGCACCATCAAAACCTAATATAACAACTTGAATTTCCATTTTGGGTCCGTGTGAATTCCATTGTTCTTTGTAAAGGGTCTCTCTATACTCACAGTAAGTGCAGCTATTCAACCATGTAGTTTACTGCTCTCCTGTCTCTAGAAGGCTGGCCATCTAAGACATGATGGCGGAGAGAATGCACAGTCCTCCTTTGGGTAGAAATCCCTTTCATAGGGACAAGGATGAGAATTACAGCTATGAGAATTACAATTAGGGGTCGGAAGTTTGTCCTAGTGGTAGATTCTTGCCTAGCATGCACGAAGACCTGTGTTGGATTCCTCAGTCCTCAGTACCACACACAAAGAAAAAGCTGAAAGTGGTGCTGTGGCTTATGTGGGAGAGCTCTAACCTTGAGAAAATCCAAGGACAGTGCTCAGGGCCTGAGTTCAAGCCCAAGGACTGGCAGAGAGAGACAGGGGGTGGGGGGTGGGGAGGGAGGGAGATTATAGCTAATGCATTGTTTTCTTTTTTCAAGTTATTTAAATTACACTTTTAACATTAAATTCTTTTTTGCCTTCTACCCTTAGTTCACTTAGCAGCCATGGAAGGCCATCTTCACTGTTTTAAGTTCTTAGTCAGTAGAATGAGCAGTGAGAAACAAGCTTTAAAAGCCTTTAATGATAATGGAGAAAATGTATTGGATCTGGCCCAGAGGTTCTTTAAACAGAATATTGTACAGTTTGTCCAAGGGACTGAGAATGAAGGAAATAATCCAGAAGATCAGCAAAGTAAGTAATTAGCCTGAAATGTTTTAATAATAATAATACAAATGAGTAGAATCAATGTAATATATGACAACTTATAAGGCAAATACATTCATATTTATTATATATTATTATTCACACATTAATCTAGATTCTATTTTGAAACTCTATACAAATATATGTAGATATTAAAGAACACTGTGTATCACATAAGAAAAAATATTTTAAAGTTGAAGTTAATTCTCCTTTTCTTCATTCTTAAGGATGAAGAAAAAAAATATCATTTACCTTGGATTTATCAATTCATCTTATGCATTTATATTTTAGTTATAGCTGTATGCACGCACCTATATGTATGTTATGCTGTTACGGTACTTTTAAAAATAGATACTATTTATGTACATATTATATAAACACACACTCATAATAACATGTAGCATTTTTCTTTGTATTTATTAGCAAGGCTAACCTGTTGTAACAAATAAATCCTAAAATACAATGTCTTAAAAGATACAGAAGTTTATTGTGTATGGTGGCCCAGATTAAAGAGTGAATCTGTTTTGTGTAGCCATTTAGAGGCCTACCCTCTTCCATGTTCTTTCTGTGTTAGCTGAAATATTAAATATTTTTATTAATAGGTTTAGCATTTCCAGGTCATGTGGCTGCCTTTAAGGGTGATTTAGCAATGCTTAAAAAATTAGTAGAAGATGGAGTAATCAATTTTAATGAACGTGATGATAATGGATCGACTCCAATGCATAAAGGTGAGTTATTGAGGAACCGCAAGACTCCCTATGACCCAGCAATTCCACTACTTGGCATTTATTCAATCGTCCAGAAGCAAGGACATAGCACAATGATGTTCATTGCAGCACTATTTACCATAGCAAAGATATGTAACCAATCCAGATGCCCCTCAGTTGATGATTAGATCAACAAGATGTGGTATTTGTACACAATGGAATTCTATGCTGCTGTCAGACAGAACAACTTTGCCCCATTTGTTAGGAAATGGAAAGACTTAGAAAAAATCATATTAAGGGAAGTAAGCCAGACTCAAAGGAACATAGGCTCAATGGTTTCCCTCATTTGTCATAATCAGTAGAAGCCTTGGGCTCTCCTAACAGAGATTTATAATAGAACAAAACCTAGATACGTAAGGCCATATAGAATGACGCTAAATGAAAGGACCTCCAGGATATAGAAACAAAAGCCATATAATTATTGTTGTCCTTAATGTACTATGTTATCTGTCATCTCTTTGCTGTCCCTTGGTTATCTTATATTGTTACAGTATCTCACTTTGTTATCTGGTATATTGGCTATATGTTTATTTGGTTATTTGAAATTGGATAGGGAAGGGGGAAAACAAGATGAGGGGTGGGGGTTGGGGGGAGGAAATGGGGACCAAGACATGAGAAAGGGTATCAATGTTTGTTAAGGAATGTACCTTCTATCTATATTTAATTACAATAAATATATGAAAAAGGTGCGTTATTATAGTTTTAATTTTCATTTCTGATACAATAGCTGATGAATTCACTTTTTCTTTTTTGTGGGTCATGGGGCTTGAACTCTGGGCCTGAGCATTGTCCTGAGCTCTTCAGCTCAAGACTACTGCACTAGCCCTGAGCCACAGCCCCACTTTCTGTTTTCTGGTGATTAATTAGAGATAAGAATCTCATGTGCTTTAGTGCCCGGGCTGGCTTTGAACTGTGATCCTCAGATCTCAGCCTCCTGAATAGTTAGGATTACAGGAGTGAGCCACTGCACCCGGCTTGAATTCACTTTTAGTATAACTGTTTAATCAGAAACATGCCCTATTGGATATCAGTCTACATTATCTGTAAACTGGTGACTAAATTCCAGCTCATTGTTACATGCCTTTAGTGATGCTTGCCATCTACACACTGATGATCGTGTTGGAAGTGATGCCAATAGGATTTTTGTGTCATTGTTATGTTAGGGAAAATGTAAAAAATATTCCTAGAGAAACTTTTTATTGTTGTTTTTGGTCATGGAGCTTGAACTCTGGGCCTGGACACTGTCCCTGAGCTCTTCATCTTCAGCTCAAGTATAGTGCTCTACCACTTGAGCCACAGGGGCCACTTCTGGTTTTCTAGTGGTTAATTGGAGATAAGAGTCTCATGAACTTTTGTGCCCAGGCTGGCTTTGAACTTCAACTCTAAAGATCTCAGGCTTCTGAGTCGCTAGGATTACAGGTGTGAGTCATTGGCTGCCAGCTTTATTTTATTTTTCTAGTTTATTGGAAATATGAGTCTTGTGGATTTTCTTGTCCAGATTGGCTTCAAACCTCACTCCTCAGTCTCCTGAGTAGCTAGTAGCTAGGATTACAGGCATATATTCTTTCTTTCTTTCTTTCCTTTTTCTTTCCTTCCCTCCCTCCCTCCCCCCCCCCCTCCCTCCCCTCACTCCCCTCACTCCCTCCTCTCCCCTCTCCTCTCTCTCTCTCCCCCCCCCCCTCTCTCTCTCTCTCTCTCTCTCTCTCTCTCTCCTCTCTCTCTCTCTCTCTCTCTCCCTCTCTCCCTCCCTCTCTCCCTCTCTCCCTCTCTCCCTCTCTCCCTCTCTCCCTCTCTCCTCTCTCTCGTTATTACTTTGCCAGTCCTGGGGCTTCAATTCACGGTCTGAGCACCATCCTTGGGCTTTCTCAAGGTTAGAGCTCTACCACTTGAGCCAGAGTACCACTTCCAGCTTTTTCTCTGTATGTGGTACCAAGGAATTGAACTTGGATCTTTGTGCATGCTAGGCAAGCCCTCTTAACATTAAGCTAAACTGCTGGTCCTCTTTTTTTTTTAAATTATCAACCATCTTAGTATTAATGAACTATATACTTTTACTGTGAAACAGAGTTTATAAGTGAGGTTGTAATTAATGGCAAAAATTGGTTAGTAAAATACATGTGAGGGACTGAAGTCACTAAGAATCGAATTATTGAAGTGTTCATGAGGATTTAGTAACATGACTTCATGTTTATATGACACGAAACAAGGCCTAATGGCTTTATCATATGTAATCTTTATTGCTATTAGAATACATAAATAGTGCTGTCCAAAATTTATAAAACGGTTACTAGTAGCAACACTTTTTTAATTTCCTGTTTTCCTTTTTTTAAACAGCTGCTGGACAAGGCCACATAGAGTGTTTACAGTGGCTAATTAAAATGGGAGCAGATAATAATATTACTAACAAAGCAGGAGAGAGACCCAGTGATGTGGCTAAGAGGTATAGATTTCTGTATGTTTTGTTCCCTTCTTTTGATTTTTAAGTTCTGCATGTGCTCTTATATACTTAGAAATTTCCAAAAATTTTGTGGAATTTTAGGACTCAATCTAATGCTGATAAAACTGAGTTTGACATTTGATTTTGTATCAGCTCTTCTCTGGAAATCGGTGATTATCAACTGTTAGGTAGTATCAGTCCCCATTCTGGAGAGCAGTGGTGTATAATGAATTTTTCAAACCAAAATGAAATGCCTGTAATATTCTGTTATGTTACAAAGGAATAACCCAATATTGATAACAAAAAATTAACAGGAGTTTGGAAACATATTCAGGGATTTGCATTTGGATTTAATGTAGCACCTGTTAATGAATATCACCAGTCCATGGAGGTCAGGTTCTCAAGGAATATTTAATCCACATTTTTTTGTTCATTTGATAGTTCTTTCATTTAACTTCCTGTATATTTACCATGGTTTAAGTTACCATGGTTAGAAGTTAGATTTGAAGCTACTCAGGAGGCTGAGATCTGAGGATCAAGGTTCAAAGCCAGCCCAGGTAATAAAGTCTGTCACACTCTTACCTCCATTAACCACCAGAAAACTGGAAGTGGCGCTGTGGCTCAAGGAGTAGGGTGGTAGCCTTGAGCTGAAGAGCTCAGAGACAGCACCCAGGCCCAGAGTTCAAGTCCCAGATTGTAAAGATGAGAAAACACAATCTCCTGCCATTGAATCATATAATAGCCATTTTGACTGGAAAGGAATGAGATAGATTCTAAATGTATTTTGGATTTTCATTTTCCTGATGGCACAACTTGTTGAAGCTTCTCCATGTGTTGTACTAATTCATATGCAAAACTTTCAGTGTGTTCATTATTTTTTGGTCAGTCCTGGGGCTTGAACTCAGGGCCTGAGCACTGTCCTTAGAAGCTTTCTCAAGGCTAGAGTTCTACCACTTGAGCCACAGCACCATTTCCAGTTTTTTTCTATGTATTTGGTACTGAGGAATCAAACCCGGGCCTTCATGCATGCTAGGCAAGCATGCTATCACTAGGCTAACCTCCTGGCCCTTGTTCATTTTTTTTTCATTTTTTGGTCTGAGACCAGGACTTGAACTAGGTACCTGCCACTTTCAATCATTGGCTAGCACTCTGCCAACTGAGCCACACCTCTGATTTCTCCTTTTGTGTCAGTCCTGGGGCTTGAACTCAGGGCTCAGGTTCTATTTCTGAGGGTTTTTTTTTTTTTGTCCTCAATGCTACTTTTCTAGCACTTGAAACAAATCTTCACTTCCATTTTTTTTTTTTGGTAGTTCCTTGGAGATAAGTGTTTCATGGACTTTCCTACACAGGCTGGCTTTGAGCCACAATCCTCAGATTTCAACCTGCTGAGTACCTAGTATTTTCTTTCTTTTTTGTTTTTGCCAGTCCTGGGGCTTGAACTCAGGGCCTGAGCACTGTCCTTAAGCTTTCTCAAGGCTAGAGATCTACCACTTGAGCTACTGTACCACTTCTGGCTTTTTCTGTATATGTGGTACCAAGGAAACGAACCCAGGTCTTTGTGCATGCTAGGCAAGCACTCTACCACTAGGCCCTTGTTCATTTTTTAGTTGAACTATTTCTCTCTCTCTCTCTCTCTCTCTCTCTCTCTCTCTCTCTCTCTCTCTCTCTCTCTCTTTCTCTCTCTCTCTCTCTCTCTTCTCTCTCTCTCTCTCTCTCTCTCTCTCTCCTCTCTCTCTCTCTCTCTCTCTCTCTCTCTCTCTCTCTCTCTCTCTCTCTTTTGTGATACTGCAGTTTGAACTCAGAGCCTCACACTTGCTAAGCAAGTAGGTTCTCTACCACTTATCCACTTATCCAGGAGCCCTTTTTTTGCATTTTTTTTTTTGTGGGTCATGGGGCTTGAACTCCGTTTAAGTGCTATCCCTGAGTTCTTCAGCTCAAGGCTACTGCCCTACCCTTGAGCCAAGCCCCATTTCCCATTTTCTAGAGGTTAATTGAAGATAAGAGTCTCAGGTCCTTTTGTGCCCAGGCTGGCTTTGAACCTTGATCCTCAGATCTCAGCCTCCTGTGTAGCTAGGATTACAGGCATGAGCCACCACACCTGGCTGCATTAGTTATTTTTGAGACAGGATTTTGTTTCCTTCCTGGGATGTGGGATGTGTGTCTGGCCTGAAATGGTACTTCTCATTTCCCATCATAGATAGGATGACAGGCCACTGCTTCCAACTTTTCTTGATATGAAGGCTCACAGACTTTTTTTTTCTATTCCTGGATTCACTCTACCACGAGGCTATGTTTCCGGCCCCTTTCCCCTCTCTCCTTTGCTTAACATTAGACACTATGTTAATGAGTTCTCAATATTAGGGTTTTTTTCTAAATATAAAGTCTGATATTTCTGAATTTCATTTGTTTCATTTGTCTACTGTTACTCATATACCATTCCACTTCTCCCTACACCTGGTGTTTTATTTCAATATGCAGAAATGTGCTGGAAATCTACAATCTAATGTCTTCCCTTGTTCTTTTCCTTTTTTCAACTATACAACATTCTACATAAGTTTATATGTATATATGTATATATATGTAGCTACATCTATCTGTCCGTCTGTCTGTCTGTCTGTCTGTCTGTCTGTCTGTCTGTCTGTCTGTCTAGATCTTGGTTCTCAAGGCTAGTTCTCTACCATTAGGCCAAACTCCTGGCCCAATGTTGGGAATGGAACCCAAGAATTTAAGCACAC